>NC_092282.1:7256486-7576486 GCF_036320965.1 Panulirus ornatus
TCCCCTTCCAAGGCTGAAGATGCCTGGCACACTGATGCGCGCGCGTGTGTGTGTGTGTGTGTGTGTGTGTGTGTGTGTGTGTGTGTGTGTGTGTGTGTGTGTGTGTGTGCCTCCAGGCTCCTCGGGGAAACAATAGGCTAATCCAAGACCGGCATCGGATCCCCCAGTCGCAGCTCCTCGACCTCGTCCTGAGGAGGAATTAGATCCCGGGCTGAGCCGCCGCCGCCGGCGGGGCTGCCATCACTCCCTCGCCCCGTATCTTGATCTCCCCTGACGTGCCTGGTGTTGGCTGCTGTTGGCAGATGATGGACTCTGATGATGACGAGACTAATAAGAACAGCCCAGGGAAGAGAAGGACAGATAAAAAGGATACCTGAGGCACAATTATATCCTGGAATAGAATGGCAAGGATCTCTCTCTCTCTCTCTCTCTCTCTCTCTCTCTCTCTCTCTCTCTCTCTCTCTCTCTCTCTCTCTCTCTCTGACACAGAGCTTTAACCGATAACTGATACGAGAGAGGGAGTAGGATAAACGCCAATCAGGAGCGAGGAGAACGAATACGAACGATCGTTACCGTACAGCGAGATCTGTAAGGAGGCACGAGGCCCGGCTGCACTAGGGTCGTCACGTCGCGCTCAAGAGGTTGTTGTATCGATAGCGGCCACAAGGCCGAGATGAAGTAACAGAGAATTTCATCATATGCAAATGTATGTAAATCAACTATGGTTGCCTGTACTAGCTGAGCCTTAAGTCTTGGTACCAGCGTACACTGTTGCTGTCACTACCACACCAAGCCATCACTTCCCAATTACAAATATAACATCCTTCTCCCACTACAACTTACCACCACTCATAACCCGTCTGTCACCAACCTGAAGGACGAAAGACGTCCAACACTACCAACGCTATACCAAAGAGCAACAACCGGTATAACCCACCTCCACTCAACCACAATCATCACTACCACCACCGTCCCCACAACCACCAGTATTAATCACAACCGCCACCACCACTAACCACAATTCCAGCCACAACACACTACACCAATTCTCAGCCGCTTGGTCTAAATCTATTTACGCCGGCTCCAGAGATTCATAAAAGGGAAACTCGACACCAACATGGCATTATCTTGGGTTTCCAGGCCAGACTCCCATGCTCGCGAGTGTGTACGTTGCTCCCACCACCGTGCCACAAAGCTACCCTTAGTACCCTACCGCGGTGGACCTGTTGAGGAATTCTAGACCATGACTTACCCTCTAGCCTACTCGGTACAATGACGACCTAGATCCTTGAGCATGCTGGCGAAAGACAGCGCACTCAGGGAGTTAAAGTCTTTAGGTCGTCGAACTCAAGGATTTAAGTCGTTGTAGTTAAGGGATTGTTGTTAAGTCGTCGCACTTAAGACGTTAAGTCGTTGTATTCAATGGGTTGTTAAGTGGTTGTACTCAAGAGGTATCAAAAGATGGTACTCTAGGGTTTTAAAGATGGACCACATCAGGTTTATAAACTTGCCTCAACCCTTCAGTTTATCCTTCGCCAATAACCCTCCAACAACAACAGCGGTAAGATACCCCTGCATATAAGGCATCAATCACCACGAGTGAGAGTCTGTTAGCGACCGCCAGGCGACCACTCACCTCCCTGCACACTGGGTGAATGTCACTTTCACCCTCAGTTCTTGCCCTTCTGCCAACGCTCAGGAATGCAATAGCCCTGTGGCATCTACAGTTCCAGAACCTCCAACCCTCATGATCTCTTGCACTTCTTTCCCAACGTGTCTTTATCAGCAAGCACTACAGCAGCACCTTACTCTGACGTTCACATCCACGGACGCACCACAATGGACAATATTTCGTGGAAACTACGCATGTTTGCATTAGGTAATGACTGTATTTGGGAATACTTTCCTACACTCGTTCGTCACTTCAACAAGCTGTTCATCAGTTAATGATTGTACTTGGGATTTCTTTCCTACACTCGTTCGTCACTTCAACAAGCTGTTCACCATCAGATAAACAGTCATGTCCATTTACAGATGGATTAACTGCTTCATCATGAGGTGTGTCTAATCCTCCTCAGTTCAGCTCCTCCCCACTTTACACAAAAACCCATTCTTCTTCTACTACCTTTTCTTCTGTAAATCTTCTTTTTTCTATATCATCTTTCTTCCGTGTCTCCCTTTCTTCTTCAGTATCATCTTCCTTATTTCTTCGTCTATATCTTCTTTCTTCTCCTTCTTCATTAATATCTTCTTTCTTCTCCTTCTTCATTTATATCTTCTTCCTTCCTTCTATATCTTATTTCTTCCTCTTTTTCGCATATCCTAAGCCCAACCGTCCACTACCCTTCTGACACATTCGACCACTTACTTTCCGAGCCAGTGATGTGGTGGACCTCCGCCTATCGTCCCTACTTTTCCCTCCACTGGTCTTCCTAAAAACACGGGTCGAGCCTCCGCCCAGGCCGACATCCTCTCTTTTCTCGTCTTTCTAGTTCCTCGCACCTCTCATCACTGGTCGGCTACCATCGGGAATATCTGGCCTACATAAAACACGCAAGCTGCTCTTAATCCCTTGAGCACCACGATGCACCCCTTGAATACAACGGTACGACTCTTGAGCACAACGGTACGACCCTTGAGCACGACGGTACGACCGTGCACGACAGCAAGACTCTTGAGTACGAGTAGACGACCCTTGAAACGGACGGTAAAAAGACCCTAGAGCACGACGGTGCGACCCATCGATATGATGGCCTGGCTCTACAACCATCACTGGTAAGATTGCAGCTACAATTACTACAACCATTAACACATACAAACAACCACCATCATCTCAATACAATCACCGACACTACTACCATCCTCAAAATCATCATTATCTTTCTAGACACCACCACACACACGTTACTCCCAACCTCCTAAATATATTCACTCTTCGGCAGTCCATATTTTACGCATCTTGTTATCTATACCCAATACTTCGAACTTTTCTCAGAACTCTTGCTTCTGATTTCCAATTCTACGTCCACTTCTCTTCCTGGTTCTTTTCACCGTTTTTATTCCTTTTCCCCTACTCTGATTTCGCTCAATTTGTCCCACGCTCCTTCTATTTCATTCCCCTTACCCTTTCATTCCTCGTTCCCTTTGGCCACTAATTTAATCCACGCTTTTCTTTTACGTTTTGCTTTGCACGAATTTCTTTCTTTCACGTTGGCGGGTTCCCTCTACACACCAATCCCTTTACCAACCATAGTAACATCCACACAAACTACCAGCCAACCAACCAATTCAGTACCAGACAGAATGTCTACCAAGCAAACTGCGTGTCAACCAAATCACTTAACTACCCAGATGCATATTAACCAAGCCGTCAACCCACCTGACCCGTCCCCCTTGTTCCATATAGAGTCTTCACCATCCCTCCCAACCCACCATCACCACCACCTCCCACTGCTGCACCCTCGGAGTCTGTGTCTCCCTTCACCACAACCCCCCATAAAAAACCATCCTTCCTTCCCCTAACTCAACCCTTCCCTTCGCCTCACTACCCACGTCACGAGCCTCGTCTCGTTACCCACTTTATCAATGACATCAGATGTGTTTTCCTTTCTCACATCTTCCTTATTACTCCATCCACAACCTTATCTTTGCACACACAACTTCTTTTCTGGGGCTCCTGTAGCTTCGAGGTCGCGCTACAATCAGAAGCAGGGAAATGATGGATTCCTCTGGAGTGAAAAGACCTTCGACAAGATGATAACAGTCTCGCCGAAAGTGACTCTCCACTCGCGCTGTAACTAGACGCAGGCAGAGTCCCGTAAGGCCCCTGAGTACGTTACCGCCTATGTATGGAAAATATCCCTGGGTACTGGGGAGAAAGAATACCACCCTCGCATGTCCTGCACGGTTACAGGGCGAGCAAAAAGGGAACGGTGAGGTGGAGGTGGGCTGGAAATCTTTCCCTCTTGCAAGATCATTTATTCCAATTAATAAATAGACAAATAAATAAATAATAAAAGAACAGGAGGAGGAACCAACCGAGGACTTTTTCATCTCGGGTTTTGTCGCCATGGTGGAAAACCAGAGAACAAGTATGAAAACAGAACAGAGGGAAATACACATGAAATTCCAAATATATGTAAATACAGAAATGAAGAAAATGTTATTGGACAGATTACAACTGGAGTAAGACGTACAACCAATGACATGTGTATCTTCACAGCAACAATAATGTGCTCCGTGTTCGTAATGATACTCCCTCACACACACACACACACACACACACACACACACATATAAACTTTATAACATTAATCATCCACTTCACTCCCATGTTCTCATCGCGGAGCCCGGCAAGCACAGATGTGGTAAAGAACTGAATAATACCTGTTCTCGAGAATCGCCAAGAACAGAAAATGGTTCGTATGTGGTGGAAGAATGGGAAAGAACAACATGCTGCGGAAGGTAGGAACAGAGACACTATTTATAAACTTAAAGGGAGGAAATTTAGCAGTGTGTAGCTCATGCCCAGCGGTATGAGACGGAGATCGCCTTACACACATGTTAACAATGAAATGTCACACTGCAAATGTTGTGCTCAACGTTTGAGGCAAGACTTGGGTATTTCACGAAAGCTCAGCTCAGGAAGAACTCTCCTCCATCAACATGCATACAAGAACCAATGATAACAAACACGATGATCAACTTCTCACCATCTTTAACTGTCATGGCAGACGAGGCGAACCTGAAACTCAATGGATCTGCTAATGGGGGAAACTGTATCTAATCATGCCATTGAAAATTCTAACTCCCATTTCTGAGAGAGAACTTCAGCAACCTGGAATTACTTTCGGAATGCGATTCCCATTCCTCTTCTGTGGCACTGTAAAGGTTTACCATCAAGATATGCAGACCAGTCGTGTGATACCAGAGTTCCAGCGTCGCGATGATCACGATAAATGAGAGATGGGGTCCGCCGTCTCCAGTGATCATTTGGATCGCTTTCCGCGAGGATGGAGTCGGTCGGTGCGGGTGGACGGGGACTGGCTGGGAACCGTGTTCTCCCGAGGTGTGACAGGAAGGGAAGGAGCTGCTGAAGTCTGTGATAACTGACGACTGACCACAGCGGCGCTGGCCAAGAAAAATACTTCGGTGCCGAAAGATTCAGCGATCCTGATCTCAAGAAGATGGAGAAATGTACCGTGATGAATGGCCTTCAGCTGGAACATCTGCCCTGAATAATGGCATCCAGTTGGAACATCTGCCCTGAATATTGGCCTTCTGCTGCAACATCTGCCTTGAAGTACATTTTTACTTATTGTGCCTTCAATATATGTGTTCCGTTTTCCATCAGGACTATCATTATCTCTCATTTCTGCAATTCTAGTAACTTTTGGCCACTCTTGTACATAGTATGTACTGGACACACCATATGACACGATGGAGAGATAAATAGGGACAGGGGGGGGGGACAGAATAGTATAAGAGGAAACAGGCAGAGAGAAGAGTAAGGAAATTGAAAATGATATTAACGGCAGAGAGAGAAGGACAACGAGACGTGAAACACTAGATCAATACCAGAAGGTCGTCCATCCACCTCTACCCCCACCCCCACCCTCCGTCTGGTCGTCCGACCGTGTTTTCACCCCCCCCTCCCCCGTCCGAGTCCGTCAGTGTCATCAGGGGGGGGGGGGGAGGCAGTAGCACTAAGTAATATATGGCCATGTTTGCCGCGGTGGCGGCCAGATGTGTGGCTGGCAACACGATCGTCGTAACACAACACCCAAATAAAACTGTCGCCGCTCGTGTTAGAGGATTTGACAGACCCTCCCACTCCCTCTGCTTTATTGCTCCAGCATTTACTTCTTGTCCTCCAGATGATTCTCTCTCTCTCTCTCTCTCTCTCTCTCTCTCTCTCTCTCTCTCTCTCTCTCTCTCTCTCTCTCCATCTACCTACCATTCACTTGACACACTCAAGTCCACACTTATCCCTCGTCTCCTCCTTCTCTAATTGAAGTCCCTCATCATGTACTTACTTATCTCGCTCCCTCCATTCCGCCTCATTCCCGAGCATTATGAAGGTGTTCCCTCCCTTTGTTCCCCCTCCTCCTCCAAACATGATGAAGGTGTCCCCTCCCCCGTCTGGTGCCGCCCGCCAGCGTCCGGAAACACCGAACCCTTGAGCAGGACGGTACTACCCCTTGAGTACGATGGCCTGCACCCTGACCTGAACCTTAAAGGCTGAAGGGTCGTAACGCTTTATTCAAGGGTCGTAACGCCTTACTCGTCGGTCGTACCCGCAGGTCGTACTCGCCGTACCCGAAGGTCGTACCGCCGTGCCCGTTAGTCGTACCGTCGTTGCCCATGGGTTCAGATGTATGGCTGACGGCGGGCGGGAGGTGTCGCCTTACCGCCACGCCACGGCGCCACCAGCATCTGCGCCCCCACCTCTCTTCCCGCCCAATCTCCCGCCAATTTGCGCCCAAGTGGCGCGCTTTTCACACTTGAACATATCTTCATACATCTTGATCTGCTCCGTCTTCCTCCCTGCTACAGATGTAATATGCATTGTATATTATGAGAAATTACTTCTTTATAAGCTCATCTGCATACCGCAAGCCCCCTGGGCCTGCCTCTCTCTCTCGACTTCCGACTTTGAATACGTCGACTCCAAGGTGGCCTTATCGTCATCGGCTTCAGCAGACGACGTGAAAGACTGGGGTTTTGCCGTCGTTAGTTCCGTGCGGCACCACCAGAGGTCCGGCCAGAGTACCGCCTGGGATTCTATCATACCAGCCCCCCTCAACGACCCTACCACCCTCCACGGTCGTGACACATACATACCTGGACAACTGGGGGGGGTGGGGTGGGATGGTACTGTGTCCGTTTATAGGACCTTAGTGGACGATTTGCTCACCTATTTCCGTACTGAACCTTGTCATTCCTCTACTTCGTAGCGATCACTGGGTCTTCTACCTTAGGGTTATGTTTGTCTACAGTTATTAGTACAGGGAGATGGTCATATGGCAGTGGAACCTTTCCCCTCCCGACTCCCCATCTCTTGCTCTCTTCTCCCACCTAGCACTTCAATAATTAGTAGACAGAAGAAAGATATGAAAAAAAAATTGGGGGGAAATCAAATCCTAAGTTGATGACATTCTTCAGGCACACGCACAAACACACACACACACACACTGAACCCAGAACATGTACGACAAGACTTCAGTCTTCCCAAATGATCCCTTGCCTCCCCCTTGCCTGGTCTTCCTCCCTGTCCACACACAAAAAAGGTCTACTGTACTGTGACTAGTGCTGAAAGCCATACAAGATCTACACAGATCCGTTCTATACCATTTAATGTATAACTGCTGCTTGATTTAATGGCTGGCTGATCATAATATTATATATATATATATATATATATATATATATATATATATATATATATATATATATATATATATATATATATATAGATAGATAGATAGATAGATAGATAGATAGAGATAGATAGATAGATAGATAGATAGATAGATAGATAGATAAATAGAGATAGATATATATTGGCTAGACGCCGGCGTACATTGCTTCACTCAAAGGTTATAAAGCTACGTTACATTGTACTTCCGTTCGTGCAGCATCAGACATACCTAAAACTTTTCGAAGAGAATCTTCAGAATTCTCGCTTCCCCGCAGCAGTGAAGTGTGAGAGGCAAGCCCGACATCTTCAGATAATATCCAAATATCTATTTCATACTTTGCGGGTTAAGAGAAAGACCGGATGTGGTAAGATCTGGAACAATCGTGATGTGGACGATGCATCGTAAGATAACAGGCTGACCCCTTTCCCCGTACTAATACAATCATATATTTACTCAACACCTTTTTAGGTGTTACACCTATGTGTGTAACGTGGTACACATATACAAGGCTAAGAGACGGGAGAACACGAGTGTAAAACTCTTTCGCCGTAACACACAAGTACTAATCACACAGGCACAAAAGCATGTATATATGAAATAGTCTCTCTCTCTCTCTCTCTCTCTCTCTCTCTCTCTCTCTCTCTCTCTCTCTCTCTCTCTCTCTCTTTCTCCCGCCAGCAAATGATTCGTTTAATTGTTTCCAATATTTCCCAATTAGCGGGTCGCCACACTGGTGGGACCGGGTGGCGGGAGGGTAGAGGCTATTTGTCAATGATTTAACCCTTTAAAAGCCTCGCGTTTTTATTCCACTGCTACTGTTCATTGTTCCCTGAAGCCATTCACGGCCGGGTTCTTCTGTAGTTGTATAGGATGAGGATATAACTTTATACAGCTAATGCCTCACGATTTATAATGTCCGGTAACACAAAGTTAGTCGTGCCAAGACGAGAGCATTTCACAGATTCTTGTTGAAGTTCATACCTTCTCACCACACCATACCACACAGTGTGGCTACACTGACTCGGAGGATTATGAACGTACGCACAGAAAACAACGTCATTATGTCCTCATATGCCAATCTCATCCTCAAACACTGACTGCTATAGGAACTGGTCTATGTTAGCAGCTATCCTCAACATCACAATTACCCTTGCGTTATCTCATACAATCTCTACCAAGATTTATATATAGCCACAGTAACGAATAGTACTATGAGCTACTGGTGTGAGCCACTTTTAGAACCTAACAAAAAGAGAGAGATAACACGACTGTGTTAGTGACAACATGTCTTCTCTTGCGTTCTATGACAACATATGTCTTCTCTTGCGTTCTATGACAACATGTCTTCTCTTGCGTTCTGTGACAACATGTCTTCTCTTGCGTTCTATGACAACATATGTCTTCTCTTGCGTTCTATGCACGGTGACGGAGTTTTGTAAATAAGCTTGGTAGCACATAACCCCAGAGGTGCCCAAGGAGAACGCAATGTCTCCACGAGCCATACTGTCGTCCTTGAAGCCTGTATTTACGATGGTTTTCGCCACGACGATCCTGAAGGGGCAGTAAATCATTTATCCTCAGCGCTGACGGAGGATACGCCTGTTTTCGGCAGTTGTAGAAATCCTTCGTGGTATGATCATGGCCGTAAACATGCTTTCTGTGACGAGTCCTTGTGGCTTATGGTAATGGTCGATTGAGGGACACCAACGAGGGGCGGAGCACGTGTGGATGAGTGTTACGTCATCAGGAGGGGGGGCGGTGCACGTGTGGATGAGTGTTACGTCATCTGGAGGGGGGGCGGAGCACGTGTGGATGAGTGTTACGTCATCAGGAGGGGGGGGCGGTGCACGTGTGGATGAGTGTTACGTCATCAGGAGGGGGGGCGGTGCACGTGTGGATGAGTGTTACGTCATCAGGAGGGGGGGGCGGTGCACGTGTGGATGAGTGTTACGTCATCAGGAGGGGGGGGGGGGGCGGTGCACGTGTGGATGAGTGTTACGTCATCAGGAGGGGGGGCGGTGCCCGTGTGGATGAGGGTTACGTCATCAGGAGGGGGGGGGGCGGTGCACGTGTGGATGAGTGTTACGTCATCAGGAGGGGGGGGGGGCGGTGCACGTGTGGATGAGTGTTACGTCATCAGGAGGGGGGGAGCGGAGCACGTGTGGATGAGTGTTACGTCATCAGGAGGGGGAGCGGAGCACGTGTGGATGAGTGTTACGTCATCAGGAGGGGGGGGCGGAGCACGTGTGGATGAGTGTTACGTCATCAGGAGGGGGGGGGCGGAGCACGTGTGGATGAGTGTTACGTCATCAGGAGGAGGGGGGGGCGGAGCACGTGTGGATGAGTGTTACGTCATCAGGAGGGGGGGGGGCGGTGCACGTGTCATGCAGCTGTGGGGTGTGGGCGACTGCATCTGTTGCTTCCTGTTGTGTTGTCGCTCGGCTCAGGTTACTGCCCACGTGCTCTCCCCACCCACCCACCCAGCCCACCTCCTTACCCTATCACTTTGCTCTCTCTCTCTCTCTCTCTCTCTCTCTCTCTCTCTCTCTCTCTCTCTCTCTCTCTCTCTCCCTCATTACCTACAGAGAAGGCCCCTCATCTAAGTGCCCTCCTCCTCCCTCCCATTACCATTTAGTGTCTCTTTTTTCTTGAAAATAATTTTCTTTTCTTTAATGTTGATAACCATTTACTCGGGTCGGCAGCTCTCTTGTCCAGAGCTGAGCTTCCTCTCATACCAGCATCTCTCCCTCTACCTTCCCTCGTGAGCTTCTCCCGTTACACACACACGCGCGCAAGCTGGTGGACATTACGTTCGCTACCTCCCCACGTGGAGAGCGGATGTTGTGCTTCTTCCGGGGCTACTGACTACGCAATTATGCTTGTTCCGACCCGAAGGTACTACGTGACTATGCTTCCTTCGGGACCTCCCACGGCGCAATTATGCTCGCTCCGTCTTCAAGGTAAATGAGTATGCTATTTACCGCGCACAGCGTCAACACGACACTTTAAGACAATGACTTGGTTCGAAGAATGCTAATTGTAATTGTCAAGTGCGCATGACGAAGCAGTGTCAGGTTTCACTGTGGGAAATATAAACTATTAAAACGACAAACACAATGATTACTCTCCCAAATATCCTTGTCAGTCCACATTCTCGATACACTCTCGCGTTCTGGTTACCAAAGATCACCAGAGACGTGGAGAAACTGAGAGCCAATACAAAAGAGAACATCAAAACTAATTCCGTCACTCAGATATAAACCCCTGAAATAGGACTGTGAGACGGTACTAAAATCATCAGTGGAACAGAACAGACTCTAAGATGGAGGAAAAGTCTTGCAAATCCTCGGTGATTTCGATAGAACGCGATCACATTACATTTATCTTTCAATGAAGATTAAGAATTTAGGATCCTATTGCTGTCGTCCAGCAGATAACTTCGTCGCAGACCATCGGGTCTCTTGTGTCAACCAGGCTCGTGAGCACCCCGCGTCAACGTCTCTTTTTTCTACTGTCTCTCTACTCCTTTTTTCCAGGCCTCCTGTCTATCTTGTCTCCCTTCTCCTGCTCCCTACCCATCTGTCCCATCCTTCCAACATCCCTCCGTCCATCACAGTCAATGGCACACACTGTTAACCGTCACGGACGACGCTGGTTTTACGATCCCGTCCGCTCGTTTCTGACCGCTACGGAGGAGGGTAGGCCACCGCCACACCTATAATCCCTCCCCCTGTTTTACGACCCCCTAGTCACCCCCATAGCCGCATTACCAGCAGTGTGTGTGTGTGTGTGTGTGTGTGTGTGTGTGTGTGAGGGGGGAGCATGGAAGGTCACCCCCCACGTAGTGAGGTAGAGGGACGCCACGTCGAACCGTCCTGCTCAAAGGTCGCACTCTCGTGAGAAAGGGTCATGGCGTTGCTTCAGAGATCGTAACGTCGTGCTCAAAGATCATATCGTAATGCTCAAAGATCGTACCGTCGTGCTTAAAGATCACATCGTAATGCTCAAAGATCGTACCGTCGTGCTCAAAGGTCATATCGTAATGCTCAAAGATCGTACCGTCGTGCTCAAAGATCATAACGTAGTGCTCTATGATCGTACCGTCGTGTTTAGAGTACAACGATACAGACAAACACAAACACATTCCTATCTGAAATATCTAGCTTCATTTCTAGGTATAACCTCAGTTTTTAACAACCTAAAAATAAGGATAATCCTCACGAGACCTTCTTCACTATTATACATCAGTATACAAATGTTTCTCTTTATCATAAGTCAGTATACAGGTTGGTAAGTCATTTTGTAGATCTGTTTCATTTGGCTGCATCATGCATGCAACTGATGTTAGATCTCTTGTGTCGCAGGTGAGTTGTGGGAGTACAAAGGTGAAGGAGGAGGAGGAACAGCAGTGGTGCCAGCTGCAGCGAGAGAATGACGCCACCCCGTCACATGGAAGAGCTGGGGAACAATGGTAAGAGTGAGCTGGGACGTTTTTTCCCCCCTACTATACAGGATGTTTGATATCTGCTTTCCTAAAGACACGGATCATGGCGATGAGTGTGTGTTTGCTCGGAATGGTCAGATGAATAATAAATGTATCTACGAATTCGTCCAAGGGAAGACTGTATTGACGAATTCGTCTAAGGAATGAATATATCCACGAATTCGTCCAAGGTTGGCAGACTATACCATAGAGATACTCGACTGTGGAATCACTAGCCTGTGTGCGAGTCAGGCTTCCCAGTATATCCTACATTTTAAAGAGACACCCCCGCGAAGCTTCCAGTGTCCCAATTACCCGACCTTTTCCAACACAGCAGCTCCATTAGCTGTCTCATTAACATATATAAGAGTTTCAGAGAAGCGCACACACCAGACGAAAGGAATTTCCGTGTTCCCTACAGCGTCGCCGCCTGATGAATCTAATGACTCGTTCACCTCGGTCTTAACAGAGATAAACTCCACCTACATCTCTCGCGAATCACGGCGACATGGTTCAGTATCTGAACTCTTAACATATACACGGCGACATAGGTCAGTATTTGAACTCTTAACATATGCAGAACAGCGGTTTTCATTCTCTTACTCAAAGCAACTGGTAACTAGGTGGTTGCTTGTTTGTTTGGCCTTTAGGCATACCAACTGCCAGGGTCATTTACGCCCTCGACGTCAAGCGACATAAACCAAACGTAAGAAGACTTCATCACCTTCTTCAGGAGTTAGGGATAACTCTAAGATCACATACGTACTCACTCCTTGAAGTGTTCATTTCTCCGAGTCATTCCCTTCGTCAGGAGAGCAAATCGCACCATGTCAAGACATCCTTCGTCAGCAGATCCATCCCAACCGTCATCACTCTTCACCTTACCAAACACCTCCACCCGTCCACAGATACGTCATCTGGTTCCCGTGTGCACCGGCCGAAACATCACTAGGAGGAACTAGGAATGAGACTAAGGGATAACGTCGTCAGTCTAATAACCAGAGGTTTGATTGTGTGATCAACCGATATTCCGGGGGAAGATCGTGTGGTCCTGGAGGAGGAGGAGGAGGAGGAGGAGGAGGTGTGTGAGTCATTCTTCCTGCAGCTCTCAACCCACAACGAGTGGGAAGTCAAAAGATGCCTGGAAATCTGAAACACGAAGATACTCGAGAATAGAAGCAAGGAGATACTCGAAAAATTAAAAAGATACTCGAGAAAGAAGATATCCAAAACGAAAAAAGATACTCTTTACGTCAGAAAACACTAAAGTAGTCAAAAAGATACTCGAGCTAAGAGGAAACAGTAGTCTAAAGATACTCGTATCTCTGACTCCACACAGGATTGTGGACTCAATGATGAATGACTGTAAACTTACTTGGAACATCCCGGTATCCATCTACCCTTCCTGTGACCACAGAGTCCCCACTTAACTCTTACCAAGTACTGGCAACCCCGGCCGGTCCAGCGGGCTGGGTGGTGAACGAGGATTTATAGCGTCTGATATAGAGTGGAGAGAGGACTCATCCGGGTTGGCGTTGGGCGATATTTCTTCAGGACAGTGAAAAAATATATAAGACATGGTCCACCCCACGAACCTTATCCTTTGAAAACGATGGTACGGTCCTTGAGTACGAAGGTAAGGTGACTGAGTACGAAGGTACGTCTTTGAGTACGAAGGTAAGGTGACTGAGTACGAAGGTACGGTCCTTGAGTAGGAAGGTAAGGTGACTGAGTACGAAGGTTAAGTCTTCCAGTACGACGGTACGGTCCTTGAGCACGAAGGTACAGTCCTCGAGTACGACGGTAAGGTCCCTGAGCGGTACGACCATTAAGTATAATGGCCTGGTCTCTTCACCTAACCCTGATGAGTCAGGTTTAAAAGGCCGGACCATCATACCCGAGGGTCGTACGTTCAAGGGTCATACCGTCGTGTTCATCATGGGGTTAGCCCTAACCCTTGCTTGATGTGTCTGCAATAATTCGCACAATACACCTCTGCCGATATACGCATAAAACAATACATTACCAACTAATTAAAACATGTAATTAAGGAGACAATAGTGCCCGCATTTACATCAACTGGTGGTGCCCGTTCTGCCGTGCCTCACGTGCAGGGGAGTTCATATTAACAAGCAACACTGCCACCTGCTCCCTCCAGGGAGACTGCCGTAACATACGATCATAAAGTACATTCACGGTTCCCTCGTGGCCACTATAACGGCCTAATGCTGGACATTCACACAACCAACTTTTTCACATCTGGTATTTGTGCACCTGAGGCGTCCCCCCTCCTCCTCCTGCTCTACCCTCAAGGTTTGCCTTAGTCACACGTCCCTACGAGGCATTAGCCCTTAGTTAACCCCCCCTCCCCCACCTGCCCCCTGTGCCTGGGTAATGGGTTATGTTCCACCACCCTGGCTTCCACCAAGGAGGGATGTGGACGAAGGACCTGAACTCTCCTAAAATAAATATCTTTCCTCACAGATCTAATTTCTTTTCCCCCTCCCTCCCTTCTCCCTGGCTCCCCTCCCACCTTCCCTCCCTCCTGGCTCCCCTCACACCTTCCCTCCCCCCCCCGGCTCCCCTCCTACCTTCCCTCCATGAAAATTTACAATTCACTTTACAATGAAGACCGTGGGGCGTCTCTCCCCCCCAACACCTGCGGCAGACCAAACTTCTCTCCCCGAGCCTCCACACTCCCCTCTCCCCTCCTGGCACAACTCACCCCCTCCGTTCCTCCCCCTTCGGCACTTCCTCTGGCATTTTACCCAGCCTGACGGTGGACTTCACCCTTTGTCTACAACTTCCCCCTAGTGCCGATAATTCTCACCCCTCCCCGACACTCGACTCCCGCTGGCTACCTCCACCCCACCCCACGCTTCGCCATGTCCTCTCCTGATTCCATTCCTCATTCAGACGGCGACGATGAGAAAGACAACAGTTAAGGAAAAAAACAAACTATACTGGGAAAACAAAACACAGTCCTCAAGCGTCAAGCTGGACGGCTTATTAAGCATGTGACGGGTTGACTACTAACATCCCGCCCACCCTACACCGCTCACCCAAAGGGTATACAGTAATGGAACGACAGGTATAGGCAAGGCAAGACCTGCGCAAGGTAAGGCCTGCGCAAAGCAAGGCCTGCGCAAGGTAAGGCCTGCGCAAGGAAGGTATGAGCAAGGCAAGACATGCGCAAGGTAAAGCAATACGTACTAATGAAGAACACTCGCTGGCAGACGGTTTATACCGAGCGAGGCAGAGGTACCCTTCCTTCGACGAGACACTTAACGCGTAGGGGATGACCTCCCACCAAGGTCAGTTGCAAGCTACATCAAGATCTGGCTCACAGACAGATCACACAAACACCAGGATTCGTGACCACGACTGACACAGCACCTTCGTCGTTCATCAAAACAAAAAATTAACGTATTTTCCTCTCCTCAAGTCGTCTGTTTGCGTTACTCTTCTCTCCACACAAACGTCTGTGCACCTGATCTCTCTTCCACTATGACAAACAGCTTCGGAAGGCCCCTCCCCACTAGTCTGTTGCTGTATGCCTTCCACATCTATTCCTTTTCCTATGACATCCGGGATCAGGTCAAAGATTCCGTCAGCCCCCCCCCCCAGAGAATATGTTCCCAACCCCTTAGATTTCCCCCCATAAACTTTCCTCTTTATTACTTGGGGAGATGTTTACGACCCCTTCGATGCATCCGCCTGCCTCCCTCCCCATCTCACGCTAACATAGCAATATAGTCCCCCATTATGATCATAACCCCTCACCTCCGTACCCACGTCGGTGGAACGGCGCATTCCCAGCCCCCGGGCAGTGTGTGTGTGTGGGAGATGGTCGGTTGACCATGTGGCAGACTTCACAAGACTACGCTGTGAACCCCCCAGGAGCGACTGACTGACGCACGGGGCGTCGTCGGGCGCCGCTACCGTGAGTATATGGCTAGGTTCCTAGGGAGAGAGAGAGAGAGAGAGAGAGAGAGAGAGAGAGAGAGAGAGAGAGAGAGAGAGAGAGAGAGAGAGAGAGAGAGAGAGCTGTCATTTTGCTTGGTCATGCAGAGATGAACCCCGCGGTTGGGTTGTGTGGTGAGAAGGGGTGTATGCTACATTACCTCCCCCAGATGGTGGTGTGTGGAAGCTTACGGGAGGAGGAGGTGGAGGAGGAGGAGGGAGAGGGGAGAGGCAGGCGGAAATACCATATCTACCGTGTCACACGTCAGGTCGTTTACCCCTGATTGTTATGGACTCATATTATATGATTCGACTCTATGAATACGTCTCCATCCTATAGTTAAGAGGAACCCCCTTTTTTGATTACAATGGTACGACCCTTGATCACGACGGTACGACCCTTTGATCACGACGGCACGACCCCTTGATCACGACGGCACGACCCTTTGATCACGATGGTACGACCCTTTGATTACGACGGTACGACCCATGATCGCGACAGCACGACTCTTGATTACTACGGTACGACCCCTGACCACGAAGATACGACCCCCTGATCACGACGTTACGACCCGTTTACCACAACGGTGCGACCCATGACCACTACGGTAAGACCCCTTGACCCCGAGGGTACGACTCTTGACCTCGGAGGTACGACCTTTGGGTATGACATCTCGGCCTCTTGACCTCACCGAAACTTAAGGGTTGGGTCAAAGAACAGGCTGACGTCATACCTAAGTGTCGTATACAGCCGCACTCAAGGGTCGTACCGTCGTGCTCCGTGGTCGTCACACATTGTTCCAACGGTGAACGTCTTCCTTTGATACTTATAATATTTCTCGAGTCTCCGAGAAATGAGATGAAAACCGCAAACCTAATACGCAGCATCTCAGTCCACAGAAGGAACTTCAAAAACTATTCGCGGGGAAAAAATAAGATCAAAACAAAGCCAAAAGTACACTAACAACGACACCAAAGAACTACCCAGCCACCACACGGGCAGGAACCAGCAGTCCACGCCACCAAGGACACCCTCAAACCACAAAGGACAGACACTAACAGCCTCGGACGTCAAAACTAACAATTCCTCGCACCATACAATCAGAATGGAAAAAAAATACTGACACATATACAAGAGAGAGAGAGAGAGAGAGAGAGAGAGAGAGAGAGAGAGAGCACCAGCAGAGCTTACCATTCGTCCCTTGTACCGGGGAACCAACCAATCACAGCCCGCTGGGCCTCGCCTTCTTCCGTCGCCTGTGTGTGTGTGTGTGTGTGACCTGCACCATGACACAACGGCACACAACCACCACTGAAAAAAAAAAAGACATAACAGAATTGTCAGAGTATAAAAGCGACCGACTGAATTAGATTTCGGGAAATTAAAACTTTAAATCAAAGTGTTAAAAACAGATTGAAAGTATTACAGTATAAAAAAAAAAAAGACTGTGATGAAAGGCACTCACTACAAAAAGTACAGAAAACAAAAGAGAAATTATATCTCTTTTTGAGATATAACTCGGGAAAAGTAATTAACTCGAACATTACCCCCGTTTTCTATCATGAAGAAAATCAACAAAAAATCACATAAATACTCAACAAATTCAAATGTTTCTAAAGTCTTATATTGTTAAGTTACTAATGGTTTATATAAAACATGAAAATTACAGAGAATATGAATATATGGATATCTTTCAATTATCTGTCTTACCTGCTTTATCATGAGCAATATTTCTTTATGTTAATGATAATAATAATAATAATAATAATAAGATGAAGAATTGTAGTAGTAGTAGTAGTAAGTAGTGATAGTAGTAGTAGCAGTCGTAATGGTAGTAGTAGAGGTGGTGGTGGTAGTAGTAGTACAGTAGTAGTGGTCGTAATGGTGGTAGTAGTCGTAGTAGTAGTAGTAGTGTCCTCCTCGAGTTAGAGAGGAAGGAAAGACTATACGACTCTTCGTTGCCGCCATGTTGGCTGTTTGGGATGACAAAGTACAGCTTCTTGTCTGGTGTGAAGGTCGCTACACCACGTCATGCTCCCGTGGATAGTACAGTCCCCCCCAAACCCATCATCTCCTTTCCAGGTAGTTGGGTCACTAATCCTCCCCTCCAAAGCTGGAACCACTCGTAACATGAGCGAGAAGGGGGGATGGAATAATGCCCTTATGGGAAGTCCCTAATATAGTACCCTCTTTATCCCCCCCGACTTCTGATGGACGATTCAGCTTGTCTTGGAAAGCCTTAACAACGTTGCGTATCTCCCGTATCATCCTTTGGCGTCCGTGCCTTTTGTCTTGCTGGATGTGCCTTGTCATTTCCTCATACCACCACCCTGTTCCATCCTTCGACAAGCCTCCCGTTACCGTCAGCTTCAACCCTCTTTCATTCAGATCTCTCAGAGTTTGGATTCACATACCCGCTGAGCGTCCGAATGAACCATCTTCCCCCCTCACAGTTCCCGAATCTTCGCAATCCTGGTGACGCCGACATAGCCACGGGACTCCTTCGCCGGGTCTTGTGCTCACCTCAAGTGTTGTTTGGTCATGCCACTCCAGCCACGCTGAAGTCGACACCACAGCCAACCTTCTGGAGGGCTTTCGTTTTGCCTCATCTTCCTCATTACCTGTGGCTGCGTAGTCTACGATATTCTTCACCTTACTCATGTTCATCCTCGTGTGTTTGCGACACCATTATTGAGAAACACACTCCTTAACTGTAACTAACAACGTTTCGCTGTCTCTCTGAGGAAACATTCAGGAAATCTGTGTCTGAATCTATCGATGGTCCCAGAAGAGAACCCTGTGGCACTCCGCTGGTAACCACGACCCATTCTGAGAAGGCTTCTCGGACGACAAGGCTCGTGAGAGTAAAAGGATACCAATTGTACTGAAAATCTTCGCCTTTAGCAAAGGTGTTTCTGTCATTACTGACGGCAATCATTGCCTCGACTTCCATCTCTGTTTCAGATTATAGTATGTACGTCCTTAGTTAATAATGAGGGACAATTCTTGTTCCCATCTACACTTTATGTTCATCCCAGACCACACCGCTACTTCCGTCATTCTCCTTGTCCTTGAATCGATCGATGCCTTCATCATCGTGCATTCACAACACATCATCAAACGCTACTTCCTCACAGCATGCAACCCACTCATGTTTGCTGAACCCAGTATCAAGGATACAACCTGACCCCATCCTGCTCAATCACCGTCCCTCATGAACCACACACACACACACACACACACACACACACACACACACACACACACTCACTAACACACACACACGTCCTGGAGCTGACCGTCCATAGTAAACAAGTCTATTGTCAGCTTCAAGTATGTGACTTTGTTTTCGTGTGGGGCAAACACAAGGCACACTCGACCCCCTCCAGACAGTATGTGTATATAATATCTATACTTCATAAACATCTATATCACAGGCATGGGTTTATATACACATAATTTTGGACGAGGTCTTTGCGTTCTCACTATACGTAGATGTAGACGCCGACCTTCGCCGGGAATGGATGTGGCTGGTGTCACTGGTGCTAAGGGGTTGTCCCCAACACCACCGCGCGCCGTGACTTGCACAACAGGTCCTTCTTTTCTTCTTTTTCTGCCTCGCTCATGTCTCCTGGGGAAGAGACAGGTTCTCCACAGGTTGCCATCACGTATCGTCAGAGATCACCGAGTACCACCTCCTGATCTCGCTGGACCTCCCCACGCGGACTCTAAGCTTAGATAAAAGAGAAAACAGAACTCGATATTTTACGTCCCTGACTCTCCCAACACCGAGTCACCCTAATTCAAAAGGCAAAATGGCATCCTCTTCATGAACAACATTATAACGGAAGCTGTGAAGTTCGACTGAATATGGAAAAGAATATATGAAGATAAGGAATGAATAAAACCAAAGGATAAGATTAACAAAGGTGAGGAGAGGTCGAGAGAATAGTAGGTGGCAGGAGCGGATCCGGTCCCCGCCCCAAAGTGTGCCAACATCGCCACCAAGGACGCCCGGTTCACCGAACCACCTGCTGGTCAACTTGTCATTCAGCGCGTTCCACCTTCCTTCCCTTGCGTGCTTCCCATCGCTACAGTATCACCGACCCCTCTGCTCCCTCCTGTGCTGAGGACGTAGTACTGTCACCTCCCTCAAGTCCCAGCTTCCCAGTCGATCAACAGGCGCTAAAGCACTTCCAGACGAACGTGAAATCCTATGTATGGTCATTCCTCAAGAGATTTGAAATACGTTCAGTGTCCTCAGCTCGACCGGGTATTCGCTGTTTTTGGTCAAAATGTCTCGCCTAACCAGGCGGGATCCATGGAAACTGACGGGTAGAAATAACATCGCATAAACGAGAATTTGCGAGAATTTAATGCCATTCCGCTATATCTTGATTGGAGAATTTTCCGGTATACCGATGTCATGCTGGAACTTTTCCGAAGCTACTGTTAAAACATGTTTTATCTCCCATAACTGATGTGTGGAATATTCATATGTAGGTAGGTTGCTGACACGGAATAGAATATCAGTCTATATAATTCGAATTTAAGACGAATTCCGCTAGCGCGCTCGGAGAACCCCATTAATTAAAACTTTTTACAAGAGAAGTATAGCGATCGGCTGCAGATGTCACAAGGCTGGAAGATTATACTGGGTGATTAAAGACACACTGACGAAGATGGGAGGAGGAAGGGTCTGAGGGGGAGACTGTGTGTGGGTGTGGGAGGATGATGGAAGAAGGTGAGCGTCACGAGAAAGGATGATAATGGAGATGAATGTAAAGGGGGAGGATGATGAAGAGGAAGAGCGCAGAAGTAGATGATAGTGGGGAGGGGAAGAACAGAGCTACGTAATGAGGAAGAGAGAGAGAGAGAGAGAGAGAGAGAGAGAGAGAGAGAGAGAGAGAGAGAGAGAGAGAGAGAGAGAGAGAGAGAGAGAGAGAGCTAAATGAGGGTGTGGGAGGATACAGAGCCAAATGATGACAGGGAATGAGAGTTTGGAGACACAAGACAACGAAAAGGGGATTATGAAGGAGAAATTTGAGTCACACCAGATGAAGGGAGGAGTCTGGAGGTAGAGAATGATGTAAGGAAAGACGGAGAGGGACATATTGAAGCGTAGGATGGGATGGGATGTGGCGGGGGCCAAAATGTATGGGGAAATGATTAGAGGAGGATGAAGAAGGACAGAACGACGAAGAAGGACGATCCACATTGAAAGGATGATGTGTAGGTCAAATGATGATGTGGAAAACAGGAACTGGAAGGGAATGGCGGTGAAGAAGGGAGGACCAAAACAAACACACAACAAACTTTCAGTCATGGATGTAACAGCTAAACGTACACATACCCCTCGCGCATAAAGCCAACGCACAAAACTGGCCCGGTGTTACAACACAAACACACACACACTCTTGGCGGACGCACGAAACATACAAACGTGTACGACGCATGGGACAAACGAGCCAACTTTGCACCACGCACGAAACAAACACACAAACGTGTTCCAAAAAATGAAACAAATTGAAACCTACTCCAAGCATGAAACAATCATAAACCTACCGAGGCGCACAAAATAAGAGCATGAAACATATAAAACGTGTCCTGAAGCATAGGACAAACAAAATCTTGTCCTGGCGCATGGAACAAATACACAAACTGGCCCTGGTGAATGAAACACATACACAACACACACACACACTAGCCTAGTGCATGATACAAACATTCAAAATATCCATCTAGAATAAAACAAACATACAAACTAGCTCACAAACATACAAACTAGCTCCGGTGCATGAAACAAACACACAAATTAGCCCCGGTGCTAGAAGCAAACATACAATATATCCGTAGTGCATGATACAAACATAACAAATAACCGTAGTGCATGATACAAACTAACCCCATGAATCAAACACAGTAGCCCAGGCTTCATATGAAACAAACATACACAGTAGCCCAGGCATGAAACAAACACACACTAGCCCAGGCTTGAAACAAACACACACACTAACCCAGGCTTGAAACAAACACACACACTAGCCTCGGCAGAACAAGCACACGCATACAAGCCCAGACATGAAACAAACTCACAAACCTAATTGCCGTGTTTAACACTAACAAACACACTCACACACACACACAAACAACACCTGGAAGTCATACACCCAATCGTACACAATCATCCAATCATACGTCTCTATTTTGACACCCGTGACGGCCACTTCCTTCAGCCAATCAAAGCCTTGCATACCACTTCCACGCCCAATCACAGGCCACCGCACCACTTCCTCTGGCCAATCACAGCCTCGCCCTGCAATCTTCATCACCTCTGGAAGGTATGGCATACTGAGCCATATGCCTTATGGATATAAGACTCATACTTCCGTAGGTTTAGGAACACATTGATCATAGGACTTTAAGGGAATGTCGGTCTTGTGTCTCCCGTCCTAAGATTGATATTGAGATCATGTGTTCGGTATTTTGTACGCATGAATATGGGAATAAAAACATTTTTGCAGGTGGGAATTTAATCTCTATTGCCATAAAGACGGACAAAATCTATGCCAAGTAACACCACTGATATGCAGGGAGCACTAAAAACTTATATTTCGATGTATATCAACTGACTGTTATATGTGATATATGATGTGATTATTACACGAAAGTGCACTTGGGAACTTTTCGTGTTTCATTTTCCCCGTGGACTCATAGGAATATCTTGATCACGTGCAAAATTGTGATCCTTTCCAATATATATATATATATATATATATATATATATATATTTGCGTGTGTGGACGTGTTCGTATATACATGTGTATGTGGGTGGGTTGGGCCATTCTTTCGTCTGTTTCCTTGCGCTACCTCGCTAACGCGGGAGACAGCGACAAAGCAAATATATATATATATATATATATATATATATATATATATATATATATATATATATATATATATATATATATATATATATATAATATACATATATATATATATATATATATATATATATATATTTCTTTCTTTCTTTCAAACTATTCGCCATTTCCCGCATTAGCGAGGTAGCGTTAAGAACAGAGGACTGGGCCTTGAGGGAATACCCTCACCTGGCCCAATTCTCTGTTCCTTCTTTTGGAAAATTATATATATATATATATATATATTCTAGCATAAGCCAGGGATCCATTTTATCGACCACCCCAAGCCAAGGATGAACAGTTGGGTTGACTGTGGACCGACTGCCGCAACCAGGACTCGAACCTTTGCGCTCGACCCCGAGTGGCCCGTGAATCAGTAAAGCTAACGTAACACCACGGAGGTCCATTATATATATATATATATATATATATATATATATATATATATATATATATATATATATATATATTCATACTATCCGCCATTTCCCGCGACAGCGAGGTAGCGTTAAGAACAGAGGACTGGGCCTTTGAGGAAATATCCTCACCTGGCCCTCTTCTCTGTTCCTTCTTTTGGAAAAAAAAAAAAAAAAAATCTAATCAGCAGACTTTGAACATTGTATTTTCATAGGCCTTAGAAATTATACCCCAAGCAGCAACCGAGTTGAAATACGTAGTTAAAACAGACAAGAATGGCGAAAGGGTTTATATAAAAAGGTTTACCCTGTGGTCCACTCAACTGTTCATGATGGGTTTAGTAAGCGACACTGCTCCACTCCCTCACTCCCTCTACCCCGTCTACTGATGGCAGCTGTACACACACACACACACACACACACACACACACACACACACACACACACACACACACACACACTCGTGTGTGTATTATATGTGTGTATATATATATATATATATATATATATATATATATATATATATATATATATATATATATAGAGAGAGAGAGAGAGAGAGAGAGAGAGAGAGAGAGAGAGAGACTGTTAGCAACTATTGGCAGTTTCCAAATACACAAGGGGAAAAAATCCTTGCGTGTCTGTCCAGTGTGGCTGGTTGGCTCTACACTCCCTTCCCTCCTCCTAACCTCTCTCTCTCTCTCTCTCTCTCAACGAAAGATCTCTATTCTTTTCAGCAAACTTTGACGTCAGAACACAGTGACATCATTGACCCGGTGAGGTCACGGTTAGTGCCACTCAAATGCGAGGGTCACCGTCGTTGTGGCTTTGACGTCATTACACGTCATCACTTCAACATTACCAGTGTACCACGTCACCAGTCTGACGTCACCAGTGTATCAAGTCATAACTCTGACGTTACCAGCGTACCGGCGTCACCAGTCTGACGTTACCAGTGCTACCACGTCACCAGTCTGACGGTACCAGTGTACCACGTCATCAGTCTGACGTTACCAGTGCTACCACGTCACCACGTCACCAGTCTGACGGTACCAGTGCTACCACGTCATCAGTCTGACGTTACCAGTGCTACCACGTCACCACGTCACCAGTCTGACGGTACCACTGTACCACGTCACCAGTCTGACGTTACCAGTGCTACCACGTCACCACGTCACCAGTCTGACGTTACCAGTGCTACCACGTCATCAGTCTGACGTTACCAGTGCTACCACGTCATAACGCTGAAGTCACCGGTGTACCACGTCATAACTCTGACGTCACCAGTGACGCCACGTCACCAAGATGACACCAATGTTTTACGTCAGAAGGATGACGTCAGCAGTTCTGCCATGCAAGCAGGCAATAACAAGCACTAAACTAGTGCTGGTCGTTAGGTCTCCTCTGCCTTAATCTCTTTCTCCCCACCACTTAGCTCCCCTCATATCCCCACGCCTAATCTCTTTCTCCCCACCACTTAGCTCCCCCTCACATCCCCACACCTAAGCTCCCTCACATATACAGTTTAACTCATCTCACTTAAGCTATTTCGTTTGCCTCTCTCTCTCTCTCTCTCTCTCTCTCTCTCTCTCTCTCTCTCTCTCTCTCTCTCTCTCTCTCTCTAATATTCTTCCTCCACATTTCAATCCTCTGGCCCTTTACTTATACCCTTCGCCCTTCACTGATTTTCTACCCCTTCTCTCTTTACTTACACTTTCCACTCTCTCCTTACTTAAACCTTCCGTCCTCCCTCCTTACTTTATACCCACCACTCTCTCTCTCTACTTACACCCTCTTCGTTCCACTTAATTTCTTCAAGCACTCACTCACACGTCTCGTAAGGATCTCGCCTCCATTCACATCACCATTCCCTCCAATGAAGAAACACTCCCTCCACTGATGAAACACCCCCTCCACTGAAGAACTACTTCCACTGAAGAACCACTCCTTCCGCTAAAGAACCACTCCCTCCACTAAAGAACCACTCCCACCACTAAAGAACCACTCCCTCCACTAAAGAACCACTCCCACCACTAAAGAACCACTCCATCCACTAAAGAACCACTCCCACCACTAAAGAACCACTCCCTCCACTAAAGAACCACTCCCTCCACTAAAGAACCACTCCCTCCACTAAAGAACCACTCCCACCACTAAAGAACCACTCCCTCCACTAAAGAACCACTCCCACCACTAAAGAACCACTCCCTCCACTAAAGAACCACTCCCTCCACTAAAGAACCACTCCCACCACTAAAGAACCACTCCTACCACTGAAGAACCACTCCCACCACTAAAGAACCACTCCCACCACTAAAGAACCACTCCCACCACTAAAGAACCACTCCCTCCACTAAAGAACCACTCCCACCACTAAAGAACCACTCCCACCACTGAAGAACCACTCCCTCCACTTAACTCTTCCTGGTCGTCTCAGCTCCAACTTTTTCTCCTGTCAGTTAACAAAGTCCTCTTGCCCGGCCCACTGCCCCTCCAGCCGTGCGACCCGCACACCCAGACCGTCATTCGTCTGCACACCAACTGCCTCACTGAGAGGGCGTCCCCCAGGCATTCCCTACTCACAGCACTGCGGTACTGTAAGTATAACGCTGAAGCAGCCGTGTTGCGTTCTCCTACGTACATTGTGGAATACGTAGCAATTTCCCGTCATCGCGTCCGCCCAAGAGAGGTCTGCTTGCCAGAACAGAGTTGGAATACACAAAGGAACTCGTCACCACATGCCATATAACCTTCCCCTCCGTGTAACGTAAGGCCACCAGCTTCAACGGAACCACGGTACGAGTCTTCCATCTACCGATGGTACATTTTGCTTAAGCTCAATGAACTAAGGCAAAAGCGGACGCTAAGGAGAGAAAAACGACACCAGTACAGACGATATGAACTTGGACACGGAAAGGTGGAAGTTAAGGAGGCAGTCTGTACACAACACAGGGATGACAGGTCAACTGATTATCGAAGATGTTAACAATGGTCAGGTCGAGGGCTGTTGTGGTAGCGGTCTGCACCAGCTGGGATAATGGGGGCCCGATGCGACCGCGGCGCCGAAAAGAGAGTCGGGGACAAGGGATCTAATGGTGGCAAGGAATTGACGGTGATGATGCAGCAGCTTCGCTCCCGAAACTCTGATAAGGTCCAGGTGATGTGTGGAAAGAGAGAGAGAGAGAGAGAGAGAGAGAGAGAGAGAGAGAGAGAGAGAGAGAGAGAGAGAGAGAGAGAGAGAGAGAGAGTCTAGGAAGAGGACCAAGAGGAGCACGTCTGCTCCAGTTCTCTGGATCAGCCTCTTTGCCTTCAACCTTTCTCCTTCACCTGGGGACGTTCCCCGGGTGTGTGAGTACAGCTGACGCCACGGGCCACAGGCAGGCCAGCAACACAGCTGCTGCAACACCTGCTCCTGATGGCTTTGAACCCTCGCCAGGTGGCACAGCGCCAGTGATGGACGAAAAAAAGGCACTCACCAGCTGTGTGGGCTGTTTCGGGACCCAGGTCTTGATTCGAGACCTGAATCATGTGGTCTAGGGCGCTGGATCTTGTCCCGGGACCTGGTCATATGGTCTTAGGACCATAGTCTTGTCTCGGGACCTGGGTCATGTGGTCTCGGAAACCGGTCTTGCACCACAGCTGTAGCCTTCCCCTGCATCACAGCTGTACCCTTCCTCCCTTGCTGTACAACTTACTCTTCTCCCATCACAACTCCTTCAACCCTGACCTTCACGGTTTATAATCATCATCATCGTGTCCTCTAAATTTCCATCACCCCCTCTGGGCATCCCCCTCTCTCTCCCTCCCTCCCTCTCACCATCTCATCTCTTCCATCACTCCCTCCCTGACACGGCGCTCCCTCCCAACTTCCTGTCCCTCACGCAGTGCTCCTCCCTGAACCTGCCTCACTCAGGGCACCCCATTTTCCCCGGGTCCTGACGCCGGGAGGAGGGTTGATGCTGCTGCTCCTCCTCCTCCTCCCAGCACCACACCCACCAGCAGCTGGGTGCTGGAGTTGCCTCGGGATGCCATGAATGGAATAATCAACTTCAACTCGTCATGAATAGCATCAAGGGGGACCCCTCTGGCACTTCCCCTCCAGGAGTTCCCAGACGTAACATATACATCACCAACACTCCCTCATCTGGCTGCACTACCCACACTGGTTCCTCCCTCTATACACCAGATAGAAAGCGAAATGACCATAGAGTATTATACGTACGTGTAAACTCGCACGAGAAATGCGAGCGGGATGCGAACCATGATCGAGAAATAAGTCAGTCTTAACAAGGTCCGAGATGGCGGCCTTAAGGGGGCTCCACTTGGCTCAAAAACCCCTTCACACTTCACATATCACAGGCGTGGTTACATGGTGCATGACACCCTCTCATCTCTGCCATGAGAAGGTTAAGGGGGGGATGACACTTCTGTCACGAGGGCACAAGATGCTCTGAGTCTGCCTCAAGCAAAAGGAAAGGAAAGTCACTTAAATAATCTCTGCTGCTGCAAGTCCGACTTTGGTTATGATACGTGTCGGAAAGAGACATTCTTTGCCGCATTAGGCACAGACGTCATCATCTTCACCAGAGAGAGAGAGAGAGAGAGAGAGAGAGAGAGAGAGAGAGAGAGAGAGAGAGAGAGAGAGAGAAGCAGGTTCATTTTCGGCTACACAGGCAGGAGACACAGGTATCCCTCGTCAGCGGAATGGTGAATGGCTCTCGTGTCCATTACACATGGGAGAGAAAGCGGACCATTTCCCGTGAGGGATGGGGAAGGACGGAGGCATTCGTCATCTGTTACTCCTGCCGGCCTGCCTGAGAGGGGCCTAAGCGAACTCTTACATGAGGCGGAGGGAAGGTGGCGCCCCAGGCAGGCCAGACCTTAGCTCCCAGTGAGGTGATACAACATCTCCCCCACCCTCCTCCTCCAACTCCTCCCAACCAATATGTTCGCATCAGACAGCCAAGAACCGATCTCCTACCACAAGCGAAGCTCAGGAGAGACAGATTAAACTTATCCCCTCAGGTCACTCTTCGACACGAGTACCACAGCCACGGAAGTAAATATGTAGGGTTCGTCTTTATGCATCACCGCCTACACTCACGATACAGCTACATCTTATATGTACTTTCATTAATCTTAAAATCATGATTACTGGATGTAGTACTATAACAACGGGTACAAAATCATCCCCTAAGATTGCAAAATAATCTTGCCCCACTCACTCAAACTTCCTTAACAGTTTCCATGGCTCTTGAGAAACGTATATAAATAGAGAGGGTCTCTTCCATGTGGGACAGACGCAGGGTCTTTTCCATGTGGGGCAGACAAAGGCAGGGGTCTCTCTCACGTTGAACAGACGCAAAGCCTCTTCCATGTGGGACAGACCAAGGCACGGTCTCTTTCATGCATGATAAAAAATCAATCTCATTTTAGGGGACATTAAAAAAAAAGTTCCCTTCCGTGTCAGACAGAAGTGTCCCTTCCGTGTGGGATACAGGGAGGGAGACTGACCCTGACTGCGGTTAATAAGGTACGGTCTAGCTGGGCAAGCATTAGCACATTAACCTCATACACGGGAATTCAACCTCATCAAACATTGCTCACTCCGACGCACACCCACAACCTCGTTCCCATCGCCAGGCACAAAAGCTCATTCAACCTCACAAGCCTTTATTGAACATCTACTCATATCTTAACCCATAACACCACCTGATTTTAAGACGTACGAAAAAAAAAAAAGGAGGGGAGATATTCTAACACACGAATTCTGGCAATCTGAAAATTGGCTAAGTAGCAAAACGCCAATTTTATTCCTTCCTTGGAACAGCTTTTAATACCCACACCACTAAAACTGTCCATTAGAATACATTACATATATACACCAACGCTACGTGAGTGTATATACAACAGACCATCATCTAATACAATACTGTACACATCTAGAGGAAGGGGAGTAATGTAAGGACTTATACCCCTACAACCATGCGCTGGTCTGACCCAAAATCAATGAATTCCTCCTCCAGCGGGTTCCGAACCCTGGGCACAGACAGAACTTTACATGTCGTGATGGTACCAACCCCATGCACATCCTCGTTGTCTCCCACACACCCATTAGCGTCGTGCGAATGAAGAACTCAAGAGGAAAATAAGGAAAAAACTAAGAAATCAGAAAGTAGAAGGGTATAAAAAATGACATCCCCCCCTTCCCCTCTCACGACGGACCCACGTGCTCAGAATCTCAACTCAGCTCAGCTGAGCCCTCACCTCAGCTCGACTCAGCTTTAGGAGGGCGGTGGACCCGCCTGCCCCCACCGCGATTTACGTTAAAGTAGCCCACCCCACGCCACTTCCGGGCCGGGCCGGGCCCTCCAGTGCCTTGGTGACCTGACCTGGACCAGGAGGCCGAGGGGGGGTGACGGCTCAGAGAGAGAGAGAGAGAGAGAGAGAGAGGGGTAAAAACGCCTGTGAAGTGACGAAGAACTCATTAAACCCTCGCCAAGGAAGGGGAGGAGGAGGAGGAGGAGGGGGCCACCAAGCACCCCGGGAGGAGGGGAAGAGATTTAGAAAGGTCAGAACTAAGCTTGAACATCCTGCAGCCTCAGCCTGGTTCGGGGATGAGAGAGAATGACATATAATGAGGCAAACTGCAAAATAATGAATGCAAATTCGTCTGAACAAGAACTTGAATTTGTGTGCATGATTTGCGCTCACAGACGGCCGAGCTCACCCAGCTGCAACAGTGCCAACATTACCCACAGGAGAGGGAAGGCAGGTACACACACAGTGGCCGTGCCTCCTGCAGGAGGTCTCCACGAAGTGTACGAGTAGCGACACGGACGGTTTTCATGACCCTGGCTTGATGGCAGGCCTAAATAACACAGTTAACCAGTTAACTCCGTTAGTTCTCGATTACGTTTTTTTTTTTTTTGTATCTCTTATTTCATTTACGCTGATTTTAACAATTTTTCTTAATTTTTTTCATATCAGTCCCTCATATCGAGATGATTTTCTTTTTGGTAAATTTGGTTTTAATATCTTTCATAAAATACTACAAAGGTGATGATAAAAATAAGCATTTTGGATACTTTACACGACTCGTACTGTGTACAATATGACGATATGGATCAATTATAAAACCATTTCCCGTTGTGGAATTAAGTCAACCGGCTCAGTCAGCATTACCGTTACAAAACCATCACAAAAATCATTCTGAATTTAATGAAGAAAAATATATCCGGACTCTTATATTTGTTTCACTGTACCATCTCAACGCCAGCCTTAAGTAGGTAAACTATGCAGGTAAACCAGGGAGGTAAACCGAGGAGGTAAACCATGCAGGTAATCCATGGAGGTACACCATGGAGGTAAACCAAGCAGGCAAACCAGGGAGGTAAACCAGGGAGGTAAACCATGGAGGCAAACCATACAGGTAAACCAGGGAGGTAAACTAAGGATACCAACAACTGTATCTGTCCAATGCCAAACATTTTTGTTCATAAATCCTCATGCAGTCTGACAGTCTGGACTTGACTGGTGAAGGTGGTAAGGAGGGGGGAAGCCTTCAATGTCACCCAAGTTTTGTGAAACTTAAAAAACCAGTATTGGTCTGTGAGCCGCATGAGGTGCAAGTTATCCACGTGGTGAGAACGACCACCCTTTATAATGTCCTTCAAAAAAAAAAAAAGAAAGGAAAAAAAAACTTGGAGCAAAAGTTCTGAAAAGGTTAACCCACTGAGCTCGACGATAAACACGACCCTTCAAAGTACGACGTTACGACCTCTGAGAACGGCGGCACACGACCCCCTCCTCTGGGTGCCGTCGTGCTCAGGGGTCGTACCGTCGTGCTCAAGGGTCGTACCGTCGTGCTCAAGGGGTCGTACCGTCGTGCTCATGGGTCGTACCGTCGTGCTCATGTCTCTATACATTCCTTTATAATTCTCTGTAACGCATGATTTCTGTGTCCTTCACCAGTCAACCCTTGCCTGACACGCCTTTTTCTCCTCCCCCCCAGCAGGAGTGACCATCGGGTGTCACATCCCCAGCGCGTTCCAAGACTCCTTCTGGGAGTATGAGCTGCAGCAGGAGGAGGCCGACGCCCCCGGCAGACGGGTGGCGCGGGAGGTGACGCTGGACGAGAGGATCCTCTGCGGCGCCGGGGACCTGGAAGACCAGCCGTCCAACAGGGTCAACACCACGGAGAGGTCGGTACCAGCGCCCGCCGACATCGAAGTGGGTTCAGGAGGGTGACTGAGGTGGTTCAGGGTGGGTGGTGTGACTACAGCAATATATGGTGGGTTGACGAGTGTCTTACGATGGGATTAGGGACGATGGTAAAGCGGCGGTGGTGTGTGTGTGTGTGTGTGTGTGTGTGTGTGTGTGTGTGTGTGTGTGACTGTAATGGTGCTACTGTTCGGTGGGGGGTGGTGGGTAAGAGGTCAAGTTATGTCAACTGTGAGCTGGTCGATCAGTGTTGTGTGCGGAGGTAATGAACTGGACACTGAATGGGCACATTCGTTATCTGAATGTTAGGTTTAGAGAACGAGCAAAGGATGAGGGATATTTCTAAATATTTAGAAAACGGGTAAACGAGTGGTGATGTTTGTATGCTTTCTATTTTTAGAGAATGGACAAAAGATATTGTGTTAGTTACTTTCTTGTTATCAGTGAAACTTATCATGGAAAGAAGCAATTGTTCAATTTTAGCCATCAACATCAGTGGCTCCCCCAGGACTGGCAACGCCCTCTGCCCACATCTTAAGACCTTGAGTCTTTAGGGACCAGACCACTTGAGCTAGGGGATTGGGGGGGAGGGGGTTCCATCTTGAAGACCTTTAACCTGACTCTTTATTATAAAAAAAAAAAAAGACTCGGGTCAAAGACCCAGGGTTGTGCGATGCCATTTTGGTGCCCGAAGAAGTTGAGGAGGTACCGTTCCTCACCCGTGCCACTGTGTCCCTCTCCCCTCCAGGCTGGCCACCCTGAAGACCCTGATGGTTAAGTTCGGCTTCGATGCGTACATCATCCCTACCGACGACGAGCACCAGGTAAGCAGGCCCGCCAACTGCCGCTCTTCACACACACACACACCACTCTACCAAACCCAGGCATCTACCATCCCACCATGTTTTGCCACCACCTCTCACGACAGTAAACCCTCTTTATCGACCGTTCTCTCAAACACATCGGGTCTCGTTCTGTGGTCTAAAAGAGAACTCACCTTCAATAATATATATATATATATATATATATATATATATATATATATATATATATATATATATATTATTCCAATGTAGCTAGAATATTAAACCCGTTCCCACAGGCATCAGGCAGTTCAAATGCACGTAGCCACGCACCTTTTGTCGGAATTAACTGCCCAGAGCTGGGGATTCCAACCCTAGCTTTGCAAAACTGGCAGAGGGATGAGAGCCACCCCAAACCCAGCCCAACTTCCTGAGTTGAGGGTTCCCGTCTACTCATCATGGGAAAGGAATTCATAACGTCCCAAAAAATAATAATAAAAAATCCACAATACTGTCATCTATTTCCCTAAAATCAGATTCAACGAATTGTTTTCTCGCCTCAAAGAATCAATGTAATCTCTATTAAAAAAAAAATATATATATAAGGAACTTCTCTTAAAGACATATTCAATTAGATAATTTCAGGTAACAGAAAATGGGGAAAATCTACGCGCTAAACCCTCCGCGCAGGAGGAGCGCCTCAGACTGACCTTATCCCAACTTGTGGCCGGCAGAGCGAGTACGTGGCTCCGGCCGACGAGCGTCGCCGGTACATCACGGGGTTCTCCGGCACCGCGGGCACGGCGGTTGTGACCACGGGCCAGCAGGCGCTGTGGACGGACGGGCGGTACTTCCTGCAGGCCGACCAACAGCTGGACTGCCAGTGGCTCCTGATGAAGCAGAGGAACGCTGGGGTGAGCACACAAGCCTCGGGGTACACACAACTGCTGTAATATACCAACATTTTTGTAACTCCCCCGCCAAAATGGCGGCGCGAGCCTTCAGGCATGATGATATTACGACCTCCAGACACGGCGGTACGAGCCTGATAGCATGATGGCCGGGTGTCCTTTTTGACCTGACAATCAGGTTGTCAATATACCCTCCCAAGGGTCGTGCCGCGCCGTTACCGGGCTCAAGGGTCGTACCGTCGTAATCCGAGGTTTGTGACATGATCTTTACTTTCTTCCGTTTACTAAAAAAAAAAAGCTCCATTTTTTCTATAATTCTATAACTCGGTAACGTCACCTTTCCCTCCCCCTACCACCACCAGGTGCCCAAGATGGTTGAGTGGTTACGCCAGAATCTGACGCCCAACTCCAAGGTAGGCGCCGACCCGAGACTCATCGGAGCCAAGATCTGGCTGACGTACGCCGAGGAGCTGGCCAGTGAGTTCCCCAGCATCACCCGAGCAACACTTGACTGACGGGCGCCCCTTGCACGCAACGGCTCATGTTACAGACCCAATGTTATTAGTTATAAGGTTGTAGGATCTAATGGCTAGTTACCCAGTAATGGTCACTGAGTCCATTACCTTAAGTGTAAACTGTTTAGCTTATCTCATACATCAAATGAAAACAATAGAGCCCAAACACGTCAGAGATAACGAAGTACCTTTACTTTAGCTTGTAATGTACTCTCATCCCTAGTTCGCCAATTCCGTTCAACCGTTTTCTTTTATATCATGACGCAACATCCTACTGAACACAGACGTCTGGTAACGTGAGCCGGTGTGACCCAACAGAGTCCGACATCGAGCTGGTCGCCGAGGAGAGGAACCTGGTGGATCTAGTGTGGCCAGCGGAGGAGCGGCCGCTCCACTCCCGGGACCCCGTCTTCATCCAGGAGCTCCAGTTCGCAGGTCAGCCTATCACGTGGGTTATATCATCATCAATATGCCCCATTGATGAAAGGGTTATCTGGAGAGAACTTCAGATCCTACTATCCTTCTTTCTATTCCAGACAGCCCTTTTTTCCTAACCCTTACATGGGCTAAAGTGAGACCGTACGCAAGCAATCGAAAACGTAGGACCCTCTGAAAACTAACTTCATATATTAGCAATCGAAAACGTAGGATAACAGGCTGCTGTTACCTCTCTGTGTGCATCTAAACGTTCTTTTCCCTGATCTGTCCTTATTTACTGTATACTGAGAACGCTGCAACCGACTCCAACGATTCTTCAGCTCGTAACACCTGTTCCCTTTAGTTGGCTACCACGGAACACCTGTTCCCTCTAGTTAACTACCACGCAACACATTTTCCCTCTAGTTAGCTACCACGTAACACCTGTTCCCTCTAGTTAGCTACCACGTAACACCTGTTCCCTCTAGTTAGCTACCATGTAACACCTGTTCCCTCTAGTTAGCTACCAATCAAAATAGAGCTGTTATCTCTATCTTAACCCGGGCGACCCCTTGGAGCACGACGCTACGACCCATGTTCTACCTTCACAGGGAAGAAATGGGAGGACAAGGTGGCGGAGGTGCGGGTGGAGATGGTGAAGGAAGATGCCGACCTCCTGGTGGTGACGTCGCTGGACGAGGTGGCCTGGCTCCTCAACCTTCGCGGCAACGACATCCCCTACAACCCAGGTGAGTCCGACCTGACTCCCTCCCTCTTCCTGCGAGGCGGGTTACCTCAGGACGATCCTCTCGGGGAATGGACTGAGCCAGGACTTTATAAACACCTTTTCCGAGAGAGATCATTCTCCGTGAAAAGACTTTCTGTCCACGAGCAACGTTATGACGTTTGAATAACGTTTTATCGTGATCAAGAAACGTTTTCTGACCGTTACACTTTCCACGCGCTAGACATCCACCCCTTGAGCACGACGGTGCAACTTTTGATTTGAGCACGACGGTATGAACTTATCCTTTGGGCTCGCGTCCAAAACGATCCTGCACCGTCGTCTATCTCAAGGGGCCGAGCGCCGTTAAACATTCTAGAGTACTGTTTTAACGAGTGACACTTCCTCAGTAACAAGTAACACTCCCTCACTAACCAGTAACACTCCCTCACTAACTAGTAACACCCCCTCACTAACCAGTAACACTCCCTCACTAACCAGTAACACCCCCTCACTAACCAGTAACACCCCCTCACTAACCAGTAACACCCCCCTCACTAACCAGTAACACTCCCTCACTAATCAGTAACACTCCCTCACTAACCAGTAACACCCCCCTCACATGTTCTCTCTTCTGTTTCTCAAGTGTTCCGGAGCTACGTGATCCTGGGGCGGGACACCGTGGACTTGTACATCCACACGGAGAAGATCACGCCGGCGGTAGACAACCACCTCCGCGTCAACCAATGTAACGGCCACGAGTGCGTCACGTGAGTATCCACACGATAAAGATAATAATTTGCACCACACTAGTAACTGTACTTCAACTAACAAGAAAAATATATGCGCATATTTTCTCACATTCCGCCACAGCCCGAATTTCTGAACTGTGTCTATCTTGTGTACAGTATCAACGAGTACACGGCCGTGCTGGACAGACTGCGCGCCCTCAAGGTGCACAACCACGTCAAGAAGGTCATGCTGCCCTCCAAGTACTCCTACTCCGGCGGCGCCTCCTACGCCATCTACTCCGCGGTAAGTCCTACACACAGCTGCAGGGACGCCGCTCGGGTACGGCGCCTCACCAAACACCCTCTGCAGTCTGAGGACAGATAGAGTAGAAAAAAAAAAAAATTCCTCCTCGTAACCAAAGTGTGTTTTGTCAACTGGCGGTTACATAGAATACAAAGGTTAGGCCCTTCAGCACGAGGATTTGACCTCCTACGACCATCTCCCCCTAACCCCCAAGGTAATCGACCCTCTTAGTCAGATGAAAAGCTTTGGCCTTCAAACCCTGGGGGGAGTACGCCGCCCCGCACACACAGTCCTGCTTAAGGGTCGGACTTTTGCGCTCAAGGAGCTACGTAAAACCTCAGCATGTGTCACAACAGTTGCTTGTCTCTTTTTGTAACAACCATCCTTTATGGTCTGAGTCTAGCCCCTCTACCTACCTCACCCCTACTTCCTGATGTTACATGTAAAGAATCAGCCAAGCCTCAGCCTGGCGACAAGGAAGGGGTCTTTCGACGGCCCCGCATCCCATTTTCCCCCGAGCGCGCGCGCGTGTATGTGTGTGTGTGTGTGTGAAAAGATACACAATGTTCAAGCCTGGAACGGGCCCTTCTGTCAATGCCTGCCCGTGCTTTATGCGCGTGAGTGTGTGTAATGATTTACCAGGTTCAAGCCTGGTCCCGGCCCTTGTCTGTGACTGCCGCTCTTGGGTGTGCCATTACTGGCACAGGTTCTGGTGTTTGTGAATATAAGAGTACTGGGATCTTGAATGTGTCTGGGAATGCATTTTGCTGCTGTAACCAACTGTCTTACCTGCGGTGTATACCCTGCAGGTGCCGGAGGAGATGAGGACGCCCGTGACGTCCCGGTGCTGAAGATGAAGGCCCGCAAGAACCCGACGGAGGTGGAGGGAATGAAGAACGCCCACATCAAGGACGCCGTCGCTGTGTGCGACTTCCTAGCCTTCATGGAGGGGGAGGTTTGTGACCCTTGCACAACAGCACATTGTGTCGGTTCATATCAACTCAGTCGCTCCTGAAAAAAAAAGATCAATCATTATCTCTAAGTAAAGGTATATCCTCGACTCGAACAGCAAACAAACATGACCAAGCTCCAAACTTTTAAGAAAGGTTAATGTATGTTTCACTGACTCAGGAATCTTCATTGCTGTAAACTGTTAATTCGCAAATCTTTATGAGACTCTCTCTCTCTCTCTCTCTCTCTCTCTCTCTCTCTCTCTCTCTCTCTCTCTCTCTCTCTCTCTCTATGTGGTTCGGTACAGTGTATTACGGTGCGGTCCAGTACGTGCGACCGCAGCACGGCACTGCGTATCAACGCACGGTATAGTATGTCAGCGTACGGTATGGTACGGTACGGTACATCAGCGCACGGGTACCGCGTTAACATGGCTCTGCCCCACAGATCCTGGACGGCAAATACTGGGACGAGATCATGGCGGCAGCGAAGCTGGAAGAATACCGCGCCGAGCAAGAGCACTACATGGGTATCTCCTTCGGCACCATCAGCGCCTTCGGCTCCAACGGCGCCGTCATACACTACCAACCCGTGCAGGAGACTAACAAGGAGATCACGAACAGCTCCCTCTATCTCCTGGACTCTGGTGGACAGTACAAGGGTTAGTATCTTTAGAGTAAGAGTCGTAAGCATTCTCCACAATCTCGAGCAGTCCCCGGTGCCAGATACTTGTTCACTTTGAGCAAAGACGTTACGACCCTTAAGCACGACAGTAAGACCCTTGAACACGCCAGTACGACGGGAATGACGCCATGATACCCAAGGGTCAAACCGTCGTGGTAAAGGGTCGTAAGGTCGTACTTAAGTTGTTAAACATCCCATCTGAATGTAACTTTGACAACGATCATAGTAACTATGAAAATTTATTCCTCGCCGCTTAACATTAAAATCATAAAGATACATAGATGGGTATTTGATACACATAACTATCAAGTAACTAATAAGAACCACTGTTACGATTGGAAACATGATACCACAACCAAAGTTACCACATCTACCCCTACTGTACTCGATACAAATGAAATTACTAGAAACTTCTATTTTCTATAAACATTTTACATAACCTTGAGGTTCAATTAGCCGCTCAATTTTTCCCACGACCATCAAAGAAAATAGGGCACCCGAATTACTTTGTCTTTTCTTTTCATCAGACGGAACTACGGACGTGACACGAACGATGCACTACGGGCAGCCGACGCCGTTCCAGGTGGAGGCGTACACCAGGGTGCTCATGGGTTCCGTCGACATGGCCAGCTTGGTCTTCCCCGAGGGCACAGGCGACACTGATGTCGACATCATGGCTCGCAGGTACTCATCCTCCCTCATCTTCTCCCAGTTTTCTCTAACTCTTACAATGCCATGTAGTTAATCCTCCCGTTTCCTTCTCCTTCCATCTATTTTTAACTTTCACGTCTGTTCCGAACAGACGAGGTCTTACAGGGGTCTTACATAGAATCATTTTCTTCAGTACAACAATTTCTAGAATTCTTTCTCCGCCTTATTCAGCTCCCCAGTTGTCTGAAACAATGGTTGTTTTTATGCTTGCAAAAACTACGACTGGTTTCGACAACTCTCGAATGACTAAGGTGCAGCGAGAATTTGTAAAACTTGAGCAAAGTAGCTGTTAAGGGGTTACCAGGGAAGAGACAGGTAGAATTCATGTGGGATCTGATCTACAGGAACAAATGAGAACATTTAGAAATGTTCGTCTTGTGTCGTGGAACTCTTGAATGATGGAGCCTTTCAAAAGTAAACTTTTGAACACTGAATATGGCACATATCAAACAAACTGAAAATTCTTCTGAAAATTCTTCCAAAGTATGGAAGTATTTCTAAAGTCACATTTATAATAATAACTATGTCAAAACATCCAATCTTATAAAAGTTTCTTCTCTACGGGGTTAAAAAAAAATTGGAAGTTTAATGTTTTCTATGACTTCAGTCTGTACGAGAGAGAATTGAACGTTTCGACGGTAGACTTTACTAATCTTACAGATGACTATTCTTGCTTCAAAATCAAGCGCAAGACACGTGAGCCATCCCATGATATTCATTCACTCGCAGTCTGTCAGGTTTCCACAAAGAATGTACATACGTTACAAAGGTTACCAGACTGTTGTCGTCTTGGCGATGATGAGCTCAGACTGGAAGCATCTTGCGGTTAAACTGCCTTCCAGACGATTGTCTGCAACAGACACCGTGTGTGTGATGCGAGCTCATATTGACTCAAGCTTCACTACGACTTAGCGACGATTGACAGATTGCATGCTGCTGCAGTTAATCGGAGAGGCAAAAAAAAGATTATGAAAAAAAATAAAAGAAAAAAATGAACGGAAGTCTTAAACGGATATGCTTAAGGTTAAACTGTTGGGCTGTCCACCTGGCGGAGACCGTGCTAACCCACGGGGGAATCCCTCTTGCGTACGTGAACAATCACAACACCAAGATCTTTTCATCACGAGGGTTTGTTTGAGTGAATAAAGAAACAAAACCTTTTTCACTGCTGGGATAGGGGTATAGGTGGAGACAAGCACACAGTGTACAGTGAGTTAGGTGGAGGCAAGCACACTGTACAACGGGTTAAGTGGAGGCAAGTCCACTGTACACTGGGTTAGGTGGAGGCAAGCACAATGTAAAGTGGGTTAGGCGGAGGCAAGCACACACTGTACAGTGGGTACAATACACAGGCACAAAGGAGGAGCATGTGTGAGCCAGATCCTCGTTACTGTAGTCTTAGTGCACATTACATTACTTATGTCTTAAGCGTTTGGATTTCCGCACTGCTATAGTAATACAACTCTACTTATATGGCGTTTCCGAAGATAAGAGAAACCGAAATTACTTTAACGTGGTAATGTGAATACACACAACGAAAGATACCTTCTCTAAGGCTCCATCATTCACGGTCGGAAATGAAAGAGGCACGTACAATGCCGCTTTGTTCATCGCTCTCAACCAAGAACATAATGTGTAATACGTCGAACAATTATCATGACCTTGTTTTCCGGTGACAAGGGAACAGACTGAGAGGTTGTGTATGTTTATCTTATTCCCACCAGATACCTGTATGAAGTTGGCTTGGATTACCGGCACGGCACAGGACACGGCATCGGAACGTTTCTCAATGTTCATGAAGGTATGCACCAATCATATATATATAATATATATATATATATATATATATATATATATATATATATACATATATATATATATATATATATATATATATATATATATATATATATATATATATATATTACAGGAGAAAAGGGACATAGATAGAAACATGTTAAAATTACCCTCACTCTATATTATTCATCCGGCAGATTAAAAATCTACATCAGCCACTTCCAACTTTCGAGTATTATTTACAACTTTCATATCATTCTGCCATCATTTTTCAACATAATAAGGAATTTATATACATGTTTGCAGATAAGAGGCTTAGCTTTGCTAATATGTCATGTAGCAAAGGATGGCCTTATAGTCAACAGGATATGAGTAAAGTTAGATTAATAACCATTTCTCAACATTTTCTGTTTACTGCAGCGCCCATACAAGTCAGAATATATGGAAGAGAAGAACACCAATTTGAAGAGGGTCATTTCTTCTCAGATGGTAAATTGCAGAGTAAAATGAACTGCATCCCTGATAATGCTCATCTACATTTAGTATGTTACATCTTCAGCTATGCACTGAGCTAGAGAGAAATCCTCCTCCCCACCCTAAACCCACTTTCTGCAGCACACATTATTGCGGCTTAATATAAGGCCAATGCTACCCAGACTGTATGCATGTCGTCCTGGCATGTACAAAGGGTTCAAGTTGTTTCCTTGCATGGACTTGGGCATTCCCTGGAAGGTGACGGGATTAAAACAAATCATCTTTCATCTGACGAACAACAATCTTCACTTAATACAATACTTGACTTACAAAGACTTTTTCTTTCTTCAGCACGTGACTGCATGATCTAATTTCTCTTAAAACTTGACAAGGGCAAAACATAATAAAAAAGGAAAAAGTATCTTCGCGTGTTTGCACAAAATTTCATTTATAACGCGTTTTGACTGTATCATGAATAAACTACAATATCACCTTTCTGTGACATCGATGGGCCAGAACTGCGATACCAAACCTCCGAAACTAAATCAAATTTTGGCTATAATTATAAAACGTAACACCAGCGACATTTCCACTTAAAAGACCATATGGTAAGGGTCCCGGCTTAATAAACCTTCTTTCTGCTGATCGCCATATACCCAATAAACCCTACAATGTAAAGATTTACGAAATATTTTCAAGCACTGCACCTAAAAAAAAAAAAAAGAAAATAAGAAAGGGAGGTGCCTATGAGCGTGATCTATACCGTCATGTAATATGACACTATGGCCTGTCATTTGCATGTCCATGACAATCATAACCTTTTCCATATTTTGTGCACAGTTCTCAAAAATTCCCAAACGACTGAGTTATGAAGAAAATCAGTGCCATAATTGCTGGTTATTCCTTACCATGTTATTCTATATCATGCTATGTTTACCAACTCGTCAACCGTATCCTTTACAGAAATAAGCTACTTTAAACTTAAGTATCAAGTTGTCATTCCTTTAACTTTTACCTGAATATTTCAATTTTATTCCCTTTACCTCATAAAGCCACTGAGATGTCACACCTTTGCATACAAGGTTTGTAACCTTATGAAGTCGTTCCATATTAACGTCACCTGCCATTCCATTTTAAACAGGATGTCGCGCCATTCCTTTTAAAAATATCACGAGACAGTTGTGATTCACTTTTAACCAGAGTAGTTAACCGTGATGGCCTCTTAATCATTTCATTTGAAGCTATTAATGAGGGGGTCATTCGTATGACATTTCTTTAGCAAAACAGCATATTTGTCGGAAACCTATAAAGATTTTTTTTTTCAGGGTCACACTTCGTTGACGACTATCTTAGTTTTCCACATTATGCTATTACCATTTCTCTTAATTATAGGATACTACTTTTAAGATGGTTCATCTTAAAAACGTTCGTTAAGCGTGTGACCAGGCGTACATTACGAAAATGCATCCCACTTGCCTTTCACTTCACGATAAATATAGCAGTTCGGCTAAACTTAGAGAAAGAGAACTGAGTTAAAGGGACACTTGATACTGTCACTTAAATCTATCCGCACATTTTCCGAGGCTACGTTACGTTAGCTTGGCACTTTATGGCTGATGCCATAGCATTTCTATAAAGTACACATATCCATTAAGGCAAGTTTCATGCCGTTTTCCAATATCAAGCTCAGTTGTTCCCTTAACGTTAGCAGAAATGGTGAAAAGGAAAATGCGAATTTCATCACACGTTACGTACACTTCCTCGTTTCGTTTGCCTTGAAGCTCACGAGTTCGGCATGGGGTCAGAAGCGGCCAGAAAGAAAGCGATTACAACAGGTATCTTGTTACTCCATGTCACTCCATCAATCCTGTGCAACTGTTCTCAAGCGTAATATTATGGTGCGTATGTTTTAAATGAACTTGGTTAATCTCTTGACATATGACTTTCACACAACGGTGGTTGGGTCTTCCATTAACATCCCTTCATTTATCTCTGAAACTTTCATCTGCATGTTCAACAAATGTAAGTTCGTTTACTTTCCTCCCTTTCCCTATATTAATTTTTTGCACATCCACAACCATTACACAAAACTGATAAAATTACATTTCACTCGATCAAAATATGCAAATCTACATGTCACAGAAATGCTAGCTTGAATTCAAGACATTAGGAAAAAGCAAATGAAATATGAACGAGCTGTTAGAGTAGGTAACTACTCAACCAGTTTAGAATATTAAACATGGTTCTTCACAGTATTATATGTTACGATACACTACCTCGTTCTTCCCAGTGTTATATATTATGACACACGACTTTTCATTAACTCCACATGCATTCGTAATTGGTTTCTAATATCATTAACAACGTAGTTATAAGCTGGGTCCTTGAAAAACGAGCATTTGAAACTTTAAACTTTAAAACCCGCATTTTTCAACTATTATGCCAGTTTTGGCTGTTCATGCGTTCATGTGACGTTTGCACAGTATATTCATTTGCACACTGTAAACTTATCATCAACTGAAGAATGCAAAGTCTTACCTTATGTACGAAAGCTTGCTCGAACTTCCTCAATGCGAGACTTCCTCCATTTGTATTATGGTTTGAAAGACTGCTGCTATGATCGAAGACTCTTAAACCAGTTACGGTTATTCTATTTTGCACATAACAAATCTTGAAACATAGATAAACATCTTCCGACTGGACAATAATTTCATGTTGATCTTGTTTTCTAACAGGTCATGTATGGGTAAAGTTTACCAGAAATATTACAATACGGAGATGTTCCAATGATTTTTCTGCATTCGCGTACGAAGCCATGCGTTTTGCGTTTCTTTTTCAGTGTGGTACCAATATAAATACCAGTTACTCACAATTTTATTGGGTGTTGATGATAAGTCTAGCAACGAGAATAATTGTTTCCAAGTGACAACTGACAAAAAATTAACTATTTATGATGGTATTTGAATGTCCCGGCTTCAGTTACTCCAATCTCATGTAGCGGGATAAAACAAGGACCTTAAATCTTACTTTCTTCAGTAGATTAAATACTAAAAGCCCTCTCTACAATCTGGTGCAAGTGAAATTTAATATTTTGTAAATATATTTGCTCCATCTACATCCGGCAGGTGCGCTATGCAGATTCTAAGCGAACTGCGTCGTACTCTGTTCGCTGGAGCTTCAGGACATATGATTTATTTCCACAGGAATTGGTTTTCCACATCTGTCTCATCTAGTGAATGTGTGCATGTGTACTGTACCTACCCTCTGCCACCAGAAAGCCTGTTCTGCATATATTGCACACGAATATTCTTTGTCAGTTTTGTGCACGGTTTTAATTTCCTTCCTTGTATTTTCTGTTTTAGCTTTTGAGAAGACGTATCAGATTAACTTCTTTGGATCGCACGGTATGTATGCACCTTCAGATACAACTGCCATATGCACATCTATCCATACATTCACTTTACTATCATTTTTATCTGCTTTCTGATTTTAGTTTGTTTGGCATGATTTTCCAATAGATAAACCCCATTACTAGTTGTACTTATACTATGATTTAAGATGAATATCAAGACTAAATATTTCAATATACCTGAACAAATTAGTGGAAGACCTTGTTAATCCTATATTTAAAAAAAGAAAACCGTCATTTCCAATATTGAGTACATTCTATCAATCATTTAATTGTCTATACATTCAATGAATGAACTAATAGACACAGTTCTAAATCACAATACGGCTCCTCTCCCAGAGCCGGGCTTCTACCAGGACAACGACTTCGGGATACGGCTGGAGACCATCGTCACAGTCGTCCACAAGAAAACACCGGTAAGTAACAGCTGTTACCTCAGCTGTTTTATGAATGCGCACACTCGTAGAAGGCGTAATATCCTCCAACCGCAAGGACTCGAACCTCGTACCATTTGCGTGGTAGCTGTGTGCACTTACCACTTGGCTATGCTGGCGATATTAAGGACAATACCACGCAAATGGTGCGAGTTTCGAATCCTTGCTATTAGAGAACATTATATATGGGGAGGGGGCGAAAGTTCTGGGAGCGTTGAAAAATGTGTGGAAGTCGAAGTTAACCTGCGTGGATGAGGATAAAAAAAAGAAAAATAACTCATTTTGTGTTATCAGTACCTGCTTAAGCGTAAAGCCTGTATGTGTCTGTATGCAAATGATAACTGCCGATCCTTCATCTTTTACAGTACCATTTTGACAAGAAGTCACTTGGATTTGAGGCCGTTACACTCGTCCCCTTCGAGGCCAAGCTCATCAACCTTACCATGTTAAACAGGAAACAGGTAAATGTAACACAGGCTAATACATTCTGATACAATTAGAATCATTCAGTATACAGTTTCCTCTATTATGATTGGCATGCAGTCCTATATCATATCCTGTAGCTATTTTCACGATGTATTTATCCTTCTTTTTTTACACTTAAATACAACTGAACCCCCTGAGAACGACGACAAACGCTTCACGGAACACTTCGTAGCTTCAACTTTTTAGTCACGGCAGCCCTGAGGACAATTGATGAACCGCTTTAGTAGAGTAGTTTATGATCCTATATATCATCCTACAGAAGAATCTGATCCTTAATAACACCCTCTTCCACCACAGTGTCACTGGCTCAACTCCTATCACGCCCGCGTGCGTGACGTGATCGGCGGGGAACTCATGACGCAGAACCGCTTTGCAGCTTACGAGTGGCTGGTCAAGAAGACGGAGGCGCTGCCCTGCGCAGGCAGTTACGACGCACAAGTTTCAGGCAAGTCTTCATCAGACACTATGGCAGCCCTCACCGTCACTAACCTTGGTAGTAATATTAGCTCAGGTGGTGTTCGCGTTACCCCGGCTTCCCTAACGGCCCTACTACTGGTGGTTGGTGCTGTGCTGGGGGCGAGGCGCCCGCGGACCACGACCAGAGACTAGGCTTTGCTTCGCCAGGATGCACTCGACTTTTGTAGATATACATCGAGTCTGTGCGTGTATGTGTGTGTGTGTGTGTGTGGGTGTGTAAAGCCATGTTTTGAAGCTTTCATGTGAATTTTGACATATTTCGTAGTGACTAACAGGTTATTTCTGTGCATTCGAACGCTCCTGTGAAAGTTGTACAATATTCTAAGAGTAACTGAAGTATACTAGGTCACAGGACTGTAAATAATGGACGAATTGAGACGAATTTGTTTACACCAAAGCAGTCCATAAAAAAACGGATCTTTCTGTACATTATTCGCAAAAGTAATATCAAAGTGCATACAACACTCTACTGACATGTAGATATGTATTGTACATATTTCTGGACTGCAGGGGAGTAAAACTGAAATTATCTTCCTTTAAAAGTGTGTATAAGTATTGATAGTTTCTCCTGGAAAACTGTTAATATGATCATAATTATTATGATGCTGAGGTTTGAATTCTTAATTTTATCCTCACATCAACGGATATCAAAATAATTTTCTTTTTGAAGGTATGAAAATAAACATAGTAATGGTCTATATAAGATCCCATGAAGTGTAATATTCAAATGCGAAGATGTATACTTAAGAAAGTATGACAAAACACAGACAAGATGTTTTAGTCACAGTCTTGAAGGATAGTCTGAGTATCGAATGAGTATATTTACATAAGAGTTTCTTGAAAATGAATTTTGGATGTGTTATTTCATATGACAATTCAATATCAGTAATTATAATTATGATTTATATGGTTCTAGATAATCTTTTGTAAAGAACTGATAAAGTTAAAAGTCTGCTTGATGAATTAGCGGAGGTGGGGTGTAGCAATTACCTCCCCCCCTAGTGATCACATTCAGAATTCAGCTTGGACAAACTCCTCTCTCGTCAGACTGGCTAGTGAATCATACAAATCATTATAGACAACCTTTACATTTTTCTATGTATTCTTGACATCTGGTCTCGTAGTGAATTTGAAAAGTGATAGTGCACTGTCATAAATGTCCTTCATGTAGAGTTCAAAACAGCAGACACAGGTATTGAGTAGTTTAACTATTATCATGTGTAACGCGGTGTATGATATTTATGTTAAGTGCCTTTAATGAGCCTATTCTAATGAAATTTGATGAACATTTTGTCAAACATCTATATTTTCATTTATATTGCTTTTTTTTTCTTTACAAAATGTGGAGCGTATGATGTGTTTGCAGAGGTCATAAAAACGTCTCAGTGCAACATTTAACATTAGAAAACTTGCCAACATGATACTTTGTGTGTGTGTGTGTGTGTGTGTGTGTGTGTGTGTGTGTGTGTGTGCTACTCTTCTATAAAAGATGCTTTGCCCATATTAGTGAAAGTAAATCATTGAAATGAGGTAACTTAAATATCATTTTCTAGCATATCACATCGAGATAACTAAATCATATCACAGTTTACCTGTTTTTATACAGACAGTTTATCAATTTCGACAAGTATTCTTGAAGTATTCTAGAGGCCTATGAAACAACGACAAGTTAACGCTGCCGGCGAGCATTACCGACCTGCACGCATCGGTGTGAGGAGGACTGATGCTGTGGTTTAAACTGATGGTGCAGGATACTGGCAGGGCGTCTGGCTTTACAGTGTTCGTCAGTATCTGGCTAACTTACGCCTCCTGTGGCAACCTGAAATTCTCTTACGAAACTACCCTATCAGACGGTTTGGGCATTCATTATATCCCTCCCTCCCCTTCCTCCTAAAGTCTCTTATCCATTACCGGTGAATTACCATCAGCTCACTTATATTGGAGACAGCCCTGTATTTACGACAATAGGTAATGACCTACCGGTAACATCAGTAGCGTTTTTATAAGTCGACCTTAAGATGTCATAGTTATTTCATACAATAAATTAGTAATATTTCTAAGGACATACAAGCAAAGGTAACTTAATTTCACTTTTAACAAATGCAATAAATATGTATAGAATAATTGATATTGTATTACCAACGCGACAGGGATCGTGACATGCTGTTTGACATATGTATATGTTTTTTTTTTTTAAGAATAAGATTAATCTGTGGAGATTGTGGATAGGTGTATGAGAGACGAGTCTGGGGAATCATGCCTCTGTCAACGGTGGCTAAGCTAATGTCAATCAACATAATACCTCAGTTTTTTCCTTTTTTTTTTTTTTTTTTGCATGTGTCGTGAGGACCATGTTTTTACACAAGTTTTGGGAACAATTTCAACACTAGCTGTTTCATAACGATCGGTACAAGTGCGAGACAATGCAAACTATTGATAAATAAAGCCAAATGTTGGTCTTAAACGTTACTCCATGATGAGCATTGTAAGTGTCAGATATTTCAAAATGTTAATAAATAAAGCGTAATCCTATCTTACAGTATAAGATAAGAATACATGAGTATTTTTTACAGCAATACTTGTCTATTTGTACGTTTTGAAGAATTTCCTCCAATTTTATCTATTTTTTCTTTTTTTTATCTCTGACGCGTACTTAGCGGTACTAACTAACATTTAGCAGTCCAACAACAGACCAAACAATGTATAGTTTTTCAGCAGTACACACACACACATTTGAAACAACGTTTCAGATATTCTGAATAATTTCGAGGTTAAGGTGCTGTCTCCTACATATAACTGGAAGGTTCACAAGCATTACACTACCGGAGGAGGCTGGCTGGCGTAGGGCCGAGCTGCGCTGCGCCACCTACAAGACCACCATAATTCATTCCTCATCAAAATGCTATAAAACCATTTTAACAGAACGGATGTTAGCATTATCGATAAACTTTATTACAAATATCCTTTCCAATATATATATATATATATATATATATATATATATATATATATATATATATATATATATTCTTTCTTTTCTTTTATACTATTCGCCATTTCCCGCGTTAGCGAGGTAGCATTAAGAACAGAGGACTGGGCCTTTGAGGGAATACCCTCACCTGGCCCAATTCTCTGTTCCTTCTTTTGGAAAAAAAAAAAAAAAAAAAAAAAAAAAAAAAAAAAAAGAGAGGGGAGGATTTCCAGCCCCCCGCTCCCTCCCCTTTTAGTCGCCTTCTACGACACGCAGGGAATACGTGGGAAGTATTCTTAATCCCCTATCCCCAGGGATAATATATATATATTTTGCTTCTTGTTTATATATATATATATATATATATATATATATATATATATATATATATATATATATATATATATATATATATATATATCCATTGTTCTCACCTTTTTCCATTCTGTACACAGTCTCTCCTGGTACTTCCCCACACAGGTCTCCTTCCCAAGCTCACTTATTCTCACCACCTTCTTCACCCCAACATTCACTCCTCTTTTCTGAAAACCCATACTAATCTTCACCTTAGCCTCCACAAGATAATGATCAGACAACCCTCCAGTTGCACCTCTCAGCACATTAACATCCAAAAGTCTCTCTTTCGCACGCCTGTCAATTAACACGTAATCCAATAACGCTCTCTGGCCATCTCTCCTACTTACATAAGTATACTTATGTATATCTCGCTTTTTAAACCAGGTATTCCCAATCATCAGTCCTTTTTCAGCACATAAATCTACAAGCTCTTCACCATTTCCATTTACAACACTGAACACCCCATGCATACCAATTATTCCCTCAACTGCCACATTACTCACCTTTGCATTCAAATCACCCATCACTATAACCCGGTCTCGTGCATCAAAACCGCTAACACACTCATTCAGCTGCTCCCAAAACACTTGCCTCTCATGATCTTTCTTCTCATGCCCAGGTGCATATGCACCAATAATCACCCACCTCTCTCCATCAACTTTCAATTTTACCCATATTAATCGAGAATTTACTTTCTTACATTCTATCACATACTCCCACAACTCCTGTTTAAGGAGTATTGCTACTCCTTCCCTTGCTCTTGTCCTCTCACTAACCCCTGACTTCACTCCCCAGACATTTCCAAACCACTCTTCCCCTTTACCCTTGAGCTTCGTTTCACTCAGAGCCAAAACATCCAGGTTCCTTTCCTCAAACATACTACCTATCTCTCCTTTTTTCACATCTTGGTTACATCCACACACATTTAGGCACCCCACTCTGAGCCTTCGAGGAGGATGATCACTCCCCGCGTGACTCCTTCTTCTGTTTCCCATTTTAGAAAGTTAATACAAGGAGGGGAGGATTTCCGGCCCCCCGCTCCCGTCCCCTCTAGTCGCTTTCTACGACACGCGAGGAATACGTGGGAAGTATTCTTTCACCCCTATCCCCAGGGATAATATACATATATATATACATATACACACACACACACATACACACACATACGCACATACCCACACACACACACACATACATATATATACATATGAAAAATGTAAGAAACAATTTAGAAACAAACTTTTAGCTTGAAATGAATGAAAAAAAAATGAATGTCACATAATGGTTCAACCTCTGGCTATGGAAAAGGAAATGTACAATTTATTCACACAAACGTGTGGGGAAGTACCAGGAGAGACTGTGTACAGAATGGAAAAAGGTGAGAACAATGGAAGTAAGGGGAGTGGGGGAGGAATGGGATGTATTTAGGGAATCAGTGATGGATTGCGCAAAAGATGCTTGTGGCATGAGAAGAGTGGGAGGTGGGCTGTTTAGAAAGGGTAGTGAGTGGTGGGATGAAGAAGTAAGAGTATTAGTGAAAGAGAAGAGAGAGGCATTTGGACGATTTTTGCAGGGAAAAAATGCAATTGAGTGGGAGAAGTATAAAAGAAAGAGACAGGAGGTCAAGAGAAAGGTGCAAGAGGTGAAAAAAAGGGCAAATGAGAGTTGGGGTGAGAGACTATCAGTAAATTTTAGGGAGAATAAAAAGATGTTCTGGAAGGAGGTAAATAGGGTGCGTAAGACAAGGGAGCAAATGGGAACTTCAGTGAAGGGCGTAAATGGGGAGGTGATAACAAGTAGTGGTGATGTGAGAAGGAGATGGAATGAGTATTTTGAAGGTTTGTTGAATGTGTCTGATGACAGAGTGGCAGATATAGGGTGTTTTGGTCGAGGTGGTGTGCAAAGTGAGAGGGTTAGGGAAAATGATTTGGTAAACAGAGAAGAGGTAGTAAAAGCTTTGCGGAAGATGAAAGCCGGCAAGGCAGCAGGTTTGGATGGTATTGCAGTGGAATTTATTAAAAAAGGGGGTGACTGTATTGTTGACTGGTTGGTAAGGTTATTTAATGTATGTATGACTCATGGTGAGGTGCCTGAGGATTGGCGGAATGCGTGCATAGTGCCATTGTACAAAGGCAAAGGGGATAAGAGTGAGTGCTCAAATTACAGAGGTATAAGTTTGTTGAGTATTCCTGGTAAATTATATGGGAGGGTATTGATTGAGAGGGTGAAGGCATGTACAGAGCATCAGATTGGGGAAGAGCAGTGCGGTTTCAGAAGTGGTAGAGGATGTGTGGATCAGGTGTTTGCTTTGAAGAATGTATGTGAGAAATACTTAGAAAAGCAAATGGATTTGTATGTAGCATTTATGGATCTGGAGAAGGCATATGATAGAGTTGATAGAGATGCTCTGTGGAAGGTATTAAGAATATATGGTGTGGGAGGCAAGTTGTTAGAAGCAGTGAAAAGTTTTTATCGAGGATGTAAGGCATGTGTACGTGTAGGAAGAGAGGAAAGTGATTGGTTCTCAGTGAATGTAGGTTTGCGGCAGGGGTGTGTGATGTCTCCATGGTTGTTTAATTTGTTTATGGATGGGGTTGTTAGGGAGGTGAATGCAAGAGTCCTGGAAAGAGGGGCAAGTATGAAGTCTGTTGGGGATGAGAGAGCCTGGGAAGTGAGTCAGTTGTTGTTTGCTGATGATACAGCGCTGGTGGCTGATTCATGTGAGAAACTGCAGAAGCTGGTGACTGAGTTTGGTAAAGTGTGTGGAAGAAGAAAGTTAAGAGTAAATGTGAATAAGAGCAAGGTTATTAGGTACAGTAGGGTTGAGGGTCAAGTCAATTGGGAGGTAAGTTTGAATGGAGAAAAACTGGAGGAAGTGAAGTGTTTTAGATATCTGGGAGTGGATCTGTCAGCGGATGGAACCATGGAAGCGGAAGTGGATCATAGGGTGGGGGAGGGGGCGAAAATTTTGGGAGCCTTGAAAAATGTGTGGAAGTCGAGAACATTATCTCGGAAAGCAAAAATGGGTATGTTTGAAGGAATAGTGGTTCCAACAATGTTGTATGGTTGCGAGGCGTGGGCTATGGATAGAGTTGTGCGCAGGAGGATGGATGTGCTGGAAATGAGATGTTTGAGGACAATGTGTGGTGTGAGGTGGTTTGATCGAGTAAGTAACGTAAGGGTAAGAGAGATGTGTGGAAATAAAAAGAGCGTGGTTGAGAGAGCAGAAGAGGGTGTTTTGAAATGGTTTGGGCACATGGAGAGAATGAGTGAGGAAAGATTGACCAAGAGGATATATGTGTCGGAGGTGGAGGGAACGAGGAGAAGAGGGAGACCAAATTGGAGGTGGAAAGATGGAGTGAAAAAGATTTTGTGTGATCGGGGCCTGAACATGCAGGAGGGTGTAAGGAGGGCAAGGAATAGAGTGAATTGGAGCGATGTGGTATACAGGGGTTGACGTGCTGTCAGTGGAGTGAATCAAGGCATGTGAGGCGTCTGGGGTGGACCATGGAAAGCTGTGTAGGTATGTATACACGTGTGTGGACATGTGTATGTACATGTGTATGGGGGGGGGGGGGGTTGGGCCATTTCTTTCGTCTGTTTCCTTGCGCTACCTCGCAGACGCGGGAGACAGCGACAAAGTATAAAAAAAAAAAAAAAAAAAAAAAAATATATATATATATATATATATATATATATATATATATATATATATATATATATATATATAAACAAGAAGCAAACTTTCATCAGGAATATTCTAAACAAATCAATGAACACAAATTTTGTCATACATTTAGAAAAAGCGCAGTTCAGTGTTTTTGATCTCAGAATTCTGTTTACTGAAGTAAGAACCTATTTCTTGGGATTGTATGTTCATGTGATTACATCCATGATGGAACCACCAGATGTAGGGTAATAGACATTTGTATTCTTAGATATTTCTAGATATCGTTTGTTGACTGGATGTCAATTGTATTAATAAAACTATAAATCTTGGACAGTCTTTTATATTGTGATTATTCAGCACATAATCTGTCAATGTCTTACCTTGTCAGTGAGTAAATTGAGTCATTGCCATGAGAGACTGATACGATAGTCCACAAAGATCATGAAACATCATGGCTCGTGTGTTCAAAATGTTAGTTCGTGAGCATCGTCTCTACATCAACAGTAAGTAAATCCCAGTACGTGACATCCACTCTTTCTGGCAAATGGTCATATTTCTCTGCACTTTTTTTTTTCCCTTGATTTTGGAATGCATAGCCTAGCCAATTCTGCATGCCTCTGGTTCTATGTCCCGCGTTCCGTATTTTGTTTTGTCCTTTATAGTGTCCAATACTACTTTATCATTATAGCTCATCTGAGAGACATGAGTCTAATCCGATTCACGCTTCTTTTCTCTGGCTTGATAATGTTTGCTTCTAAAGATGTCCGATCGTCCGCTTCCGTAGTCCACTAGTCCATAAAATGCTTATAGAAGAAAAAAAAAAAAAGAAAACGATTATAAGCGAAAATAACCAACACGAAACTTTTAAATTTCTTGGCGACATTTTAAATGCATGCTGCTTTAAACTATCCTGACCTGTAGACGTCACCATTAGTGATTCATTAGGAATGTAAAGAGGTTAATTTCTCTTACGTGCTAATTCTTAAACATTCTAACTAATCAACCTTCCTTAAACCCCCAAACTTCAGGCAACGTATCACAACTTGGGGTGTTACCGGACTATGTCTGCACGAGGTTACTCCGCAACATAATATCATCGTCAGCAGAAGGGGGTGAAAAAAAAAAAAATAAAATCTCAAGGAACTTCTCACTCGAAATCAGTACAAGCACTTCCCGGCTATCACTCTGTAGCGCAGTCTTGAAGCTGCAGCACCTCCTTGAAGAGACCTGGGTTTATATACCAATACTACAGCAATTACAACCACTACCACTACGACTACTATTACTAATACTACTGCTAGTAGTAGCAATAATAATAATAATAATAATATCCGTACTCAGTTGCAAGATGTATGATATAAATGATGTCAATATTGTAATTCTTCAGATCAAAACGATCACCCTAACGACAGACTCACGCGTGTTGACAAAGTGTGTTTATGTCAGTTAATCTATTTCGTCTCTCCATCAGATTTCCTTGGGGTAGAATATTTACTAAGCAGAGAGAGAGAGAGCAAGTTCCACTACAGTTATCATTCTCTGTTTTGGGAGGAACGTGACTGCCTCCAACCCAGTCTCCTTGGTACTACTGTCTCGTAATAACCCTCCTGTTCTTCCTTGGCCTCTCCAGGTTAGGAGGAAGCGGCTTGCATATACATTCTCCTTAAACATTCATATTTCACGTGTTGGTATATCTTTTTTCCTGTACTCTACTGTAAGATAAGATGGCGGATGACCCTGTACAGAGAACATCCTCCCGCATAAAGGAGACTTATATCATTAAAAGAAATCAGTCAATAACTCCCAATAAAAAAACGGTCGTAATATCTTATCAAACTCAATATCGAAGTAAGTATTTGGGCACAGTCAATTCCTACGAAGTGTATGTGCAGGTGGACTGTTTCACGACCTTCCATAGGTCGATGACTATAGGATCCAATGACATACAAGCCATACACCACAATATACGTGCAGAATTAAGAGTAACATACTGTCATAGCAACAGTATTCGATGTCATTTTTATCACAGATTGGTGTACATGCTTCTGTAGTCTGTTCTTCGTCATATTTTTCTTTGGGGTTAAAATGGCTGCATTATTTGCTTCTTTTTTTTCGTAGTTCACTGCAAGAGAGGTATGGAACCAGGACTTGGTAATCCTTGTACCTTATATGGAGAGAAGGTAGCTAAAATAAAAAAAAAAATCTGAATTCACATTCTATCAACTGTAGACACTATACTTTCACAGTTGGGGAACCCTGATGTCTTGCACCAACTCTTCCTGTACATATACCAATTATATTTTCCACTTTGATCTCATGACTGTTGTTGTTAACTCAGTAAATTAGGAATGTATACTTCATGTGTCCGACGGATTCCCTGTTCACTTTGTGTCATGTTCCCAGCACCTCAGTCACTATGTGTCTCCGTGTACTTGACCTCACTGGTACCATCCTCAATATTTTGACAAGGCTTTTTCTGTCATTATTCTTGAGGCTTGTTTATTGTTCATAACCCACTTGTTATTTCTGTGTATTACCGTGTATCAGTGGATTTATTTTCTGTAATTATTCTCGAGGTTTGTTTATTGCCCTTGACCTACTCCATCATTTCCGTCTATTACTGTGTGTCAGTGGATTTCTTTTTATTTTTGCCCGGTGTATTATATGTGTAACTAATTTACCTCACTCGACACTGACGGTCCTTCACACTCAAAGATTTTTATCCTTTGGTGCTTTTACTGTATACACAGTGTGTGTGTGTGAACTCAGGCATGAATAAATGCTCTCTCTCTTTCTCTCTCTCTCTCATGTTAACACATTGATTTCATTGCTTGATTCCACTCGATTATATAATAGCTGATGACCAGCTATTTTGCTTTCCTCTTAAATCCCAGAGCATGATGGTAGAACCTTGAGTACGACAATGTATACCTGTTGGTACGATGATCTGGCCTATTGATCTGATCTTTTTGAGACAGACCATCGTATCTGAGGGTCCGATCATGGACCATGTACACAGTGAGAGCGTACGTGGTCTTAGACTCATCCCTAACACCTGAAGAAGGTGTGAAGGACTTTTCGGATGCTCAGGGGCTTTTAATGACCCTAGGCAGTTGATAGGCTGAAAGGCCAAACCGCAAACCAACCAAGGGTCGTGCCCTCAAACTCAGTGGTCGTACTTTTGTGGTACTCAAGGGTCGTACTCTCTTGCTCAAGGGATTAACGTTGTAATGTAATAACGTACGTGTGACCACCAGCTGGGTACGATGTAACGCATAATTTTGTGCTACTAAGGCAGTCATATAAAGCCGCTTAATATGCTGAAGATGTTAAATATTCCTTTATAACAAAGTGTTAAAGAACAAGTTTACATTATCGATAAAACTCTTACATTTCTTTTTCACAATCATCTTTGAATCAAGTTAAATCTTTGTTTACACAAAGGTTAGGCCCACAGCATTGAAAACGATTGTCATCTCACTTTATGATATTGAAGTATTCTATTTTCTCTCACCCACAAAAGTTAAAAGCCGTAATGTTAATCATGAACACCATGACCAATATATTACATATATGGCAGTTAATAACGGATGATGATGGTCCGGCAGGGTCAGGTGCTGAGACACAACCAGAGCGGGTGACCAGGGAGCTGACGCTAGACCAGAGAACCGCCTGTAAGGAGGGAGACCTCCAGCCGAAGGTCCGAGTCAACACTTCAAGCAGGTGAGATGGATGGCCAGCTCATGCTTGGATGTGGGCTCCCGATCCAGAGTTTTAATGATGTCACCTTACTGTGCTAGATATTTAGTCACAAAGACATATAGATGAAGACAAACTCAAACTCTGACACGTAAGCTGAGATTCGTTATATATCCCGACTGTGTGTATCTAGGAAGCACATGTGACACGAACCACCTCTACATTATAAGTCTGAGCTCAGGCCAGTGTTTCATCCCCGCAGGGTAGCGGCGCTGCGCCAGGAGATGGCCAAACATCACCTCAACGCATACATCATCCCCATGGGTGGCGAACACGTAAGCTTTCTGAAGTACTTTTGTTCCCCTGTGTGTGTGTGTGTGTGTGTGTGTGTGTGTGTGTGTGTGTGTGTGTGTGTGTGTGTGTGTGTGTTATTCCCCCCATTCTAATAGTAAGAATGACACTTGAAAGTAAAACACGTCTCACGCGTGGTTAGCGCCATCTGAAACCTGAAAGACGAGTGCAATTATACCACTCTTGACCCTCCTCGAACTAGACTGTTGCAACTGGCGTCGTCATTGGTTCGATACCCCGTGACGTAGGATTTTGGGGACTCTTAGTTTTTATGGTGTCTCGTAATATATGTGATGCTCGAGACAGTGGCTCACCACGACGCTGACCGACCTGTCATTCCTCTCGTCATTAATCCAGGGATCACCCGTGACAGGTGTTTCTTTAAGGCTTAGGTCTTTGACCACCTAACCCTATAAGGACTAGGTCAAAGGTCATACCCAAAGATTTGAATCACCATGTTCAAAAGATGAAACATATCAGCTATTAGAAAAATCATATCTTCGTGTAAAAAAAATCGACCTTTCAGTCAGTTTAAAAGACTTGATATTTGAGAGCTTATCTCTCGGTTCATTATCAAGATAACCTGCTCTGAACTTTGTGATGTAGGGTTAGCATCATAGGTAAGAGACAGTTGCTATAAATCATCCAATGCTTCTAATATGTAGTCTAATCATTCCAGTTATGCTCATTTTATGGCCATGATTATCTAAAACACTATTTAGACTGAGTCACATTCCTGTGCGTCACAAGTACTCTCTCCGTATCAACCTTTTATCAAGAATCCTGTGAGTTCCACTGGGAAATGAAACACGATAAGTTCCCTAGTGCACTTTCGTGTCATAATCACATCATCAGGGGAGATACGAGAAAGAAATATAACAGTCAGTTGATTACAACGAGAGAGACGTAGCTAGGACCACTATTGATAAGAGGTATTTGACAACGGCAGTCAGGTTAAACCAGGATGACCCATGGTTGGTGCAGTTACATTATACCCAGTAATACCATACCACGGGCGGGGAAAAACTGTCGATAAATACCTTTTTTTTTTTTCCCTCAGACCAGCTACACTCTGGAGCCGGAGGGACGCGTCCACTACATGACGGGCTTCACCGGGTCGTCTGGCACGGCAGTCGTGACTGCGGACAAGCAAGCGCTGTGGACGGACGGACGATACTTCCTGCAAGCAGACAGCGAGATCGACTGTGACTGGCTGCTGATGAAGGAGAACCTTCACGGGGTGAGTACTGGATCCGCTCAGCACGGTTACAATTCCTTCACTAATATTTACAGAATAGTGACTCCTCTATAATGAAATAAAGTATTGAAATTGAAATTGAATTACTGACTCACACTTCCATCACAGAACTTAACTTCTTTTTATTCTCTCGTCTCGTTTTCCCTTCGTCAGATACCGTCCATAACGGAGTGGCTGGGCCAGGAACTGGTGGCTGGCTCCAAGGTGGCCGCCGATCCAAAACTCGTCCCCAACGACGTTTGGCTATCTTTTGCTAAGGAACTAAACAGTAAGATATATCATTTCTATGTGTTTTGTTATTGCTATGTCTTGAGGGTAGTTAATGATGATGAAGTGGAGGGAAAATTCATCGTACGATGCAGCTTTCAGAAGTTACAGCAGGCAACAAGTGCGTTCCAGGTCGTCTGGCCAAGAACTACACTGCCAGCTGTACGACCGATGTAGTTTATGACCATAACCATTTGACATGGTCGACTAATTCTCGTCTCTGAATAGCATTTGAAACGTTTGTTAAACTTTTAAAATCTCTGCTTAATCTTTGATGTTTGCTCAGACACTACAAAAAATAAGAAAAATAAATCAAATATATATATATATATATATATATATATATATATATATATATATATATATATATATATATATATATATATATATATATATATTTTTTTTTTTTTTTTTTTTTTTTTTTCATACTATTCGCCATTTCCCGCATTAGCGAGGTAGCGTTAAGAACAGAGGACTGGGCCTTTGAGGGAATATCCTCATATGGCCCCCTTCTCTGTTCCTTCTTTTGGAAAATTTAAAAAAAAAAAAATGAGAGGGGAGGATTTCCAGCCCCCCGCTCCCTTCCCTTTTAGTCGCCTTCTACGACATGCAGGGAATACGTGGGAAGTATTCTTTCTCCCCTATATATATATATATATATATATATATATATATATATATATATATATATATATATATATATATTCTGAGTTATATACCAAACATGAGTCGACCTAAATCTTCCTGATAGAGTCGAGCATCGAGATGATGGCGGAGGAGACTAACCTGGTGGACCTGGTGTGGCCACCGAAGGAGAGGCCGACCTTCCCCGAACACCCTATCTACATCTACGACCTCCAGTTCGCTGGTCAGTTAAACTGCAGTCTAAGGAGAGGAAGGGAATACTGTTGTGCTTATATATATATATATATATATATATATATATATATATATATATATATATATATATATATATATATATATATATATATTGAGACTGACAAAGAGCATGAAGGAATCTTTGATATTTGCCGTAAAATAATATGATTTTTACATCCTCTCATCTCTAATGGTAACGAATTATCTTGTGTACCTACTACGTGCGTGTGTGTGTGGGTGGGTGTCTGGCAGGCAAGAAATGGGAGGACAAAGTGGCGGAGGTGCGGGAGGAGATGGAGAATCAAGGAGCGGACATACTGGTGGTGACGGCGATAGACGAGGTGGCCTGGCTCCTCAACCTGCGCGGCAACGACGTAACCAACACCCCAGGTCAGTGGCTTCAAATCTCTCTCTCTCTCTCTCTCTCTCTATATATATATATATATATATATATATATATATATATATATATATATATATATATATATATATATATATATATATATATATATATATATCTATCTATCTCTCTATCTATCTATCTTTCCATCTATCTAATCTATCTATCCATCTCTACCGTGCTTACCCACCTACAGCCTAGCCAAGATGCGTAACCTTGTAAGATCTTGATGTGAGACTCACTATCACCTCCTGCATCACGAGTGAGGACTCAGAAGGTTCTATTATGGCCTCTGTTACACCGTGAGACTCAAACTGTCAAATGTACAGCCATAACAAGAGGCAGATCTTTATCTCTCCTCCTCCATCAATAATGTTGTGTGTTAGTCACAACTTACAAGTGAGGCGTTCGAGCTTCCTCGCTTGTTGGTTGTAAAATGTTAAGTGGTTGGTCTTAAATGATCCTAGCAGACGACACAGGCCTTATAAAGCCTAGCTCGACCAGCCAGCCAATCGTATATGATTCCAAGAATCATCCTGAGCATCTGATGGGGATCCATGGATTGATGTAACAGTTCGTTATGATTCGGTATGTGATGGCCATAACGACCCTGACACTCTATAGGCCCCAAAAAACTTGACCATAATCAACTAAACCACCGCTACAATTGTGGTGAGATCGATTGGTGGTAATATATATGGCACGACTGTGGATGGATAAACACAACAAGACTTGACCAACTGTACACCGACCCCTGCTGTACTTACAGTGTTCCGAGCGTACGTGATGATCGGAAGGAACAACGTGGAGCTGTTCGTACATGCCGGGAAAATCACTCCGGCAGTGGACAACCACCTGAACGTGAACCAGTGCGGCGAGCGGGAGTGTGTCACGTGAGTTACCTACACCTTGTCTCCGAATTCATATATATATATATATATATATATATATATATATATATATATATATATATATATATATATATATATATATATATATATTACAGCTGACTTTTATGTATTTTTGACAAACAGGTTAATATATATATATATATATATATATATATATATATATATATATATATATATATATATATATATATATATATATATAATGAGAGGGGTGACCGCTTTCCTCCACAGGATAACAGAGTACACGGCCATACTGAGCCGTCTGCGTGCCCTCAAGTTCAACAATGGCATCACGAAGGTCATGCTGCCCTCCAAGTACTCCTACTCCGGCGGCGCCTCCTACGCCGTCTACTCCGCGGTAAGTCCTACACAGAATCACTCCATGTTAAATCATCTTCCTAATGACTGACATGGGATAGTCACTTGGCTTATCGTACCCCATCAAGTAGCAGCAACCACTACTCTCACATCAGCAGACTTGCACATTCTGGCCTTCATTATAAATGTACCATCATGATCACATTCATGAAATAATTCAGCATTATTATATACCAAAGTGTAGGTTAAAGTTATATATAAAGTGTGTGTGTGTGTGTGTGTGTGTGTGTGTGTGTGTGTGTGTGTGCGCGCGCGCGCACGCGTCTATACAGAAACTCCATTAAGAAAAGGGAACACGAGAATCCTGAGTACTTTCGTGTATTTCCACATATCCAGAGGAATAGTTAGAGAGAGAGAGAGAGAGGAAATAGCTGCAACTGAGATATTGTATACAGAACCGGTGGTAGCATGGAATGAGTGCATGTAATCTTGTAATTAGTGAGAGGTGAGGTTGGCACAAGGGTCTGCTTGACCTACCCCTCTACCTGACCTTGTCACGGTGCCAACTTAGCCTCACACAAAAATCAAAAGGTTACATGATCCTATTCCAAGTTTCCTACGGTTCTGTATACATAATATCTAGTGCACCTATTTTCTCACTCTGCAACTAGCCCTCTGAAGATGTGGTAATACACGAAAGTGCTCAAGATTCTTTCTTTTCCTAATGATGTTTATGTATTTATTGTCATGTGTTTGTTGTGATTTGCTGTATATACACCACTGCAGGTCCCAGAAGAGAAGAGGTTCATGACCGTTTCTCCAGTGCTGAAGATGAAGAGCCGCAAGAACCCGACGGAGGTGGAGGGAATGAAGAACGCCCACATTAGGGACGCCGTCGCTGTATGCGACTACCTGGCCTTCATGGAGAACGAGGTAAGGGGTACAGTGTGTTGGGTAACCCTGGGACCATCGTGTGAAGACGGTTTCCCCGTCTGTTCCTGGGAGGATAATCTAGGAAATACCAGGCTGCAGTGATTCCATATAACTTGGTGTTTCACCTGGAATCAGATTACGGAGTGGTATTCAAACCCGAGATAATATACAAGAATCTTTACCCAGTACACTTCCTGTCGCAGATAGCGCTTGGGAATACGTGGAACGAGATGACGGGCGCTGCCAAGCTGCAGGAGCTACGAAGCCAACAGGAACACTTTACAGGTCCATCCTTCACGACCGTCAGCGCCTTCGGCCCTAACGGCGCCGTCATCCACTACCGCCCTCGGCCAGAGACTAACCTCCAAATTACCTCAGAGTCCCTCTACCTACTGGATAGTGGTGGGCAGTACAAGGGTGAGTAGAAGCTCCTCCGACGTCCTGCGAGGCTATGGTGAGTAGATGCGTCTGCATGTTGATACCATAGTGTTGCTCGTGCGCCCGCCCACGGGGTAGAGGATAACCAATGTGGCAAGTTCCTTTCAGTGTATATATACATATATACTTCTTGCATCCAGACGGGACTACGGACGTGACACGAACGATGCACTACGGGCAGCCGACGCCGTTCCAGGTGGAGGCGTACACCAGGGTGCTCATGGGATCCGTCGACATGGCCAGCTTGGTCTTCCCCGAGGGCACAGGCGACACTGATGTCGACATCATGGCTCGCAGGTACTCATCCTCCCTCATCTTCTCCCAGTTTTCTCTAACCCTTACAATGTCATGTAGTTAATCCCCCTGTTTCCTTCCACTTATTTTTAACTTTCACATCTGTTCGGAAGAGATATGTTCTTACAGACTAGAACAAATCAACCCCCTTAAGCAACTGTACAGCCCTTGTGCACTGCGGTACGACCCTTATAGTGTGATAGCGCGGCTATTTAATTCGATCTTAGAGGCCAGATTAATATTCTTTTTTTTTTTTTAAGGTAAATGATGCTATTATCATTATTAACATCCTGCAGGCCGCTGTACGAGGTAGGTCTGGACTACCGCCACGGCACTGGACACGGGATTGGACACTTCCTCGGCGTACACGAAGGTAAACATACATTTTGGATATCCCTCTTGAAGGATTTTTTTTTTCCCGTTTTCATGAGAGGTAAATATATCTAACAGAAGACTGGTCGATATGCATCACTGACAATATAAACTCAAATTATGTAAATCATGTGACAGTTTATATGCATCACTACGATATAGATAATTTATGTGCTAGTTTATATGCATAACTGACGATATAAATTTAAGATAAATTATGTGCCAGTTGGAATATAATCTTGATCAGTCTAAGCATCTAATGCCCAATTTACGCCAGTAGAGCCGGGCGTGTTAGTTAAATGTGCACCGGCAGGTCCCTACACTTTTACACATGAGAGCAAAATGTACATAGGAAACCCCTCGAACCAAAGCCGTGTGTTCGTAACGGGACACTTCGTCATACGGTCTTGTACGTGGTAATGGCCACATATTCTATAGATGACGATTCCTCGGCTAAGAATCATTCCTCCCATCCCACAGCCCCAGTGCAGGTGAGGATCTACGGCGAGAAGGAACACAAGCTGGAAGTTGGACAGTTCTTTTCGGACGGTAAGCAGAGCTGTTATCTTACTCTCGTGTCCTTGACAAAGGTTTCTTACTTATTTCTACCATCAAACACGTAATGCTCATGTTGAGAGAATCCTCAGAGCCATATATCATTATAAGAATAAAAGTAAAGACAAAGAGAGAGACACACACGTACACAATGATCTTTCTCTTCGTCATGAGAGAGAGAGAGAGAGAGAGAGAGAGAGAGAGAGAGAGAGAGAGAGAGAGAGAGAGAGAGAACACTAATGATTCCCTCCACTGCAGAGCCGGGGTACTATCAGGACGATGACTGGGGAATTCGTCTGGAGAACATCCTCACGGTCGTCACCACAGACACCAAGGTCAGTGTGTGTATGTGTGTGTGTGTGTGTGTATTTACGTATTTTTCATCAATTACAATTTCTGAGCAAGTCTATATAACACTGTACTTCCTTTTCCTTGCAGTACAAATTTGACAAGCAATCGCTAGCATTCGAACCGGTGACTCTGGTGCCCTTCGAAGCCAAACTGATCAACCTAACCTTACTGACCGAGAAACAGGTAGGTCGATCCTTCTTCGCTGAAGAACTCTGCCAGTATTACACTCACATCCAATATGGCTGGTGGTAATCGTCTTGAGTTCATTTTGAATATTTCTATCAGTGAACTGCTTGCGTCACTTGAGTATGGCGAAGATTTGATTTGTATAAGTTAATTTTCGTGATTACTATAATCATATCTCAATACTAATCAATCAATCAATCAATATATATATATATATATATATATATATATATATATATATATATATATATATATATATATATATATTGAAATGGTTTGGTCATATGGAGAGAAAGAGTGAGGAAAGATTGACGAAGAGGATATATGTGTCAGAGCTGGAGGGAACGAGAAGTGGGAAACCAAATTCGAGGTCGAAGGATGAAGTGAAAAAGATTATGAGCGATCGGAGCCTGACCATACAGGGGGGGTGAAAGGCGTGCAAGGAATAGAGTGAATTGGAATGATGTGGTATGGCGGGGTCGACGTGGTCAATGGATTGAACCAGGGCATTGAAGCGTCTGGGGTAAACCATGAAGTTTTGTGGGGCCTGGATGTGGAGAGCGAGCCGTTGTTTCGGTGCATTACACATGACAGGTAGAGACTGAGTGTGAACGAATATGGCCTCTGTTGTCTTTTACTAGCGCTACCTTGCGCGTGCGGGGGGAAGGGGGTGCCATTTCATGTGTGGCGGGGTGGCGACAAGAATGGATGAAGGTAGCAAGCATATGTACATGTGTATGTATGTATATGTCTGTGTATGTATATGTATACGTTCAAATGTATAGGTATGTATATGTGTTAGTGTGAGGGGCGTTCATGTATATACATGTGTATGTGGGTGGGTTGAGCCATTCTTTCGTCTGTTTCCTTGCGCTACCTCGCTAGCGCGGAAAACAGCGACTAAAATAAATAAATATGTGTGTGTCAGTGTTTTGAAAATCAACAGTAATTTCGCGACTGTTTTGCCATTAATCGGGTTATCTTCGAAAAAGTTTCCCATCATTATTCACTTCTTGCGTGATGTCCTCCTCGTTGCAGTGTGAATGGGTGAACAACTACCATGAGCGGGTCCGCTCCATCATCGGCGCCGAGCTGCTCTCTCAGAACCACAGTGAAACTCACGACTGGCTTCTCATCAAGACAGAGCCTCTCTCTTGTCCTCGCTACCGCAGGGAAACCACCAGCGTCGTCAAGACCACGACCTCCACCTCCACCACCTCCTCCACTTCCACCACCACCACCATCGCCACCTCCAGCTCCAACTCCAAGCAGCAGACGACCAGCGGGACGACAGAGTACGCCACCTCAGCCATCATCGCCAGGTCTGAGGAGGTGGGCGCGTCGCCGCCCAACGGCTGTGCTAGGCTACGCGCCGCGTGGCCAGCTGCTCTCACTATTCTCATGGCTGTGAAAACCTTCCTCTGGCTTTGGTAGACTGTAGAGTAATCTAGGATATGTGAATGCCTTTAAACTTCCCATATATATATATATATATATATATATATATATATATATATATATATATATATATATATATATATATATATATATATATATATATATATAAGAAAGATCACTGAAATTATTTTCTTTCTTAGAGTCCAGAATTGTTGTACCTACGGCTTCCCCGCACCATAGCCACAACACACACTTGACAACATTACTGTATCTTCCTAGTTCAGTCGTGCATCTTACACTACTACATGATCAACGAGTGCGACAGACACACATTAAAGCAAACGCTCCTCCACTTGTCCACACTCTCAAGATTTTTTTTTTTTTTTTACGCGCACAGGAAACCGTAATGGTAGTTTCCATTTGTGTTCCAACTGTTGGGCCAGATGAGCAGAGAGGGATGATACAATTGTAACAGCACTGAGAATATTCATGCTCAGAGTCACCACAGCACAACACGAATGCAGCACATCTTTTTCGTTGTGATACACAAAGGCTTTATGGCACTACGGGCAACACGAACGATCCCGAAAACTTAACAGGGAGAATCTAATCAGTCCCCACATATAGTATGACTCGAGGCAATACACTTAACATCGTATGTAAAGGCTTCCCATCGCGCGTCATGAGTTAGGAATAGATATATATGACATAACCTCGAGCGAGCATGACGTTACGACCCTTAGGCACGACGATACGACCCCCAGGGCACGACGGTACGACCCCTAGGGCACGACGATACGACCCCGAGAACACAACGGTACGATCCCTAGGACACGACGGTACGATCCTTAGGGCACCGACGGTACGACCCTTGAACAGGACGGTACGACTCCTGGACTATGATGGCCCGGGTCAGGTTTAATGGCCACGCTATCATAGCGTGGCCATGGTGTTTGAGGTTCGCACTGTCGTACTTTTTTTGGCAGTTGAAAACAGGGGGCGAAAATACTGAAAGGGGGGGGGGATACGAGGGTGGTGATGCATCCCCCATAATATGAAAATACGTCGTCGGACAATTTCTTCGACTTGTAAAAAACGTCGTTGGGCAATTTCTTTAATTTTGGTCAATACCCTGTCGGCCAATTCTGTACGAGAGTGGGCTATTATCTATGTACTGAATTCTAACTATTGATAATAATATCTGAAAAAAAAAGAGGTGACACAGTATAATGATCAGGCAATGACAAACACCACACGCCCTATATGTCGGACGGTGACACACCTCATACCCCACCAGAGGGACGTTTCGCTCCTGGTGAAGAAGCAGCGACGCCCACTACACTCTGTGACCACGACCAAAGTGCTACAACCCAACTCACGGTGGTCTTCATGAGTGCAGTGGACTGTGAAGCAGTCAGGGGAAGACCATGGCAAAGGTGTGTGGGGGGGGGGCCTTGGTTGCAGGTAGGAAGCAGAGGTTTGGGCGCATTTCTCATGACAGAGAATGGATGTGAGCGAATGATGCCTATTTTCTTCGTCTATCCCAGGCGCTACCTTGCTATAGAAGGAAACAACGAACTATATATATATATATATATATATATATATATATATATATATATATATATATATATATACTTTTGTCGGACTAGAATAGGTTCTGTGTGTGTGTGTGTGTGTGTGTGTGTAGGGGGGGGGGGGGTGACACCTATCATACTGTACAGACTAGGACGTTGTGAGGCTGTCAAGTGGTCCTCCCTCCCTAATTAGTTATGGTGCGACGCAACCCCCACCTGGTACTGTCTGGTCTTACCTCACATAGTACCGCGTCGCCCGCACCTCCCAGCTGATACCGCGAGGCCCTTCCTATCTGGCGATGATGTAGCCAGCTGTGTACCCCCCCCCCCATCTAGTTATGGTAAGGCCAGCTGTCTGACCCTCTGTCCTCCCCAACCGGTGATGGGGTGGCCAGCTGTGTGGACCTCCGCAGGTGGTGCCAGGGAACCAGACGGCTCCCGCCCCTGAAAATGTCCCTCAAGACGTCTTTCACAACCTCACGTACCACTGACTTACTGTATGTACAGCAGTCTACAACCTAATGTGTGTATCACTACCGGCAACCTAATGTTTATTCCTTCACTACAACCTACTGTATGTACCCCTGACTACAACCCACTGTATGTACAGTGACTGCATCCTTCCCTATCAGTCGTTAATTACAACTTGTTATATGTATGTTCGCTGACTACAACCTTTTGTATGTACCTATAAGTTATTGTAAGTATAATGACTGCAACCTTTTGTATGTATACTAACAGCAACCTCTTGTATGTATCTACGACTATATCCTATGTTATGGATAATAACTAAAACCTCTTGTATGTAAACTCACTAAAACCTCTTGTATGTAAACTCACTAAAACCTCTTGTATGTAAACTTACTAAAACCTTTTGTATGTTATCTCTGACTATGACCTATTGTATGTATGACTACAAACTATTATAAGAATACAGACTACAACCTCTTGTATGTATCTCTAACAGCAACCCATTGCCTGTATAATGACTACAATTTATTGCATATACACTGAGTATAACATTGTATCTACACAGACAAAACTCTGGTGTATGTGCCTCTAACTATAACCTACTGTATGTACTGTGATTACAATCTATTGTGTCTACAATGAATTCAACCTGATGTATGTTCCTCTGACTTTGTATGTACACTGAGTACAAACTATTGTATGTATACAAATTACACCCCGATGAAAGTGCCTCTGATTACAGTCTATTGTATGTACGATGACTACACATGATGTATGTATCCCTTACTACAACCTAATGTATTTACAATGAATACAATCTGATGTATGTTCCTCTGACCTTAACCTGTTGTACATACAATGTCTAAAACCTATTGTATGTATATTGACTACAACCTAATGTATGTATACCTGACTAAAACCTTTTGTATTTACATTGCCCACAATCTAAGTTTATGTTCTGACTATAACCTATTGTATGTACAATGTATGTACAATGATGTTTGTTCACCGACTACAACCTGATGTACGTACCTCTGACTATAACCTGTGTATGTACTGACTACAACCTACTGTATGTACACTGACCACAACCTATTGTATGTAACGACAACCTACTGTATGTACACCGACCACAACCTATTGTATGTAACGCTAACCACAAACAACAAATGTACACATGTTTTATAAATAAAGTTACGAATAACTGCATGTTTTATTTAAGTAATCACCCCATTGCTATTATCTTTCGTCGCCATTTCATCTTCTGTGTTATTCCGGTGTCCCACAGGCCTCTTCAGATCCCATGAGCCACCTCGAGAGAGTACAGCGTAGATAGCCTCGAATCGTTTTTTCGGAGGGCTGTCCCGCGTGTAGCCCGCTATTGCTACCCGGAGGAGTTCTACCCAATGGTAGAGTTACAGGGAGAGGCTGACAGCCGTAGATACTTGCCTAAGCTGGAAGATATAAGGACCAAAACATGATCACAAGTATTGACGTTCCACTGTCGACAGAGTTTCAGTACCGTGCGGTCTTTTACACCGCTCGGCACGAACTGGTCAGTCAATACGTCGTGCTCGAAGAACCTACCGTCATACACATCGGGTTACGTTAGAATCCTGTTAAGTAAGAGACACAACAAAAGACTAGACGAAGTAAAGCGGCGGACGGTGAAGCAACCTACGTTGAGGGACCGCTAATGAAGTCTTCGGTACATTGAAGACATTGTACGCAAGACAGGCTAAATATAACCCTTCCCCCCCCCCCCCTCCACACACATACATTATGCGAACGTAAGAAAATCACACACACACACACACACACACACACACACACACACACACACACCACGTACTGGAGACATTTTTCTCACCCTGATACAGCAGGGAAAAAATTCTAAGTTCCGAGAGCTGAGGAGCTGGCGTTATCCTGGTAATAACTCCGGGTCGACACACACACCTCCCTACTCCCGCCACCCACGAGCACCATAACGCTGCCAATATGTGAAAGTCTAGTATAAGATCAGCTTTAAGGAACGATGTTCCTCCGCTTTTCATTTTGAACCGTAAGTACCAGCTTGTGGCTAGAGGGTGGGTTGGCTCCTGCCTCCCCTGATGGTACTGCCGTTCCTCCTCCAGTATCCGGTATTTACCGATCTCTTTCTGGTCCACGTTACAAAGTTCGATAAATGACGAATCATTAAGCTCAGCGGACATAGTTAACGACTGACAATAATGAACGTTATCGATATTTAGAGATGTTCCTGCAAGCCAGGCTGAAAGCCGTACTAATGCCAGATAGTGCCACTCGCCTCAGCCATTTTTCCACTCACCCCTTGTTTAGTTTTCCACACGTGTGCCATTGCCATATCACCTAGACTTACCAATGCAACTCAGTCGATATTGCCAGAGACTCGTATTCACTCGTGTCTCGTGAAATACTCTATGACGATGGAAATCTAGCGGTCACTGGCATCCTTCAGCTCAGGCGGATCCGTCGCTCGGATGCCAGGATCTCCGCCATTACGTTACCGACGCTGCTCGAACTGGGTTACCGCCTCGCCCCCCTTCCCTTAATATCAGGACCCGCTTTAATGAGATACATCATCAAGTGTGCAGACGTAGTGACGACATAACAAACAGTTGGTCGTAGCAGCCTCCTACAATCCCGACTCAGGAGCAAAGAAGGATTATCTGCAACCCCACGACAAGTGCGTTGAGTTCCTTCTGGTAAGAAATGAAGAATTTCATTGTGTGTGGCACTGTGTAGTTCTTTTAAGGGGAAGGGTAGGTATGATGTTATCATTGTGGCGTTCGTGAGTAATTGCCGACCGGTGGTGTATAATTACTGTATATCATATCTAGTCGCTAAATGATAATTAACTAGTTGACAATGCAGCCTTGCATACTTGAATTATTTGAGTTATGCAATTTAGCAACACTTTAAAGGAGAGTCCAGCGGCCACTAACCAAATCTGAGCCACTGGGTTAAGAATTAAAACTAACATTATATCGAGGAGGGGACAGTAATTCTGAGATATACGTCTGTGTATGATGCTGGTCAAATATGATCGTCCCAATGTTGATCAAAATGTAACCAATATCAAGATAATGGATTATGACCCTTTTTAAAGTTGCCGAAAATGTATATGATAAAACGTCCTCCCTATCCCCTCCCTTATCCCCACCCCCTAACCTTCGCTCCGCCGCGTAGTTCCAGTATTTTTTTCTACAGTTGAATTTCGAAGTTGCCAGTGCGAAAAATCTCTTCCCTCCTTACTTCTCCCTGGTCAACACGCAGTAATTCCGCGGCACAGCTGGTCGGTGATAGTGACAATATTGCCGTGGGATTAGCTCGAGCAGGAAAGATGAGTTACTTCCCCCCCAACCCCCAAATTATGATCGTGACAAATGTTTTCGTTCTACATAAGCATACTTTCACGAGCGGGTAAAATCATTAACTTGATGACTATAAGCCTACAAATACGGTATACTTCACTTCCAGATACTGAGGGTAAATCTCTGGGCCGCGTAGGGCGACGCTGACCGGCACTGTCGAATTATTTTTTTTCCAAATTCATTACTAACTTCTTTATTCCACGGTTGCAGAAGTTCATGAAGAAGTTGAGTGGCTTCGTTGTCAGTGGAGAAATATACTTTATTCTCGTGTCTTCTTTACCATTCTTCCCCTAGTGAGTATCTTTTAAAAAGTGCATGTTTGCGAGTCTGTCGTGTGCAAATGCCTCATTACACTGTACGAGAAGAGGATTTTATAATCATGGGGCACCACCATAAAGTTTATCTACTGTCATTCCACTTTTTACATTTCTATCCATTCTTGCATCTTTCGAACCCCTGTTTACTTGTCTTCATCATCAAGCTGGTTTAAAATCATACAGATTGTCATCAGGTCACCCCTTGTTCCTCTCTCTTCCATTATTGATGAATCTAATGCCTCCGTCCTTTCCCTATAACTCAGCTTCTGGTACTGTCTTCGAGGACCTCCTGTGGACCTTTTCTATTAGTGCTGGGTGCTTCTGTAAAAGTGGTAACCAAACTGATGAGACATATTGAAGCTTTGCAGGATGTTACAAGGTTTTTTTGAATATTCTCTTATTGACTTTCTAGAACACAGTTCTAATATTTGCCGGCAGACAGTTGATCTCTCCTAATTTGATAAGGTGGGACTCTCACAGATTCCTGCAGCCTATTTCCTGATTGATAATTAATATTCATAATGAGGCCTTCCTCCACTGTATCCCAACCTTATCATAACTTTACATCTACTCAGGTTGAATGTTTACCCTGGTCACCCCCTCTGTAAATTGACCCAGTCCTCAGTATCTACCTACCTACATAAACCGTGCACTATTCGCACACATGTTCAGGCAAGAGTCCAGTTTAGTTATTCCCAACATAGTCATATCGAGATGGCTCTGACATGCTTCTTCATTTCTTCCCTTCCACTGACATAATATAATCTGTCCAACGAAATAGTCTCCCGCATGTTCTTGCTTAAATATCCGTCTTTATCAACGTCTTATAAGGCAGTGTTAAATGCCTTCTGGCCGTCCAGGCAGACAATCCACCCAACCTTTCTCTTGTCTTTTATTTTCTATGCGTATACGTAAGATATATATATATATATATATATATATATATATATATATATATATATATATATATATATATATATATATATATATATATATTCATATATTTATATTCATATTTATATATAAACAATCTCCTTGAAGCCACATACAGAGGCAGCCTTTCGAACTTGTATCACTTCCCATCTAAATTCTCTCCGTGCGCCTCGGACCACTCATAACACCACCGGGTCTGCCCGATTGGCCTCCGTCCAGCAATCCACATCCAACATAAATCTTCGATTTTATTCAGCCTAGTCGCCAGACGCCGTCGCCACTCCAGCCGTGATGTCTTTTGACTTCATCCGATGTCTTACGTTATGTGTCCCAGTGTGTGCTTCATTATCTCTCGTTTTCTTCCCGTCTCACTGTGGGTCGTGGCTTTATTTATGTCCGTCGTTCGTAAGATCCCTCCTCTTGTGGTGAGCACCCGGCAGACCTGCTCCATACATCGGTATTGATCTGGAGTGTCTGGTATCATTTCTTTGTCTCTCCCCAGGCACATATGGGTTCAAGATGAGGAAGCTGCGTTCTAGCTCTATAGTATTTTCAGACTTTCCCCCTACTATTGGTTTCCTTCTGCTATTACTTTATACACTGCCCAAAAGGTATCTTAATTAATCGGGTGTGTACTTTCATTTCCTATTCTAATTTTCTCACGGTCTTCCGGCAGTGCTTCTTACGGCCTTCTGTCGGTAATTAGCATTTCCCTCTACGACATTTCTGGTCAACGTCGCCACGAACCGGCTCCAGCGCCCCCGCCACCCAGAGCAGCAGTCGCCACGCCGACGTCGCCTTAAAACCAGAAGCTGCCTGGCGCCGCCGTCACAACGTCTCGGTTTTCTGAATTTCTTTTCTAATTAATTCGCGTTTTTGGAGAGCAGGATATATATATATATATATATATATATATATATATATAGAGAGAGAGAGAGAGAGAGAGAGAGAGAGAGAGAGAGAGAGAGAGAGAGAGAGAGAGAGAGAGAGAGAGAGAGAGAGAGATTTACAGTTTAGATTAATTTGTTGGTGTGAGAGGAGAGCCAGCCCAGCTTATCTTTGGCCATCCCTCTGATCTTTCAGAAACCAGTATATTGTTGCTGTATACAACACTAGCAAGCGTTCTCCCTACCCACCCAGGTGATCGTTGTTGAAATAATGCAATAATGGGCTCAGCCAGTATTGCCGAGAAACACTTAATATTACGATCTAATTAACATCATTTTAATCATCTAGTGTAATTGCGTCCGCCAGCAGTGTAGTTTAGCGTTGGGTGATACGAAAGACTGGCATCAGAGATGAAACATACGTCAAACGAAAGCCAGCCGATGATCAGTGACCTGACATTATATATATATTCCTATGAGTCCACGGGGAAAATGAAACACGATAAGCTCCCAAGTGCAGTTTCGTGCAATAATCACATCATCAGGTGAGACACAAGAGAGAAATACAAGTCAGTTGATATACATCGAAGATACGAAGCTAGGACGCAATTTGGTAAATTATATATATATATATATATATATATATATATATATATATATATATATATATAATTTTTCGTCAGTGTAGGTACTTCTGGAGCATGATGAGAATGGGTAGAAATATGAGGGTTAGGTGATGTAAGGTGTCCCGGAACCATAAGGTGCAGCTGGAACATGAGGGTCAAGTAATGAGAGGGGATCTTGAAAAACGTGAGGGAGGCATTTGGAATATGAGGGTCAAGTAATGACAGGGAACCTGAAAACATGCGAGAGGCATCTGGAACATGAGGGTGACGTAATGATGGGCTTCTGGAACACGAGTTCCAGTTAGGGAATGAGGGTCAGGTGATGAGGTTTCTTTTCGCGGAACCAACCCCCCCTCATTCCGACCAGTCCATCTGACTCATTTGATTACAATATGAATGTTTAGTTATAGAAACACGCTTCATAAAAGCCTCCCACTTACATATGTGGTAGGATAATGCTCGTGTATTTAAATTTTACGTCGTTAAATATTCATTTGTGAACATTTCCGTCCCGAACATCACATTACGAGAGGAACGCGAAACTGCTGTAATGCAGTCAGTCATTCGTGAGTTATTTGGTTTTATATCATGGAAAGGTGTGTGCTGGGTAATGGGAACGCTGACGCCGTTATGTCAGGAGCTGGATGATACAGCGCCTGACACCGTTGGCACTGCATGATACAGAGCGCTGGATGGATGATGCGGTGAGGAAACTGCACACACACAGCATGTGCTGGATGATCGTACATTGCTTATGCTGGTCGCTGGGTGACGTGTATGCTGACATTAGTGTGCTCTGTTTTGTGCGCTGGATGATGGAGATGCTGATCCGTTGATGTAAGCAGATGGCGCACTGACGCTATTCATATTGCGCGATGCATGCTTATACGCGGATGGCTTTCATACTGAACACTATCCATGATCACGGGCGTTCTATGAAAGAAAGAAAAAATCGGGGCCAGGAAAGCATAGAGAACCCCAAAGAAACTCGGGGGAATATATTGATGAAAGAGTCGGGCGCTGGGGACGGCAACACCGTCTATCCGCTGCCACTTTTCCGACATTATTGACCGAGAGTGGTGGTGTCTGGCAACATTTTGCTGCTTTGTGGTATGAGAAAAATCTTATCATACCATCTTGACTGGCGCGTCCATTTTATATGTGTGAGCATGCATTCGTATATATTTGTACAAGAACCGAAATCGTGACTGGTAAAAGTGTGGCATTGACAAGGATGGAGAGAGAGAGAGAGAGAGAGAGAGAGAGAGAGAGAGAGAGAGAGAGAGAGAGAGAGAGAGAGAGAGAGAGAGAGAGAGAGGAAAATAAAAGTGGAAAGATAGGCGAGAGGACGAGAGAGCAGGGCCGGCCCGCCCGGGAACTGTACCACCTAATGAAAGGTTTTCAGCTGGTGGGTGCTATTGAGTGGCTTCGTTAGATTTCTTAATGATGTTTTCTGTCCGTAGATGTGTTTCAGCTAGCTGGTAACTCTATACACCATCATATATATATATATATATATATATATATATATATATATATATATATATATATATATACATTCAAAAAGAAGGTAAAAAGAAGGGGGCCAAGTGAGGATATTCCCTCTAAGGCTCTGTCCTCTGGTCTTAACGCTACCTCGCTAACGCAGGAAAAGGCAAATATATATATATATATATATATATATATATATATATATATATATATATATATATATATATATATATATATATATATATATATTGATCTAGATTGTCAATACTGGTTTATAATGTTTACTGTGTAATCAGGGAAATATGACAATCTCAGGGAAAGTTAGGGAAAAATTCAGGGACTTTTTGAATCAGCATCTCTAATGGAATCCTTCAACTAGAGTTAATATATCATAAATCTTTTAAGTCCAGATTTTCCTCACATGTTTGTGCATAGTTTGAGCGGGAGAGGATTTTCCTCTCTCTCTCTCTCTCTCTCTCTCTCTCTCTCTCTCTCTCTCTCTCTCTCTCTCTCTCTCTCTCTCTCTCTCTCTCATTAAAAGAAAAGTGACATCAAAGGAAACATGAAAGACTGACTTCAGAATACGTCTTGGGAGAGGGGGGGGGGGGAATCTTTTCAGTATCCCTTCGTTGTAATTTCACTAAACGAATTATCAAGAGAAAAATAATCAGCATGAAAGAATAATTTCTACATCGTCTAACACGGAACTCCTTGACAAACTGCACCTCCCGATTTCTCTAGCCAAAACATAAACCTCAACCGACAGTTGGAGAAGGAACAACGATTCCAATTTCACCCCCTTCCCTTCCTGCCACCGGAGATCCCTCGTCCCCGAGTTTCAGTTCGGCATCACAACTTCATCCAGCCCCACCATCTCAGCTGGCACAGACCGCATCAATAACATCCACATCCCAACCACTGTAAACATCAATATAATTAGTAGCCAATGTATGAACCTCCACACTATTATATTTGGAGTTTCTCTCTTATTATCTCCATTTAGGCGCAAATGATTTAAGATATAATTATCATTCCTGGTGGCAAAGTGTCGAAATATCTGTAGACTGTTGTCTGTTCTGCCGATCGCGTTGGACCGAGTCTGGCTGGCTGGCCCGTGGTGGACGGGGCCGAGGATGGACACCAGAGCCCTGTCCATCAGAGGCTGGACCCCAGACGGAAGACGAGGCTCGACAGGAGCCTGGACGGAACAACACGCTGATTTAAGAAGACATATGAAGGACTACGATAGCTGGACTGACTGGAAGATACACTGTGGTTAAGAAAGAGGGAGAGTGAGGGATAGACTGGGAGTGAGATGAGGGGGACAGGAAGCTACAGGATGAGGCAGACGGGAGGGAGTAAGACTTACGTGTGACAGCGAGACGTGCAGCTAGGGGGTAAAGGGGAAGGGACGGAGTTCGGTAAAACCCACCATTAAAGTCTCCTCCAACCACTCCCTCCTAAGCACCAGGAAGTCATTCCGTCTCAGCAAGAAATCTCCAGTTAATGACCTCCTCTCACAGACTCCTCAACCCGGGCCTCTCTCTCTCTCTCTCTCTCTCTCTCTCTCTCTCTCCCTCTCTCTCTCTCTCTCTCTCTCTCTCTCTCTCTCTCTCTCTCTCTCTCTCTCTCTCTCTCTCTCTCTCTGCCTAGCTCCTCACCCAGGCCTCTCCCTCCCTAGCCCCTCTCAGTTCCCTCTCCCCGCCCTCACCCGGGTTCCCCTCGTGGCATCTTCCCCAGTCCCCCTTCTCCCCCAGCCTCATCCCAGGCTCCTCTCACCCAACTCATCAGCCAGAATATAAATTTCATGAAGTTCGAAGTGCATTTTCTCCGGGGTCTTGAACACCCTGGTGCTTAAAGTCAGGGTCTGTAATTCTCTGGGGGTTTGTAGTGTATCAAACAAGTTTGATTCTGAACTGAAGTAGGATTCTCCTGGGGATGTATGACATGTTGTATTGCAGTTGTATTTTCCGAGGAATGTAATTGTTTTACGAGACAGTTTGTGGTTTATTCTAATATGTTAATATCGTAATATGTTGCTTCAATTCTGCCCTTATTTTCAGCGACCTGTGGTGTGATATATTCTCTGGAGTCAGGAAGTGTATTATCCATGGTGTAATATATTCTCTGGGGTCTGTAAGTGTATTACCCGTAGTGTCATGTATTCTCTGGGGTCTGTAAGTGTATCAACCATAGCGGGGTCTGCAAGTATATTATCCATGGTGTCATTTATTCTCCAGGGTCTGTAAGTGTATTACCTATAGCGTGACGTGTTCTCTGGGGTCTGAAAGTGTATTAACCATGGTTTCATGGATTCTTCGGGGTCTGTAATAGTGTATTATCCACGATGTAAAACATGTTCTCTGGGGGTCTGAGAACAATACTGCCATACAGAAGGCCTGTGTGAGACTAATTTGGTCTTTGTCTTGCACAACATGGTCTCTGCCTTACTAATATTCTTATATCATTAGATGCTATAAAGTGATATAAGACAGCAGTTATTGGATGGTATATGTATCCTTACTTACGCCATTTCAGTGCGTGTGTGTGTCTGTGTGTCTGTGCGTGTGTCTGTCTGTCTTTGTGAGAGAGAGAGAGAGAGAGAGAGAGAGAGAGAGAGAGAGAGAGAGAGAGAGAGAGAGAGAGAGAGAGAGAGAGAGAGAGAGAGAGAGAGAGTGTGTGTGTGTGCGTGTGTGTGTGTGTGTGTGTGTGTGTGTGTGTTTGAGCACTTTTAATTGACCAACTTTTTTTTTTAAGTGCCGGAACCCGCAGGAATATGTTAACAGAGGCAGAAAACATTGAATAACTCTTTCGCGGCGGTTTACTGCAGCGAAAGTATGCCTGCAAAGTCATTTAGATACTCTTTTTCATTAAAACATGCATATTAATTATGTGGGTTGGAATTTCACCTGAAGACTTGACTCTGAGCTGCAATGTGCATTAGTCGGGTTAATTCCACATTTTGAATTACCATTACTGTACATTTATGACTACATATACCTGATTTTATCTAATGTAAGGAATAGCATAAAATATTAGTTTAAAGAATACTTTCTTTTCGAAAACAAGCATTATATTCAAAATTATACTCTGTAATTTCAAAACAATATTCTGTACTTTGCATTCTCTGTACTTACATATTTTGTATTTCCAGATATGATTCATTTCGTTCTTTTGAAATTATATCCATTCTTGGAATTACATCTTTACTTTAAAGAATATTTAGATTTTAGTTCAGTTGTGCTGTCAAAATCATAGTTGTATTTCAAAAAATTATATGTCAGTTTCAGTCATAATAATTCCTTTTTACTCAAAGGTTAATGCTCTACTTGTAGTTAAAGCCTTGGTACAACATGTAATTCAATCTTTATTACAACACTTATATTCAAAGCTTTAACTCAACATGGTCTGTTGTCCAGTTTTTGCTGTGTTGTTCCGTCTCTCTTATTTTCTCCAACTTCCTCCTCCTCTTCCCCCCCATTCAGATTGGCCACCCGGGACCCCCTCCAGACTTCTCGACATCATGGCTATGCCCGAGCCCATTGTCCTACGGGATGTTAAATATCTGCCAGGTAGGTTAAATTTAACATTGGGTTCCTCAGAGGTGAAATGTGGTTAATCTGTTTCTCCGTGTGTTCAATCATTTCCAACTTTGACGACCGCTTTTGCAGTTAATTCAAACTGGATTTAATCTAATGACGTAAAGCGTTCTTAGGTTTCTTTACATATTGATTAAAATACTTCACGGTGCTCTGACCCAAGGCTGAGGTCAGGGGGTCATGCGAGGTCAGAGGTCATAGCTACTGAAGGTAATTCCCACTATTTTTTTCTTCTTCTTCACAATTGCAGAGGAGATCAACATATGGATGTACGCTATCGTGGCTATCGGCTCCGCCTTCCTGGTCTTCGTTATCGTCTCCGTCTACCTCATGTGGTGAGTTGATATCTTGAAGGTGTTGCTATATCTCCCCCCCCCCCCACCGTGATATCTCATGGTGCTGTTATTTTTCTTGTGTGTGATATCTTCTAGTGTTGTTCTCTTACGTGTGACATCTTCTGGTGTTGCTATCTTACGCGTGATATCTTCTGGTGTTGCTATCTTACGTGTGACATCTTCTGTTGCTGCTATCTTATGTGTGACATCTTCTGGTGTGGCTATCTTCCGTGCATGAAATCTTCTGGTGCTCTTGTCTACCTTGTTTGATTTTAAGTGAGACCATCATTACTGTTTTGATATTTTTGATATCATCTTGTTATTACCTTTCCTGTACGATATCTTATGTTGCCACCTTCCCTGTATGGTATTTTCAATTGCTGTCTTGCATGTGATATCGCTTATTAGTATCTACACTTTTGGCAATCTCTTGGTGTCCCTGTCCATCTTCGCGAATAGATCTCTCTCTCTCTCTCTCTCTCTCTCTCTCTCTCTCTCTCTCTCTCTCTCTCTCTCTCTCTCTCTCTCTCTCTCTCTCAGCAGAACAAAGTGTAGACGGTGTGATTAGAACAAAATCTTAGGTCACACTGGTGGCACAGTACGTACACCTGCCTCATTAGTACATTTTTTATCTTGTGCTGGAGGACGTGTTGGCTTGTATCATGTTCTGTTCGCGACGTGATATGGTCTGGTGAGTCCTGCCTGTCATGTCATGATGTATCATAATGCTGTTGGGAGTCCTGGCCTCTTGGTGTGAGTGTGTGGTGTCTTGCTGTCATGTCATCTGCGGTGTGTACTGGCTTAGTCTTGTTGCTTTGTCTAACTATGTATTGTCACATCTATGAATATCATGTCATATTCTTAGCGTCATGTTGTTGATGTCATGTCATAGCTCTTGGTGTCATGTCTTCTTGACAATATCAAGTGTAATTCTCATCTATCTGCCTTTGTGTTGATAGCCTCATGTATGTATATGTAGACGGCAGCAACGAGAAGTCTTTGGTGCTACGGGGGACCCAATATTCAGGAGGGTTGAGAGGCGTGCATTGGGATAAAGTAAATCTGATCGAGCTTGTATACGGGGGGCGACGTGCTGTTATCGGGTTTAAACAAGAGTTCAAGGTGAATCATGATGGTACTTGGACGAGGCTACCCCAAGGGTCGTATAACCTGGGATGCGTCTGAAAACCTTTATATCTTCAAAGGTTCTCACTACATCTACCTCCCCCCTCCCCTCACACATTCTCTCTCTCTCTCTCTCTCTCTCTCTCTCTCTCTCTCTCTCTCTCTCTCTCTCTCTCTCTCTCTCTCTCTCTCTCTCTCTCAAACACTGAACAAAAGTCAGCGCAAGCAGGCCCTCCCAACACTAAAACCCCGCTAATGGTAGTTTCCTGTAAATCGCCTTCCACAATCCGGCCTCTTAACTCACCCCTCTCTTGCCCCACCCCGCGCGCCCTATCCCCTGCCCGCCCCGCCACCAGGCCACTAGACAGCAGGGGAGAGTGTGTAGCGAGTGTCATGACATCTTTAAAAAGCCAGTGCGTGAAGTGGTCCCGTCTGCCTGGGAGACTAATGAAGGAATGATCCGTTTTCTGTGGGAAGGAAGAGGGAAGAAAACGAGGACAAGAGAAAAGGAAGAAAACTGAGTGAGAATGGTAAAGGAAGTAGATCAGAAAAGAAAAAGGGAAGTAACTGGAAGGAAAAGAAAAAGCGAAACAGACTGAAATGTGAGGAAGAGGTGCAGTAATCGGAAGGGAAGGAAAAGAAAAAAAATGGAGGAAAAGAAAATGGGATTAGAAAATAGTGTCTGGGGAAAGACTAAAATACGACCACAATATAGGTTATGATGGAGAACGAGAATCGGGAGAGCGACTGACGACGGCGTGGTCAGCTCTGTCTATCCGGAGGAACTTCGCCCTCTCCTCTCACAACCCCTCCACTCTTACCCCTCGCTCTTCCACCACCACCAGCCATCCCTGACCCTTCCCTCTACTTCGACCTCCCCCTCTCACTTCCTATCCATTTTCCCTCCCCCCTGCTTACTCTCACTCCTCTCTTAACCCCTCTTACCCCCTCCAAAGTACGTGTTAAGGCGGGTGCCGAGGGACCACACGCTACTGACTCTTAATAGTCAGGTCGGAGACCAGTCCATCATGACCAAGGGTCGTAGCGTCGTGCTCAAGAGTCGTGACGTCGTGCTCAAGGGTCGTACCGTCGTGCTCAAGGGTCGTAACGTCGTGCTAGGGGCTTAGCGTCGTGCTCAAGGGTCGTCCTGTAGTCCTCAAGGCGTTGGAATCAATATTCAAGCCATGAGTAAGGATTGTGGAGTCAGATGCCTTTTGGGTCATTGACCAAAATGGTGGCTGAAAAAGTTATATATTTTCTTAAAGACGACGTAAAATATGAGGGAAGCGCAACCCATCGGGTGTATGTTGGCCCTGAGGGATCTGCCGTGGACCTCGGCGGCCCTAAGGGATCTGCCGTGGACCATGGTAGCCCTGTGGGATGTCATGGACCATGGTGGCCCTGAGGGATCTGCCGTGGACCATGGTGGCCCTGACGGATCTACTGTAGACCATGGTAGGCCCTTAGGGATCCTCCCGCCATGGACCACAATGGCCTTTAAGGGAAACTCCTATGGACTCCTAGGGAAAAAGTTACCCTAAGGGTTCAATAGAGGTCAATATAAATTCACAAAATGAAATACAATTTCGCGACTCTTCGTCTCGCCTGGCTAGTTCTTTTTACCCCCGCGCACTTCTTGATCCACCAAACTGTTTTTAGGCGTTCTCGTTACTCCTGTGTCCGTTGCCTGTCTGTCTGTGTCCAGTTTTCTTCCTCAAGACAGTGTAGGAGAGGATGCTGGGCAACATGTTTTGTATCAGGCTGTTGTAATGCTTGTGTGTAAAACACTACTAGCCAGACTGACACTAAGTCAGGACGGAGGCAACTCCGCTTCATCCACGAAGATCAAAATATTATTTTACAATGTTTTATTACTATTATCATCATTGTCATCATTATTATTACTATTATTATTATTATCATTATTATCATTATTATCATTATTATTATTATTATTATTATGATTATCATGATTATTATCATCATTATTATTATCATTATTATTATTATTATTATTATTATTATTATTATTATTATTATCATTATTAAGATCGTTATCAGTTTCCTTCTCCTTGGCTGTCATTAATATCTACAGTAATTTTATAGACTTCTTGAAGTTGTTTAAAATTGAATGATTCCTAACTCTAAGTTCGTTTCAACTTATATAAGGCTCTCTAAATACAAATCAGTTTCAAGACACGTTTCAGTTACTTTCATATTTGATATTCAGTGATATATTTACATCTCCCTTGTTTTTATGTACTTCACGTCATAATTGCTGAACTCTTCATTTTTTTTTGTTACATTAGAAAAATTCATGCCTACTAATTCATTGTCTGTATTCTGCTAAGTTTAATGAAGGCTTGAGTATTACAGTGGTCTGAAACCCAGTCCATGTGGAGTGTTGGGTAACCCACGTCTCTATGTGGTCATTCCCACATCCCTACTGATCCTGTTCTGCCCCGCCCCACACCCCTGCTCCTCCCCGCCCTTCAGCCCTGCCCCGCCCCTCTCACACCCCAGACCCACCTCACCCTAAACCCCTGCTGCTCCTGCCCCGCCCATCCCAAATTCCTGCCCCGCCTCATCCTACACCCCTACTGCTTCTGCCCAGTCCCACCCCACTCACCTGCCCTGCCTCACTCCACATCCCTGCTATTCATGCCCCAACCCACACCACAGCTGCTCTTACCCCAACCCATCCCACACCCTTGGCACTCCTGCCACGTTCCCACACCCCTGCTGTTCCTGCCCCGCAAATCCCTCTCTCACCCCGCCCCACACGCCCTAGCCCGCCCTACTAACGTGGTCTCCTGCGGTAGGCGATCCATGCGGGCAGAGCGGGCGGACATCGAGCGTGAGACGCTGTGTGAGGCGGAGAAGCTGCCGGCCCACAGCAGCCTGACCTCCCTGCACTCTGACCACTCCTACTCCACCACCACCACGCCCTAGACCAGCGGCTCCTCACCCCCGGGGCTCTCCCACAACCTGGTCAACACTCTAGGTACGCTCCCACGCTCGTGCATGTTGTCCTCCCCACGACTCTTGGCTCTGCCTCCCTGGCTCTTGTCCTGCCACCCTGACTTAGTCCTGCACCCCTGGCTGTTGTCCTCCACCCTCCTACACCTGGCTGTTATCCTGTACCCCTGGCTGTTATCCCTGCACCCCCCCACACCTGGCTGTTGTCCTGCACCCTCCTACACCTAGCTGTTGTCCTGCGCCCTCCCACACCTGGCTGTTATCCCTGCATCCCCGGCTGTTGTCCTGCACCCTCCTACACCTGGCTGTTGTCCTGCGCCCTCCCACACCTGGCTCTTGCACCCCTGGCTGTTGTCCTACACCCCTAGCTATTCTCCTACATCCCTGGCTCTTGTCCTAACTTGTCTTCCCTATTTAATCTTGTCCTGCCTTCTAACTCAGCCTCTTCCTTGACGCCTGCACTGCCTCATGACCCCTGACCTGTCCCATGACTCTACCTGCTGCCAGGCCTTCCCAGTGACCCCTGACCTTCTCAGTGACCGCCTGACCTGCTCCCATGATTCCTCACCTCTTACATTACCCTTGACATGACTACACCTGTACCCATAACTCCTGACTTTCCTAACCTGCCTCATGACCTACCTCAAACCTTAGTGTAACTACCATTTATAGAAAATGAGAATAGATATCTTTTAAGTAGAAAGCTAGGATAATCATCTTTTCCCTAGTAAGATAAGGTAACTTTGTTATATGGGGACCTCCGTGGTGTAGCGGTTGGTGCTGCTGACCATGGCCCATTCATGGGCCACCAGGGTCGAGTGCAAAGGTTCGAACTCCGGGCAGTCGGTCCACTGGCAACCCAGCTGTTCATTCTTCCGTACGTGGTTGGTCGATAAACTGGGTACCTGGCTTATGCCATGGTATATATATATATATATATATATATATATATATATATATATATATATATATATATATATATATATATATATATATATCCCTTGGGATTAGGGAGAAAGAATACTCCCCACGTATTTCCTGCGTGTCGTAAGAGGCTACTTAAAGGGGAGGGAGCAGGGGCTGAAAATCTTTCCCTTTCGTTTCTTTAATTTTCCAAAAGGAACAGAAAAGGAGGCTAAGTGAGGATATACCCTATAAGGCTCAGTCCTCTGTTCTCAATGCTACCTCGCTAACGCGGGAAATGGCAAATAATATATATATATATATATATATATATATATATATATATATATATATATATATATATATATATAATAGAATCAGTAGTGATGCGAGGGGTTAGATAGGTCGAGCTAGAGACTCGGTAACCTCATCCTGCGTCCGCGGTCGTCATGACAACCGACTCTCCCATCCTGGGAGGAGAAAATTGGTCTCCACATTCCCAGCCTTCTGATATTTATTGCCGACATTTACAGAATATATATATATATATATATATATATATATATATATATATATATATATATATATATATATATATATATATATATTGGAAAGGATCACAATTTTTCGCGTGATCAAGATATTCCTATGAGTCCACGGGGAAAGTGAAACACAAAAAGTTCCCAAGTGCACTTTCGTGTAAGAATCACATCATCAGGGGAGACACAAGAGAGAAATATAACAGTCAGTTGACATACATCGAAGAGACGAAGCTAAGACGCCATTTGGTAAACATGTGATTGTATATCAACTGACTGTTATATTTCTCTCTTGTGTCTCCCCTGATGATGTGATTATTACACGAAAAAGCACTTGGGAACTTTTCGTGTTTCATTTTCCCCCTGGACTCATAGGAATATATATATATATATATATATATATATATATATATATATATATATATATATATATATATATATATATATATATATATAATTCAAAGTATAATGGCGGGCAGAAACGACGGGCTGCATACATTTGCCATGCTAGGAAATTTTGAAATTGAGAAAATAAAAAATAACAAAACTTAAGGGAAGCATTGAAGTCCCACGATGATTTCGCGGACACTGTAACAATAAAACACCACACTTAGCAACTGACGTCGTAAAAATAAAAATTAGTCATAAATCGAGCGAAAATGTATCAGGTTAGCTGTAGGGGAAAGGTGTGTGTGGAGACCAACATTACATTTCCTTCCATGACTGATGAGTAAGGATGAAGGAGGAAGCATACAGGTGAAAATGAGACCGGTGGAAGGTGCGTCAGAAGGAAGTAAAGACAAATGAAGGGAAATATGAAGAATGAGATAATAAAGGAAGAATAAGCTTGGAGTAAAGAAAAATCGTGAAAAAAAAAGCTATGGATCGCGAGTCAATACTGAAGCAGAAAGATGACATACCCTCGGCCGCCACGTTTACCAAGACTGGACACTCCTAAATAACAATTAAATTGCCGGTTAGGAATGACGGAACGATCGAGATCAGTAACATGTTTTGTCTATCAAGGTTTTTTTTATTCCATTTTGGTTGTTGTTTAGGTACTTGTAACCAGCGACAAGAGCAATTGACTTACCCAACTTTTCCCACCATATCTAGCGTCAACAGACGATACCGATTTCACACAATAAGTTTTATTTGACTCATGAATTGCCCTATTTTCCAGTTTTGTTGCAATGGAGCTAAGGTACATACATATTCTACATGAGCCTTTCAGCCATAGGATGCTAATATTTTAAATTTATTATGCCTAATACTACAAAGAAAAATGTACTCACCATTGAGAAGGGCACTGTATTCCTGAAACAAGATCCTGATGCTGGAGTCAGATTTCGTAGTGGCCAGTCGCAGAAACGAATGTAGATTGCCGCCGTTATGTTTGGAGCTTTTAAGATTCGTGAGTGATATTCCACGATAGACACAAATGGAGCTAAATAAACATGCGTAAATAACAACCTCGAGCACGTAGACACTGATAGTCAAGCACTTGGAAACAAAAACAATGACTTCCTTTCCACAGTATGAGCTGGATTTCAGATTTCTTCACGTTTGGATATTGTCTTTGGACCACTTAAACAATGCACTTTTCCACAATGTCACAGTCAGTAAACGGGTGCAGCAAAGTTTTTGATTTCTGGTGCACAACTTCATTCCTCACCTTTGACACAGTTTTAACTAAATGATTTTAGCGACCATGGCTTCGTAACCCAAAGAACATGTTTCTAACGTCCTCTGATCACCTGTAAATTCACGGTTTTGTTTCATAGTATCTTTGCTGGTTATATACCACAGTTAAGCAACACAGGTTTGGCAGATCAAACAACTGATTTTCTAAAAACCATCTGTCGAAAAAAGATTACTTGCCCAACCTTCCAGAAGCTTTGTTTTCATTTTGAAGTTCCTCTATTTCCAAGCTTTTTGGAACGTTTGTTTTCCTTTTTCAAGTTACACTTTCTTTCGATACATGTTCCCGGTCGACATAATCACCAGTTTAAGTGGGTAATATATGACAAATTTTCGATAATTGGGTAAACGATCCACTCGACGTCACCGCCACACCTGATTAACGTCTCATCACCGTAACCAACAAAGCACTGGCTGCCATCTACCACTTTTTTAGTTAATTTGTTAAAAAAAATATATGCTTACCCTCAGGGTTTTCGATCATTTCTCACTGCCTTATGTAATGTTATAAATCACTATGCTTGGCATGGGTCTATATAATACATTTAAACCCACCAGATATTAATATAAAAATAATAACATGTCATGCAAATTTTTTATGGCGCCAACCCGCCACTCTTAATAACGACGTCGTGAGAATGTTGGGAAAGCTAGAGCAAGCTTTTTACTTTCAAAATTTAGTGGCAGTTTAATGGCGTTTCGTGTAATCTTTCATGACGCTTTAAGTGCCGCACATCCCTTTTAGAGCCACTGGTTGTGCATAATGATGATAACAATCATTATGATAACGTGATGCAGGTCAAAAGTAAGGAATATCAGTGCAGGGAGGGGAGACCACTTACAAAGACGTGTAATCCCTTTGCTTTACCGAATGTAGAGGTTCTGTCGCTGGTCCGGGATGACGGTGAAGTCTGAGGTCCTTTACCACGAATGTTTGACCCTTTGGTATCATCTAACTATTGACCTGACCCTTGAACGTCAGGTCAAGGGTCAGACCAACATAGCCAAGGGTCGTGCTTCCGTGGTAATGGACCGTACTGTCATAAACAAGTTATGAGAAATCAAGGTTAGGAAAAAAGAGAAAATATCAAACTAAAAAAAGTGGGAGTATTTTCCGAAAAGTGCGGTGGTTGAAAAGTCACTTTTCTCCTGAGTTTCCCCAACTTTGTTTATCCCGATTTCTCAGAACTTGCTCGGTTAAGCCTTCAAGTAGGGCGGTCCGTTTGCATTATCAGTTTTTGAACTACTTATATAGACGAGGTAGGTAGTTCCCAGTGTGTAATGGTTTTGAAGTTAAGAACTGAGGATGAAAAGGATATTCATAGCCAGTAGGGAGGGAGGTGAATGGAGGACGAAAATCGAAGTGATAAAGTAAAATATTGCGAGTGATATTGCAAATATTCTTGTCCTTGAGTGAGTTAGTTTATTTTCTAGATATTTTGAACGTTATATGTAGGAGTGGGTTATACCACAAACAGCACCTTGCGGCACAATAAATATGATTCTCTATCCTTTGTTCGTCGTTATCATGTACTTCAATGAGATGGATTTGTTCATGGCAGGGTTCAGTGATCGTATTAGTTATAGTAATACAAAATATTGTCAGCGTGGCAAAAAATGAGGAAAAATGATAACAGCGATCAGGATCTTAGCGCTGTGATCACATTATAAGAAGCTCTTTAAGGCAACATCGTTAGCAAAGATAACAAAAAACGGAAGGACTAAAAAGAAGAAAAAGTCATCAAAAAAGTCCGCCAAAATACTAACATCAGAATATGATAGCACGAGCCACAATCACCGACATTTCCTCCCACCCCTCTCCATTATCTCCCCAAGGGCTCCCCCTTACAGATCTTGCTGTTCCTTGCCTGTGCAACCCCAGGGCAACGAGTTGGGGAGACTTACCCCTCGGCCACCCTGTCATATCGTTGAGTCTTGCCTGCCACCCTCGCTTTTTGTTGACCCACTTATTCTTTATCGATCGGCTGGAGGGAATCGAGGGAACACAGGAAGAAAGTCGGCTTTTCAAATGGAGACAGTCAGGGATGGTTGATGAGGACTTTCAGGACGGGACGGGAATGACTTGAGTGTGAAGATTAATGGGGAGGAAGAATGATGGAGAGACGGCGGTTGAGAGAAGATATGAGACCAAATGATGAAAGGTAATACATGACCGACTGCCAAGTGAGTTTACCACAGAATCGTGGACGTCTCCCTCTCATAACACAGCGCCCCTTGAGCTGTCAGACGTTTTGAATATACGTATCTGTTATATCTGTTAAGAAGGTAGAGGTATTGTGTCCCTGTTTAGGAAGCTGATGAGACTGCAAACGGTCGAGACACGTTGGTAATGTTAGGACTGGCATACAGAAACTTGAGTAACACAGTATAGATACATTGATATGTACGATGGCGTGAAATGACTAGGGTAGTATCTACTGTTGGTGAAACAGTAGGTGGAAGCGAGGCGGGCGTCCCATGGCGCTACTGAAGAAGGGAAGGGGTGTTCCCGAGGTTCCGTGGTTGTGCAGCTGCAGAGAGAGGAGGCATTACCCAGGTTTTGTGATGTTGCTGCAGATGATAGGTGTCACCAAGGTATCTTGATGCTGCTACAGGAGGGAGACGTTGTTAAGGCACCATTACTTTGCAGAAGTAGAAGACATTACCGAGGTCCCTAATGGGAGGATGTTTTACCGAGGTCCCATAGAAGTGAAGCAGGAAGAAGGCAGTGTTGATATCCTTTAGTGATGATGCAGAAAAGATAAGGCGTTGCTAGGGTCACAGGTTGATGCTGTAAGAGGGAGGTGTTGCAAAGGTCCTGTGCTGCTAGAGAGAGGCAGCATTGACGAGATGCCAGGGTTATGCTTTGGGAAGAACAAGGTGCTGCCAAAGTCCTCTTTTGCTGCTGCAGAATGAACGAGGTGTTGTAGACAACTTGTAGTGATGCAGATATTGCCACGGTCACATGGTGGACCATGACGTTTTCGGGATCCGTGTGCCTTTATTTCTATAAACAGACCAACTTGCGATAAGAATGTGTTATATGGGCTTTAAATCTGTCTGCTGCCCGGGTAATTAATGTCACTAAATCTGTCTGCTGCTAGGGTAATTAATGCCATCAACTTTCAAATTATAACCACCTGTTGAACTATAACACAAATTATGGTCCTCCGCTCGAGGTAGTTTTGAGTGTGTTCATTCACTGTACATATGATCTTTAGTAGCCATACATTGCCTTATTATAAGACGGCCTGCTGGTGCTACACACAAGATCCTCAGGTTATCTACAACACCAAGGTAACTCCCACCTGTGGGGGAGGGGTGTGTCCAAGTGAAATACATCTGTAAACACCAGTGTTACCACCTTGTATGAACTATTTTAGCTCAAGATTTGGAATGGAACTCTGAAGCACAGTATGTTATGATCAAAGCAAATTATTTATATTTAAATGTGGTCAGAATGGCTGGAATGTATACAGTCAAGTATTATAAGCAATGGTAATTAAATGTGCTAAGGAATTTATAGGTTAAGAGAAAACATGGTCATCATAAATTACATCAATGGATGGGTTATTAAAAACAATTTAACTGGCGAGATTGACTCAAAATTCATCACTAGTTTGGTTTAACAAAATGATACTATGTTAGGGTGATTGACAAGAGCTCATTAGTAACTGCATAACATTAACAAAATTAAAACTTGGGTAGGCTACTTAACATGATGGATATGGTTGACAAAGATAATCAACAATGTGTCAGGATAAGTAAAATATTCCTTTACCTGGCAGCCACACCCCTGAGGAAGCCCCAAGCTATGCGGTTAGTACCTCCCGGAGGCCAGCTAACCACCTCAAACACACCACCTGACGCCGGCCCACCCCTGTTACTTGCCGCATCTCCACACTACAGCACTTACCCCACCACCATGGCTTGTCATTCCCAAGTGAAGATACCCACCTTGAGGCTCCAGACTACTTTGTGGAGAAGGATCTTGACTTACAACTCCAGGGGGACGTAATGTCCGAGAACAACTGGCGGAGCTTCAGTAGAGAGGTCATAGAGGTGGAGATGTTACCCTCACCCACTGGAAACTCTCTCTGGAAGTCCACCAACTCCATGGACTCTGTGGGGTGGAAAAAGACAACTTATGATCTCAGGTGAGCGATGTCCTCAGCTTAGCGCCTTAGCTCAAGGCAGATGCTTTAGGAAAGCTTAGGTCATCGATCTGGCTGAGCCTATTCACTGCCGATAATGTATGACCAACACAAAAACAAGCTTTCGTAAATGAAAGGTTACGCAGAGACAAACAACTCTTAAAACATTATCGGCAGCTGTAATATCTACTAACATATATTTCCACATAAAAATAAAACAATCAAAATGACAGCCAAAATAGCACATAAGTACTGCCAAAATATTTGAAAAAGTGATGCTTATCACTAAAAAGATTGAAAAGTAAATGTACACTGTACATATATAATGTTCTTTATGTATGCTCCCAGAAGCTTGTTACTCTCTTAATTAAAACTTCGAAAAAGAAATCTTTGTCAGAGGGATAGTTGGTTCCTTCATGAGTAACAGAAAATCTTACTCTTATGATAAGTTTAAGTATCAAAATCTGTGCTAAAAACAGCATGGAATCACTGGCTCACGGTGAATTTGTAAATTTATACTAGATGATTGTTTAGCAGTCACTGGATATACATTTTAAAAATCAATTTCATATTGTTGGGCAGTATCTAGAATTGTGTACTGACCAAACGAAAACCTTTCTAGTTAATTTACTGATGCCCCTAAAACATTTATCTTTTTAACAGTTTGTTTGAAAATTTTGGTGGCCAGATGGAGAGCATGTAGCTAAGGTCTTTGTTGTAGTGTTTCATCTTACATTTATGCTTACTAGTTAGTCTAGCTATGTTTATGGAGAGTGTAGTAATCAGCCTGTATGACATCTGATTGATTTATACATTACCAGTGAAATGGAACTGCAAAAAGAGAAAGGATGTATAGCATATGGACTGCAGATTAGAGTAATAATAAACTTTGAAGTTTTTGTTTACTGAGCATGTATTACACCTGGATTCTTTCTTAACAGGATAAACTTTTTATTACATTATCATGAGATACATTCTGCCTCAGGATTCCCTTCTATCCTTATGAGGCTAAGAATACAGAATGATACTGTACACCATGTACTGACATTTAAATAATCCTGATATTAATCCATTAATAATAACAGTTATTGGCATTACTGTTAGATGGTTAGTAGTAATACTTAGTGCACTCACTATTGACAGTATCTAATAGTGTCAGGGTGGCAATGGTGGCAGTACATAATGTACTCAACAAGGGTTTTATCCACTAGACTCAATGATATCTGCTAATTTATATAATGCATTTCAAAAAATTTCAGACATGCTCTAACTAGTTTATTACAGGAATTTTGTCAACATTTAATATTACTTGTGTGTGACAGTGAATGCTATTTCTATTGTAGTTCTCTTTATGCTTGTCATAACTTATATATACACACATTATTTGATTTACTATTAGAAAGTCCTTTTCACAGATATTAATTTGTCTACCAACTCTTCATGATTCTTGTTAACTGTATTGAGCTTCTGATATATGTGTACGAGTGTGTGTGTGTGTGTGTGTGTGATAAGTAGCAGAGGTGGCATGATTTGTCTTCCGAAAGGGGTATATATAATCAATGTGTAAACTGTGCTAAACATTGTAATGTTGGCTGTGTTGTTCAGTGTGTCTTCCTCCTCCTGTGACAGTACTCCTTTACTTTATTCCTTGTGTATCTCGCTGCATTCATCTGTTATCTCTACTTTTTCTTTCCTTTTTACTTTTAATACATGTGTTATGATATATCTCCCTCATTGCCAGTCTCAACTTATTTAGTTTATTTTATATCAAAACCACACATGGGGTGATATAATCATAGATCACATTAAGCTCATTCTGCTCAACTAGATCATGCCATAATCTCCTACAGCTTTCTCCTCCATCTTCTTTACCATCAGTACTTTCTGCCTATTTCCATTATATATTCCATCCTCTTTTTGTGTTAAACATTCTTCCAGTTTTAAATTACCTTACATACATAATTTTACAACAAAGATTTCTGTTCTCCACCAGCCAATGTAGGATTAAGTTTTATCTGATTTTAAGGTGAATACACTGAGACCCATAATATATAAAAGTGAATTGAAAAACTAATATCCATGTAATTGGGATCATAATTACTCACAAATGAAAATACTATATGCATGGGAACAGTTAGTGGTTGAGAACCTGTTTGTACTTAGAGCAGTTTTAAGATTACACATATGGACAGGGTTGGCCCATGTAGTATCCATAAAGCTAATATTGTATACTGACAAACTTAAATAGACTGCAACTGCTGAATAAATATAATGAACTATTAATGATACACAGTGGTCAATGCAGTTTACCAATTTTTCATATTGCTAAATATGTTTCTACTTGGTTTTGTGCATCATCCAACCATAAATATATATATATGACTGCTCTCATATGCATCACCAATTTGATCCTGCTTCATGTATGGAGCCCATATTACTTACAATTTATGGAAATTTCAAGTCAAAGTCTATAAGATATTTTCATAGATTATTTAAGAGGTGACAAGTAAGATGCCTTGCAGAGCACACATTGAAGATTTATGTCAGATATTTTAGGGTTCAAGATACCAATAATTAGTAAGACTAATGAATGGTTGAATTAATAGACTGAAGCATATATAATAGTAGTATTTGTAAGAATAGGTATATTGAGATGGAGTGATTAATTAAATTTAAATTAACAACAATTCAAAAGTACACTAGTAGTTATCATAATCAAAATGTATACAGGATATGATCTGACCAATACTCTATATCTGACACTTCATGGGCAAAATATTTGCCATTTTCTCTGACAACTAAAGCTACACATTTGCAAGAGCTTTGTCAAAAAGTCTGATATGAAATAGAGTCCCCACAGAGATACAACAAAATTTTCTAACTTTTCTTGCTACCAATATACTCAAATCAAAGTGACAGGAATCAAAATACTGGTACCAATTCTGTTACATCAGTGACTGCATCTGACAGTAACTTTCATGGGAATAAATTAACAATGTCAGCTCCACTTACTCTTGGACACAAGTTCCAATTACATGGAAATCAATGCTGTCATCATATAGTTCCCCTACAGACAACCCAAAACAACTTTTCATTTGATGCAATTTTTGTCTTCTGAGAAACATCATTTGCTGGATGTTTTATAGTACTGCAGTATCTACAGCATATGTTCCTGTTTGATTATAATGTATGTTTAAGAAACTTTTAAATACATTTTGGTTTTAATTGGTTGCCTAGCTCATGATGATTAACAAACTATAATAATCTTTGGAGTACATGATACTTTTTGAATCTGTCAGATTTTGATATTTTTTCATCTTTCTTTAGTAAATTAAATTACAAATTTAAGAAGTTGATACTGCAAATGGAAAAAATTCTTAAAAATGCAGATAAACTATATTACAAGCACACTATACCTCCCAGTGGTGTCACTGTTGAGATTTGACTCACACAGGTAGACAGCAAAGAAACTGTTTGGAATAAAACAGTGGTAATTCCAGATTCAAGTTCAGTCAATATTTTTAGCTTAAGTAATTTACTGTTACTTGGGCTTACTTATCTTCATACATTTATAGAGTGGTAAAAATAGAAATGCTAGTACAAAACATACATGAGCTATCAGTCAACTCAAACTTCAGAGTTCTATGTAAATTAGCTATATTAAAGCATCTTTTCCTAAGCTTGGGGAAAAAAATCAACAGCAGCAACAAACAGCTATAAAATACAAACACATGCTTCCATATATGGGTTATCCTAAAATCACCTTTATCATAGACAGACATTGAAGAGAAAGACTAAGTACATGAAACAAGTACAGTATGTGAAAATATTGTAAAGTAACATAGCTGCCACAGTGCTAGTATCCAAGAGGCATGACCAATATCAAACAGCATATCTGCCAACATCCCATAATTGTATGCTGAGAAGAAAGTAGCTTGGGACATAAACCCCTTTTACTTTATTCTCATTACCCATACTTTCAACTGTGGCATAAAGATTAATCTTCAAAGTCAGCAAGTTTTGAGATACATGTGAGACAACTTAGCCAAAGGGGAGAAAAAATGCTTTAGTCATGATATTTTCTAAATGTTTCAAGCCACTTATTCTGGAATTTCAGTTTTCCTGTCCCTCTGCTTAAGTCTGAACTTCATCTCCCAGTTTACAATCGGGTTGACCATGCAGACATTCCACCAGATACCAAGATCTCTTTACATATTTGCACACCCATCCACACAAATAATCATAGACGCTGGACCACATTTGTTCTTCACTTGTACCAGAGAAAGAAGACCAATGTGGATAGAAAATGATGTTAACATTTTGTGTCCAGTAATTTAGATGATGACATGATGCTGTGCACAGTTTGTGTCATGAAAATCTACCCATGAGTTGTAGAATTATCATTATGTTTATGAACATACAAATATCTAGCTGCAGTGGTACAACTGATGATTTGTAAAAGCTCTTCCAGATTTAGGCTGTGTCATAAAAACTCTTCAGTCATCTGAATCTTGATATGTAGGTTTTAAGAACATTTTAGAATCCTGGAAAGGCATTCAATGTCATGACTTTACTGTTCTGATACCTTGTTCCAAATTACAGTGTATAACAAGATTTCACTGAAAAGTTACTGAAGTTCTTATAAGTATTACATGGTAATTTGACAAGTCCAGATTGATTGTAATGATATATATTGAGTGCCATTAGATGTGAACCTCTATTCAGTATTTTTATCTATTATTGTTAACTTCAGTACCATTTCCACTGGGCGGATCAGGTAAATACAGCCTTTCAAACCACTCATAAAAATCCTCGAAATATGAACAGCAAAGAAATGCAAGCTGCTGAGTTTTTGCAATTAATGCTCAGAAGGTGATGGTCCAGTGACACTTGAAGGTAAGAGTGTTTGTGTTGAAATCTCTAGGAAAGCACACTGCTGAAAGTATTTTAGGATAGTCTGGTCATGTTCAATGTATGTCATGTGGCAGCTAATAGAGTTGGTATTAGTTGGAGCAGTAGATGATCAAGGATATGGGGGAACAGAGTGAGAGAATCAATTAGAGCTAAGAATATTTCAGATAAGGTTGACAGGAGTATGATTTAGGATCATTTGAAAACATTTTGTGTAAAAGGGTTGTGCAGATGGAGCTGTTAGTTTCACTTTTGTCAAATCATCTTATTGTAAACAGTGATAAGTACTTATGTAGATGCAGAAATTCACATTTCACACTAAGATATTGGGTATGGGTTAAGGGTGTGTCTACATGAATTTAGAGGCTGCATGTACCTCGTCCATCCCATGGAATTAGCTTTGAAGTTACTGATGATGGTAGTAAACTGTGTAGCATGTTAATAACTAAAGCAGACTCTCGGAATATTGTATTAGGATGACCAAAACTATGTATTTTCCATCAACTCATAATAAAGACTTTTTCCCACCTTACCTATAGGATGACCAAACTATGTATTTTCCATCAAATCATAATAAAGACTTTTTCCCATATTATCTATCAATATCTGTTAATTGGAAGACATATTTGCTTGGGATATTGTCTTTGCAAAATCATGGTGTAAATCCTAAGAAAACACTTCTTTCTAAGAATTAATACTTACAAAATGCAGGAAAGCCTGTCAGGAGCAGAATTAAATGCAACTGATAAAGACTCACACAGACTATTTAGTTAAAATCAATATGATGTCTAAATATCTTGCATCACATCACAATTAAGGCTGTCATGTGTTTTTGATGCTATTTAGCTTAACTAGGCAATGAACACATGAAAAAGATGTTACTAAAGAAGAACAACAAGGGAACATGTCAGTTTTACCCAAGTCACTCATCAGGTTCATTAAGTTACTAATTTGGAGGACTTGAATTATTACAAATGAAAAACTTGAATTCAAAGAGCATATTCATAAGACCAGTGCTGTCAAGTCAATTAATTAGTTATATGAAAATGAGAAATTTTGCAACATGAGACAGAGCACTAATGATGAAAGTGTTCATTTTATTCAAAAGAAAGAAAATTGAACACTGCTGTATAGTCATCCCTGTGGATAGGGGAGAAAGAATACTTCTCATGTATTCCCTGCATGTCATAAAAGGCGGCTAAACGGGTGGGGAGTGGGGGGCTGGAAATCCTCCCCTCCAGTTTTGAATTTTCCAAAAGAAGGAACAGAGAAGGGGCCCAGTGAGGATTTTCCATCTTATACTCGGTCCTCTGTTCTTAACACTACCTCGCTGATGAAGGAAATGGCGAATGTATATATAAAAAAAAAAACCTGTATAGTATGGTCACCATTTACACATGAAAATAAAATAAAAAACAATAAAGAAACACTTCAAAAGTAAATAAAAACTGCCATGAGAGGCTGAAAGAACATGAGCTCTATAGTCTAAAAAGATGTAAGGAGTTACTTTTCATACATATTCACATTTCCCACATTAGCGAGGTAGCAATAAGAACAGAGAACTGAGCCTTAGAGGAAATAGCCTCACTTGGCCCCCCTTTCTGTTCCTTCTTTTGGATATTTAAAAATGGGAAGGGAGGATTTCCAGCCCCCCCACTCCTTCCCCTTTTAGTTGCTTTCTATGACACGCATGGAATATGTGGGAAGTATTCTTTATCCCCTATCCCAGAGGTACATAATTATATATTCCTGAAAGCATATAGAAGGCACGAAAGAACTAAAGAAACAATGAAAAAAGATTCACCTTATGGTTGAATTCAATACCTGATGAACCTCACAATGATGATTATAGAAAAGAAGTAGCAACTGAGAGATTATAATCATACATGCAAGATGTGTGATGAGTGCTGCATATTGAGCATATTAAGGTGATATCTTTTTACTGGTATTTGTAGACAGGTATTCCCCGTCTCTCCACTTCTGCCACATAGATCCTCTTTTTCACTGGTATTTGTAGATTGGTATTCCCCTTCTATCCACTTCTGCCACATAGATCCTCTTAGCTTTTCTTTGCTAATCCTTTCCACATGTCCAAACAATTTCAGACCACCCTTGTTAGCCCCCTCAATCATGTTGCACTGACTACCACACCTCTCTCCTACAGTCATTCCATATACAGTTAGTTCATTTCTTTCAATGATTAACACTAAATATGTGAGATTGTTGCAAAAAAATGTACAGCACTGTACTCATATATGCTTTTATACTATCAAACATATGTCAGTAAAGACAGCTTTTAAATGAATGAGAAAAAACACAGCCCATTAACATTATTTCTCAGATTGAGCATATATACACACAAAATATATTTTTGAAAACACTTTATATTATTAGAATTCAACACAATACCTTACTGCAAAACTTTTTCGATGAAAGTATCTCAGCTGTCGAAACATCAGAACATTAAGTCTACGATAGTTAGTAAAAAGCCATTTTCAATTTCCATACGCACCATATACACAAAAAAAATATTCACTTTTTCATACACATTTTGTGAGAGGTGGGCATGTGTTTGCAAATAATACATATATCAGGTACATTTATTCTAACCAATGTTACTATTTATTAACGTAATATTTGCATACCATTTACTTTATCCATTTAACAATGTGTGCACAAAAGAGATGCAAAGTAATTGTGTTCTTACAAAAGGTGAGAAAAGACATGGTAATTCTGAGGGAAATTAATAATGTAATTTCTTTACATGAAACAGTATTTGTTTTTAATGTAGAAAAATACTTTAATATATTAGTACATTTATAGCATGGCAAAAAAATTCTAACTTATCGTATGTATAAAAAGAATGATGCTTGTACAGTGAAACCAGTACCATACTGCTGTGATAACTAAAAGCTAACTCAAGATATAGAGTTCACCGAATGTTCACACATATCATAACCTTGTGAATATTTTTCTATCATTTATTAACAGGCTCAATTTGCAAGTTTCTTGTAGGTTGAGTCTGAGGTGTCCTTTAATTAGACATAACCACCACCCCAATTATTAAGAATTTCCATAACTTTTATTTGTATGTTTACTGATACTTGCTTATGTAAATGAGATACACTAACAAAGAAAGAAAAATAAAAAAATAGGATATAGATGAATATGAAAAACAAAACTGCTAATACACAGCCTTTACATGACAGCAGTGGCCAGTCACATCTTACTCAGTATATAATCCAAGCATTTGCATATTGTACATATATACACATGTATATACACTCATTCACACAATATTTGTACTTTTTTATTTCAAAGTAAATCAGTTAATTAAAAAGGTTTATAAAAGGAATGGAAATTTTAACCAAAACTGCGTGAAAACAATGTATCTGTTATTCAAAAATTTGAAGTATTTTCTATTTGACAAAATGTATTGATTTCTGCTCATAAATGAAATTCAACACTCTCACTATTTCTTGCTCAAAAAGTTTGTGAGATGCCTACAGAGGTTATATGTAACTTTTTTTTTTTCTACAAATATATAAGAATGTATGTAAATGTAATATATCTTAACAGGTGTTAGCAGACTCCACCAGCAAGTTGTAACACAATGAGTGAGAAGTTACTTTGATAAGGCTGTATTATTGTCAGTGGATGGAAAAGAGCACAGCATCATCAAGGACCTTTTCACCTCAAAGGAACCCACTTTACCCAGTTCTTGCACGGAAAACAACCTTGAAGCTGCATAACAGGCGTCCTACGGTTACATAATAATAATACACCATAATATGTCGTCATACAGAATAAAAACCTTGCCAGAAGTACAACTAGAACGTTACAAAAAGAAGTTAACCTTGCTTCTATCATCATAATATATGATATTTACAAATTCATTATTTACAATTTCAATATAAGCTTCACAACTTGGATGTTTCCCCCCAATTAAACCAAAACCTATACTTCTTTACACTATCTAATACTTCCATCATGTGGTATCCTACTAGTGAGAAGGATCTGTTCAGTTCAAGACCTAAAATGCTGGTAACCGGTCCCTTCCATAACATAGTTAAAAAAAAAAAAAAAAAAAAAGCCTTTCCTGCTCACCCCAAGACTGATCCCATTTCTCTTAGGCTCTAAAAAACTTTACCCAGGAGCAGGGAACTTTTCAAAAAAAATTTAACCCCACTTTAATACTGTTAACTATAGCTTCCTCAGAACATTACATGTACAACATGTACTTGATTCTGATGTTTTAAGAACATGAAATATTGGTGATTTAGGTATTGGTAAAGCAAGACAGTTGGTGCATAACACATGCTTGTTGAAACTCTTACAGATGATTTCATCAATCATAGAGTATATAGTTCAAAATGTCAAGAAAATAATTGTACTTCATTTCTTAACATCATTAAGAAATCTGAGCCTTAGGTCCCAAAGATATTACTTTCTAATAAAAACCCTCTCTGACATAATGACAATGTATCATATGGATAAACCAATATCACAACAGATCTAGAGTTTCATTTCATTTTCCTCTGTTGTCTGGCTCTGTAAATATCACTGGTTAGTACTGGTTTGTTGCCATCTTCATCATCAGAGTCATCACCAGTAACCATCTTTCTCTTGCGGTCACCACTTGGATCAACCACCCAATGGACTGACTTTGACAGTTCAAATAGTCGAACATCATGGCTTCCACTAGTTGACCACTGACCACCTAGGGAGATGTGATAAAATGATAAACTCTCTCCTAAAAATGTCAGAAAATTCATTCAAGCCCACTTAATTGTAATAAAAGCAGAGGAAACTTTTATTTTTGTACAGAAAACATTCCTGCCCTTAAAAGTCATGTAATCTACTTGAACTCAACAAAATGACAGTTCTGTGGCCAGAAGTGGAAGTGAGTCGGTGGGTGGGTGGGGGAAAGAGAGAGAGAGAGAGAGAGAGAGAGAGAGAGAGAGAGAGAGAGAGAGAGAGAGAGAGAGAGAGAGAGAGAGAGAGAGCAAAGGTTCTGGGAGCATTGAAGAACGTGTGGAAGGCAAGAACGTAATGTCGGAGAGCAAAAATGGGTATGTTTGAAGGAATAGTGGTTCCAACAATGTTATATGGATGCGAGGCATGGCCTATAGATAGGGCTGTGCGGAGGAGGGTGGATGTGTTGGAAATGAAATGTTTGAGGACAATATTTGGTGTGAGGTGGTTTGATCAAGTAAGTAATGAAAGGGTAAGAGAGATGTATGGTAATACAAAGAGTGTGGTTGAGAAAGCAGAAGAGGGTGTGTTGAAATGGTTTGGACACATGGAGAGAATGAGTGAGGAAAGACTGACAAAGAGGATATATGTGTCAGAGGCGGAGAGAAGAAGGAGAAGCGGGAGACCATACTGGAGGTGGAAAGATGGAGTGAATAAGATTCTGAGCAATGGGGTAAACAATGGAAAGTTTTGTGGGGCCTGGATGTGGAAAGGGAGCTGTGGTTTCAGTGCATTATAAATGACAGCTAGAGACTGAGTGTGAACGAATGTGGTCTTTGTTGTCTTTTTGTAGTGCTACCTTGTGCATGTGCGGGAGGAGGGGGTGTCATTTCATGTGCAGCAGGGTGGCGACGGGAATGAATAAAGGCAGCAAGTATGAATTATGTACATGTGTATATATATATATATATATATATATATATATATATATATATATATATATATATATATATGTCTGTGTGTGTATATATATGTATACGTTGAGATGTATAGGTATGTATATGTGCGTATGTGGACATGTATGTATATACACGTGTATGTGGGTGGGTTGGGCCATTCTTTCGTCTGTTTCCTTGTGCTACCTCGCTAATGTGGGAGACAGTGACAAAGTATAATAAATAAATAAATATATAAATATATATATATATATATATATATATATTTATATGGATGTATATGTATATGTATATACATGTGTATGTGGGTGGGTTGGGCCATTCCTCGTCTGTTTCCTTGTGCTACCTTGCTGACATGGAGATGGCGATTAAGTATAATAAAAAAATATATATGAATAATATATAATATAATAACTGATCAACTGGACTGAAACAGACAGCCATATTCATAAAATTAAGCTGAATTACTTACCCTGCTCAGGGAGGTTGAGCCTCATGAAGAGATCCACCAGAGCCTCTAGTTTTACAAAGGGGCCACGGAAACAATTTGGTGGTGGTAGAAGAGATAGCAAATTGGCCACAGCAGGAGGGGGTGGGAAAGCTCCTCCTGAAATAAGAGAAAACAGCTTCTTTTTAATGTATGTCAGATAAATGTGCACGAAGCACTTAATGACATAACAGGCAATATCACTAATATGAAATGAAAAGATTGAAGAATAAGAACAAGCAAAAATGAGTGTAAAAAGCCACTAACCAACAACACTGCAATCCCTGCTTAAAAGCAATAAAACAGTATCTCAGACTTATCACCCCAGGATCTGTTCCACATGCTCAGAACAGAAGATATCTGAGATACAGGAAGGAATTAGGGAAGGTATGGCAACATAACCTAAGGAAATGAAATTGAGCAAAATTAGGGAGTAAAAGAGTTACAGTCAGCTGCTATCACATAAAATTGCTAATATTACCTTTGATAGGGTGTTCACCAGGGACATATTTAGCCTTGGGCTTAAAGGGGATCATTTGAGAGAAATCTGGTCGTGCATAGGTTGGCTCTTGGGCTTCATGTATTGACAAGCCTCGAGGAATGTTGGGGTTGATAATCATGGCATGAGTGGAGATGTCTCGGTAACCAATAGCTCTGCAAGTTTAGATTTGTTAAGCACTTCACACAATTAATACAGAACAATATGTACCCAATGGCTTCTCTCATAAGTTATAAATCTGGTCATGACAAAAGCTATGTAGAGTATATTAGAAGTATTACCTACATATCTTTTAATAGAATAAACAAAAAAATTCTACCTGTACTGCTACATAATTGCAAAATACTGGGAAAATTGGTCATTACTGTTACCAAACACCTCATATACAAAGAAATTGAATATAAGATAAAATACTTAATACTGTATTCATATTATTCCCTATGAGTCTAAATAAAAATCACAGTCAGTGTGGGTGGTGTGAATGAAGATGTAATTAGTCTTACCTGATGAAATCAAGTTACTAACCAAAGTAAAAAATTAAGGAGCACTTATATCATTTTGGAAGCCTTAGTACACTTTAGTAAACTGGGCTTAAGGATATGTGTAAGAGAACTGATAGACTATATGAACTTGATAAATGGCAAGGAGCTCCTTCCTATCTCTAATATGTCCTCCAGTTGCCATAGAGGGTCTGGTTATTGTTGGAGACAAAAAAAAGAGAAAGATAAGGCTTAAAAAAGGCATTGGTTCCTTAGCAGAAGTTAAGCTCTTCTGGGAGTTTAGGCAGGGCTGAGCAAGATATCCTTAGGCTTCCCAAGAAGTAATGGTTGGTATGAGCATCTCATAACTTTATAATTAGACTGTAAACAGTTAAACTCAAACCATAAAAAGGGACAGTACCCAAATAGTTCTCAGACAAAAGTTTGTCTTTTCACTTCAATGGCAGTATATAATTAAAAACTTCCCCCATATAACATCCAACTAAGCTGTGTCTAATGAAAATATTCTTTAACCTGAAGTCATGGCATAGCTCCACACATTTGCTGGTAAGTTCCTTTTTCATCAAAAGGATGCAGAGGATAAGAGAATGTCAGCCCAAAACAAAAAATCTTATACTTATAACCTATTTCAATGAATTCTAAGATACAGGTCGATCATAAACTCACTTCAGCTCAGCAGGAGTACAGGGGTAAAGGTCCATAAATTTGTATCTGTCAACAAGCTGGGCTGTATCCTTCCCTTCAAATTCTTGCAACTGGAAAAAAGAGCATTCAGTCCTTAGAAATCCTTACAGAGAAAGAAGTCATGAATCATGGATACAATTAAGAATGAATACTCATAACTATGCATATTCAAAATTAATTCTGTCAGAGTTTAAAAATTACACCCTTAAAATTAGATAAAACTCTACATGATGGTGAAACTTTAGAAGTACTCAGAAATGTAAACATCATCAATCAAACAAAGCAAAGGATGCTAATTGTTTGTTTTTGACATTTCCTCATTACAGGGAAAGATATGATTAAGTATACAACAAATGGTTTATCTCTTACACAGGTTAAAGGTATGTGTCACCAGAGTTCACTCTCAGTTCCAATCAGAATACAAGATTAGAAAAGTTTAGTAGAAGTCTTTTAGTTTGGAAGAGAAGGAGACCTTACAAATCTTCAACTGTCACTACTGTAAATGTTACAAATGTAGTGTCTAATACTTCTAATCACAAAAGGCAAATATCCTACAGTGTAGTACCAAATGAATCTACACGAGTAAACAGGTGAAATTGTAGTACCTAAACCATTCTCATTCAAATATCTCACCTTTTGTAGTACATGAGCTCGTCTTTTCTCCACCTTGACAATTGATGCTAGATCTCCTACATTGCACTCAAACTCCAAAAAACGGTTCCAAAGCCCTACTGTATCTTCATTCTTCAATTGTCCAGAAGTCAAAACTCGTTCAAACAAAACTCTTGTGTTGTTATCCTCTGTAGCACAAAAAAGAGAAAATTACCAATGTATGCATCTTGTTCGACTGTGGTCATTGTGTCTGATATAGAGGAATCTGACTGTATACCACAGCTTTATTGTAAATAAATCTATCTATCTATCTATATCTCTGATGCCTGTTCCCTTCTGGACCCACCCTCAAAGAAGTGGCCATGGCAAAAGAGTCTTCATAACTGATGAACTCTAATGCTGCTTCTTAGCCTTCAGTGCCTCACCCTTAACAGGCCACTGGCAGAGGACAATTCTACTAAATAAAACTAATAAAGGTCATCAATCATTACAGATTTTCTTTCTTTTCACACATCTTCATACAGTCTGCAAAACAATCTGATTTCCATTCAAAATAAGGCTTTCACGCATCTGGTTTTATTTGGGAAACAAAATCCTATTACTTGCTCATGGTGGGGATACTCTTATGTCTGGCAGCATGGCACAGTCTTAGAAGTAAGATGACAGGATTTGTTGCCTCAGTCACCCCATGATGTTGAAAGTAGAGGGATGCAACTTTTACTAGGTCTGGTCAACCCAGGAAGACTAGTAAGGTATCTGATAATATGAATGGGATGGATTTTTCAACACCATGTTTCATCAGGTTATCATTTGTCTTACTGGTTTCCCTATGTCAATTACACCCAGCTACTCAGAGAAGGATGACAAAAAAAAAAAAAAAAAAAAGTGCCCAGATGACCATGGCCCCATCGTTACATCTTGAAATCTCATTTGTAGACACAACTCCTTGCTTCTGAGCAAAAAAACAGGCCTTTATTTCTAGGTAAAACTTCTTAGGGCCGATGGTCAGTTACTGTTAGAGATGAGATATCTACCATGACAGAATAGCAAAAATATTAAGCTCAAGGACAATGAACAAAAGTTGCATCCTTCCATCCACTGTTAATACCATGGGCTAATTGTGGTAGCAAATCACATCATCTGACTTTTAAGACTGCACCATGCTCCCAGACATGTGATATCCCAACATAAGTGAAGACCTTTTCTTCAAAGGAAATCATTAGATTTTTTATAGACTGAAAATGCTTATAAGTACGTAAATCTTGAACTAGTTGACTAAAGAGACTGAGCTACTCCACTTTCATATCATCAAGCCCCTTAAATGTCTGTGCCTTCCTCAAGCATAAAAGTGGGCAAAACATTAATAATGATATTGACAAATCCTTGATCACACTCAATATCCATGTTATGAATTGTGAACAGTAGGCAGCAGTCACCTTTAAGGTCATCAGTATCATTCCTTAGTAATATAAGAGTGTGAAACTGATGTGGTTTCTTACACTGATCATAAGATATCTCTGGGTTAATGCATCCTGTAAGTCAAGTGTTGAATCACCTCATGATACACATCTCTTTAAGGTTTATATTGAATCTGCAGTAACAGAGCTCTGTCGGCACTGTATTCTGAACAGAAACTATATTGCACAATCAACATAATTCTAAATGAAATCAACTTTGTCAGGATCACTAAAACAAATTTTACATTATTCTTTTAATTTCTAAACTACAGCTTAAGCTTATAACAAGTGCAAATGGGTTAAGCCAATGAAACTTGTAAGTTATGGAGCTTAAAATCTCTGTAAAGCTTGTGACATTTGCAGGGCTTATAACACCTAAAAAGCCTGAGGCATTTGCACAGAACATGAAGTGCTAAATTGACAGAAGACTTTTAATTTGTTGACTACTTTTATGATATACTTTAAAATTCCAATAGTCTATATGCAACATGACAAACTGAGCAGTCTTAGCAGAACATTGTACTTGTTGTGTGATGTCAACAGTCTATCTATATCTCTGATGCCTGTTCCAATTGGAACTTCCTCAAAGGAGGTGGCCCCAGCAATAGAGTATCCATAACTAAAGAACTCCAATGACGCTTTTTAGCCATTAGCGCCTCACCCTTAACAGGCCACTGGCAGAGGGCAAGTCTAATGCAGTGTTTGCAGAGGCTCCTACCTAACATTCCTAATGACTACTTCAATCTACTGCTCCTACTAATACTTCTACCTAATGTTTCTACCTAATGCTCCTACCTAATGTTTCTACATACTACTTCTATATACTAAGGTGTCAATATAGAGGAAACACAGATCTAACTGAAAAACCAGCTGGTGTATTACCTATAGCTAAGTGTGTTAGTCTTTCCTTTGGGGTAGGGTTAACTAATGATTCACTAGGCCAATATGTGACAGAACAAGCAGATTTACATAAAAGACCATGACTGCAAAGTGTTCAATGGATGATCAATGAGAAGGCGATGACCTCTGTACTTCTCTAAGTAGTATGAATTCATGTTTTATGGACTCTGGGCTGTATGTTGCCAAAACAGGTTATAAGTCATTTCAAGTACAGTAAAAAGTAAGAGAATATTACTCACCATTTAGATGTGACAGATAATCAACATATGCCATAATATAATCAGCATTATCTGGAAATTTCTTGAGGCCAAGTTCAAATATCCTAAAAGCAATGTCCTTATTTTTTGTGCAATAATACTCCATCAAAGCAGCACCAACATAGACATGGAATCGAGTACGAACATCTTCACGAGCCTTCTTGAACACTTCTCTTGTTGACTTAATACCCTCAGCCCTACGCGCAAATTTCATATATTGAAGATATGCCTGGAAATACAAATGAAAAACTTCTGCAATTACAAAGCACATCAGTATATATTGTTTAAGTTTCACATAAATCAACTAAGGCAGGAAAAGGTGAACAGGAATGAAGAAATAAATCATTGAAAAATTTCAAGCATGGTTAGATGAATGTTGAGATATCACAGAAAAATTCTAAAAAGAGAAAAATATTACATTTCTAAGAAGAGTAATGACTGAAGAATACTGAGCCAGATGTTTGGTAAGGTTTGTTTGCAGGAATGCTACACCACAATCTACCATACATTCTTGAGATATGTCTGTAAAAGGGCAAACAATGTACAAGAAGTTAGTAAAGATACCTTAAAATAAGTTAGAAGAGAAAAGACACAAAACAATGAGTAATAAGGAATTAAATGAAGGTGTAATATCATGAAAGAATTTTTGGTAAGCTGATGGATTAAACTGACAATGTAGTAGAAAAAAAAAATCAACAAGGTTAAAAGACTGAAGAAAATCTCCCAGCAAGGTGTATTAGGAGATGTAAAAGAGAAGAATGAAAGTAAGTGGAAAAACAGGATGAATGAGGTATCAATAAGACTGGGGTTTGGTAAAGGAAAGAAGACCAGATGGAGATGGTTCAGCATGAGCCATTGTGCTCTACAGTAAGAAACAGTTTATAAGATACAGACTGAGAAAGAGTTAACACTGTAACTCAGATTTCCGGTAACTGTTTGAGCAGAATGTATGGCCATACAGCTTTTGCCTCCCAAACTGAGAAGTATAAGCACTACCATTTGCAAAAGAGGAAAAGGAGGAGACAAATGTACTAATGTCCACAGACTACAACTAAATCAGAAAAAAAAAAAAATTCATCATCAATTTTTAAAAATCTGAAAATGAAGGTACAACATATAGGGGATGAGAATAATCTTGCAGGTATGATCCACTTGAAATTGGATTCCAACAATTCTAAAGAGCAAACAAGTAGATTATGGAGTCTTAACCTAACGGAAGAACAATACAACACAAACTGGGTTAAATCCATAAGTATACTCTTCCTGAGGATTTGAAAGACTCAAACAAATGAAAATGACCAAAATGTATCCATAATCCTGAATCAAGTCATCTTTTAACACTGCCTTAAAACAGGAATTTGCTCAGATCTAAGAAAGCAATAAACTTAATCTTCCAAAACAAATTTCAACTTTCTAAACTAAGGCCAAGACAAAACAAACTCCCTGAACCATGTAAATGAGATGCATCCATTCTAAATATGAGGATTTATGGGAATGACAGGAGATACAGGTCAACTAACCATAAATGTAGTAGATGTACAAGATGTTCAACTATATTAACCTAAGAAACTGTGTCTGAAAAACCATAAAATTCATAAACCAAATAATGTAAACAGCTTTAACTTCCCATAATAGATATGGAATTATATATGAAAAGACTTATGCTTTCGAATGAACTCATTACAAATGGTGGATCCTTAAGAGTTGATGCAGTTTGATTTCCAACTTAAACTTTACACTGTACCCAGTAACTCAGGTCTCTATGCATTACAAATTGCCTGATACAAAAATTGGAACTTTATAAAAAAATTAACATTTAATCTAAGTGAAAAAAGAACATACCAAGGTTGGATCAACATCTTCCATTTCGATGTATCTTTGGTAAATTTTGTGTACCTCTTGATACCGCAGACGTGATTCTTCAAAGTCAGCATAAGCAAAAAAAAGCAGCTGATTCTTTCTCAAGGGTCCAGAAATTGCACGCTCATATATCTGTGCTGCTTCTTCACTGAAGATCTTGCTGGCATTTACATCCTGGTGGAGACAAATGGTTGTAAGACATATTTCTATCAGCTGAAATACTATCAAGCCATTTCCCAAACTTGAGGCTGCATTTTCCTTACATCTGATTTAATACAAACATCTACAATGCAACACTTAAGACTTTTGTGAAAGATGTATACAATGAAATTTCTGATAAAACGTAGTTTTTCAGAATTTCAAGAGAATGCTTACAAAGCTGGTTACAAAGCATCCCTTCACTTGTCAAATGGTATTCTTCTACTTTACTAATGATCTTTTTAATGTAATATGTAAATTCAGAAACCTAAGAAGAAAATTAACATGGCACCTTTCAAGGAGTGATTCACAGATCTATAATATCCAATTACTAAGAAAGTGGATCATAGGGTGGGGGAGGGGGCGAAAATTTTGGGAGCCTTGAAAAATGTGTGGAAGTCGAGAACATTATCCCGGAAAGCAAAAATGGGTATGTTTGAAGGAATAGTAGTTCCAACAATGTTGTATGGTTGCGAGGCGTGGGCTATGGATAGAGTTGTGCGCAGGAGGATGGATGTGCTGGAAATGAGATGTTTGAGGACAATGTGTGGTGTGAGGTGGTTTGATCGAGTAAGTAACGTAAGGGTAAGAGAGATGTGTGGAAATAAAAAGAGCGTGGTTGAGAGAGCAGAAGAGGGTGTTTTGAAATGGTTTGGGCACATGGAGAGAATGAGTGAGGAAAGATTGACCAAGAGGATATATGTGTCGGAGGTGGAGGGAACGAGGAGAAGAGGGAGACCAAATTGGAGGTGGAAAGATGGAGTGAAAAGGATTTTGTGTGATCGGGGCCTGAACATGCAGGAGGGTGAAAGGAGGGCAAGGAATAGAGTGAATTGGAGCGATGTGGTATACAGGGGTTGACGTGCTGTCAGTGGATTGAATCAAGGCATGTGAAGCGTCCGGGGTAAACCATGGAAAGCTGTGTAGGTATGTATATTTGCGTGTGTGGACGTGTGTATATACATGTGTATGGGGGTGGGTTGGGCCATTTCTTTCGTCTGTTTCCTTGCGCTACCTCGCAAACGCGGGAGACAGCGACAAAGTATAAAAAAAAAAAAAAAAAAAAAAAAAAAAGAAAATACTGCTTTTCTAAATTGAATCAACAACTGGTTAAGGAACTAACCCCTTTTTCTGATAAAAGTTTTGAAGATTCTTGGAGAAACAGTGCTCCCTCATACCAGATGTCAGGGTGATGTGAGAGACACAAGAGGCACTGCTCATAAGCAAATCTCACACGCTTGGTTACCAGAGTCTGATCATCGGTACGCAAAGGGTTATCTTTCTCCCATCTGATGTATCTCTTCCAGATCTCAACCTGAGAGGGTTTATTTAAACAAAACCATAAAATAAATTCCTTACAAATAAAACCCTATGGCCAATCAGCATCTTAAAAGAACACCTTATGATGAAAAATGTAAGAACAGTAGTTCTAAGTAGTTCAAACGATTATAATGCAACCCAAGATCCCTACCTTGCCCTTACAGTGTAATCAACCATTCTGTCAATTCAACCTTTCTGTCAATTCAAAACAGATGACTTATACAAATAAAATATATGGAACTTTTAACCTTAAACTTTTCTCAAAGTTATTTCACATAATCATACATAATTTCACTTTGTTGACAACAACCATTCCATATCAGCATGAGAGTGCAGGAAGCGGACTGGGATTCCAACACTGCTAATAACTATTTTCATTATGAGTACATACATCTCTAGACACAGTCATTATGTTAGCAACCTCCTAAGACAAAAACCATGGATCTGTAAGGCAGCAAGGAATCTTAAAGCAATAAACAGAGTGAAAGTATGCATATGGCAAGTATTGTCACAGCAATTATAAATTGTTCCATGTACTGGGAAGAAACCAGAGCTAAGGAATACACTCCTGGATTATCTGACATGAATAGATTAAATATAGTAGTTGAATCCCGGGCTCCTACTGTGTCATGGATGTACTACATTCAGTAATAGGGTAATGATGGACTCCTTTGGAGTGAGAAGTTCCTGAGATTGCATTCCTTTTCATCTACTTCACTACACGTGGAGCGCTGGTATTCTGTCTACAAATATGCAATCTCATCACACGTGACTGCTGTCCACAAATATGCAATCTCACCACATGTGACTGCTGGCACAGTCCATAAATATGCAATCTCTCCTTGTCATGCATAACACTTCGACAACTCAAACAATTCATTCTTCACAACTCTAGAATTTTGTGGTGAGCCCTATGCACTACTTAATGCTCCCATCTAATGTTTCTACCTAATGCTCCTGTCTATTGTTCCTACCCACTACTAGGTAGAAGTAATTTTTTTTTTTTTATACTATTTGCCATTTCCCGCATTAGCGAGGTAGCGTTAAGAACAGAGAACTGGGCCTTAGAGGGAATATCCTCACCTGACCCCCTTCTCTGTTCCTTCTTTTGGAAAATTAAAAAAAAAAAAAAAAAACAACAAGAAAGGGGAGGATTTCCAGCCACCCGCTCCCTCCCCTTTTAGTCGCCTTCTACGACACGCAGGGAATACGTGGGAAGTATTCTTTCTCCCCTATCCCCAGGGTAGAAGTAATAGGTAATAGATACGAATATTAGGTGGGAGCACTGGGTAAAAACAAGGTTAGAACATAAGGTAGAAGTAGTAGGAAGAAACATTAGGTAGGATCCTCTATAAACACTGCACTAGAACTGTTCTCTGCTAGTGACATTAGGGTGAGGCAGAAGGTTTGAGAAGCAGCACCAGAGTTCACCAGTTATGGCGACTCTTTTTCCATGCATACCCCCTGAAAGAGTTCGCAAAGGGAAAGGAGATCGGGAATAGAAATAGATGGATAGATCATGCATCCTCACCAAAGGTGGCTTTTCACTTGCAGTGTAGCACCATGCAAGTCTGGTGAACACCAAATGAGTGGTATAAAACTGAGGTTGTTAGGAAGAAACTGGATTTCAGTGGCAATGAATAAAACAAAGTCCCCCCACTGAAGGATGTTATTCAAGTTCAAAATCAGGAAATATGAAGCAAGAAATGCAAGAGAGGAAGACTAGTACTTTAGAAAGCAGAAAAGTACTCAGAAGAATCATCTGAATGACACTGAATAAGATTATTGGTTAAAAGGGAGAGCGTAAAACAAAGAACAGACCCTCGAGTAAAACCACTGCAGACAGAATAAGAATGATAGACCAGTCCATCATTAGGGGTAAAAATAGACTGATTGGAAAAAACAGGGAATCTGTACAGAGCATAGGTGGTGCGGGGGTGATTCAAAAATGGAAATCTAAAAATCAAAGACTTATGCCAAACCTATCATAAAGGTCTACAATAGTCTTCCAAAACCAAAGTTACGGCAATCAGGACAAGAACATTAAAGAACTCCTCACTTGTTTTGTTTCTTCAGGAAGAGCTGATGGTGGCACACTGGGTAAATGGCGATTTAAACCACGCGTCTCAGCCTCCAGTTCCTTCCCAACTCTACGTGCATTCATGTAATCCCTTCCCCTCTCTATGTTCATCTTCTCAGCAATAATGGGATTAATACTCTTCTCAAATTCAAGGTAGTCCCTCCATAACTGCTCAATATTGGCCATTGGGGTCACTATGCCACGTTGGTACACCTGTCACATAAAGAAACTGTCATGGATGGTTGACTATACCATTTTCAAATCAAGGAACCCAAGATGGTCAGGAAATGTTTCCTACACAAATAATACGTATATACTGTATCTATCATACCAGATGAATAGGTTATTACATAAAAAACACAGTTACTAGTTGAACAGGTTAATGCATAAAAAACCATTCTACCAAAAAGCTAACAAAAAATCTTAACAACCCATGAGACTCATTCAACAAGAAAAGTACTTTTCCTTTTATGTGTTACGATATCAAACAGAAAAAATATATTTGCTGACACTATCCGTTTTACTTACAAAGCTCTGCACTAGTGCATCCAGATATTCAAGATGAAATCATATATTTACCTTTCTGACTGCCATGATCTTCTGATTCTCAGCATATGAGCCCACAACCTCAACATTCTTCAGCAGGTTGGCATAATCATTCCAGAGTGTATATGAATTGTAGTCCATACCTATTTTGTCTGTGGCAAACTCGTACGCTTGAGACAGTTTCTCTCTGTAAATAACAAGCTATCATTAGCATACTCATAATAATTCAAAATTTAGAAACATTAGCAATATTTGTGCACCTAAATCCTTTAGGCACTTTCCAGCTACCAGCTAATCAGAACCTCCTAAATATGACTTAATGCACATTTCCATGTTCTTTTATCAATACACACCATTCATTAACATATTCCCTCCTTGTCCCTGTGTTCCCCTAAACAGATATATACAATTAACCTCACTCAAACTTTTCAAATTCCTTTCTCCTCATTCCCTTTCCATCTAATCAAAACAACCAAGTATCAAGCACTCCCATGACATTAACTATCTGTAGACTTTCCTTATTTCTAACTATTTTCTCTCTTCTTTTCGCAATCACCTTTCAGAATAAAAATCTAAATATGAATATCCATACACCAAGATAATGGTATTTGAGATGAGGGAGTAAAAGGGAAATGACATTAGAAGGCCAGTAGGAGGAGAGGGTCTATGAACTTTAGAATATGAACTTAAGAAATGTGAAAGCATCTTAAGCAAGGATAGAAGACTGAAAAATGAGATAACAAAGAGTTAAAAAGGCAGGCAAATATCCAAAACATTCCAGAAAGTAAAGAAAGGGAAACATGTTAGCTAGCATATATGACAAAGTGTTTTCTAAGGAATGATATAAGCAACAATATTATGAGTTAAAGAAACGCAAATTTTAGACTGACTGATTAGTGGAAAAGAGTGAGGTATTTGTTCTTCACAAAATAGTAGACACTGTTTGCATCTATACTGCCTATTCTCCTATTATCTGTGTATCACATCTGCTTATATAAATGTTCTGTAATCCCTTCTGTTTTCCTACTGTTTTGTAACTCAAATAGCCATGTATTCTGTTCCCCTAATCCTTACTTGTAATTCAATTATAAGCTTATGTTAGATCAATCATACATATTCACTCATACCAATTAAAAATTTCATTCCCCAATTATTCTAGCTATCACTTTGTGATTTCCGAAATACTTTTTTTGCCAGCTTGCCAATAACCTTGCCTTCTATACAGGATACTTAGTAGTCTTATATCCCTGTATTTACTGTACTTATTCTTTATACCTATACCATCATACATTAGTACAATTACTAAACCCCCAGCCCCTTCAGCTGCTGAACATCCAACCTGCTAAAATTTATCACTGATAAATCTATTACTTATTTTGATGCTTGGTTACCAGTGCTTTGCCTGGTAGGTTTGCCTATGTGATCACACTGAGCAAAGGGGGGTGCCATTTCATGTGTGGCGGGGTGGCGGCGAGAATGAATGAAGGCAGCATGTATGAATATGTACACGTGTATATATGTATATGTCTGTGTATGTATATGTTGAAATGTATAAGTATGTATATGTGCGTGTATGGGCGTTTATGTGTATACATGTGTATGTGGGTGGGTTGGGCCATTCTTTCGCCCATTTCCTTGCGCTACCTCGCTAATGCGGGAGACAGCGATAAAGTATATATATATATATATATATATATATATATATATATATATATATATATATATATATATATATATATATATATACCCAGCGATATGAAGAAAGAATCTCTAATAAATTCTTATCACATTTCAATAATAATGCTTAGCGTAAAAGCTTTTCGGATCCGTTCAAAATTTCTCAAAGACTGATATACAAATTCGGTAGACAAACACCAGAAATACTACATAAATCCCCATTACCTTACTTCCATGATCAATCTTGAATGAACACTCAAGTTTAGTAAGTGACACGTCTGACCTGTGACTGACCCGTCTCATACGGGGAATGACCTTCATAACATACCTGTAAGTTGGTAAACTGGACTTCGTCTCCTTGACATATGTGACATAAAGGCGCCATAGATCGATGTTGAGTACTTTGGTAAGACATCGTTGGAATAGCTGAAAATAGTCATCGGATCAGCATAATGTAATATCGAAACCTGGCACATGTTTTTTCCCATAAACGCGTTGAAAATATAGCTTACACACATGTCAAAATTACAAGGCTAAACAAACACACCAACAAAAAAACTGTGATCAACACACCAACAAAAATATCTAGTTCTGCTTGTCTATTAACACCTAACATATCATCCACTGTTATGTACAGCAAATGAATACCGATGAAAATAACTTTACAAGTTCACTCTGATTAAATTACTGATATAACCAAGTTTTTGTACACTCACATGAATAAGAGGTTTAGTGAAGTAACAGACTTGACTTGAGCTAATAGGAATATTGCGCACCTCTTCTTTTCCACCAAAATAGGCGATGTTTTCTTGCTTCAATATCTTTTCCTCAAATATGATTCCATTCCCATACTCCTTAACTCGAAAGATCATTTTCCTCTATCTACCAAATTCTATGGTGCTCATCTGTCTTGTTTCACTCACCTTCCATCTTTTTTTTTTTCTATTCCTCCTTCTCTCTTTCCCTATATCTATATCTATTTCTCTCTCCTCACCATATTCACCCTCCCATCTGCCATTCCTCCCTCCTTCATGCACTGGTCTAATCAATTATTCACCCTCGTTATTAAGCAATCAGTACACCACTTACTCTCACCATTTTTTCTTTATCTTTCCTTCCTATCCCCACTTTCACTCTCATCTTCCCCTTTCCCGTTTAATTCATCATTCGTCCATTTGCATATACATGTTTCTACTCTCTTCTGTATTCTCTCTCTTTCCCCTAGTCGGTAATGATCTCTGGGTGGGCCTACTCTCCCACACGTTTTAAGAATTTTTTTACAATTAATACTCTCGCTGGTATTGGAGCACATAACACAGGACAGAGAGAGCTACTCGTCACCACTAAAGTAATTAATTATACAGAACACAAAAAGAAGAACATGCACTTTAATTCAGTCTACCGATTAAGATGTTGAGAATGATGAATGGCCATGTCTGTAAATATGTTACAGGCTCACGAAATAAATCTATACCACATTCCTTTTGAACATTCTTAAAATCTCAGACTATCTATCTATCTATCTATATATATATATATATATATATATATATATATATATATATATATATATATATATATATATATATATATATATATATTCGCCATTTCCCACGTTAGTGAGGTAGCGTTAAGAACAGCGGACTGAGTATGATCTCGTCGAAGAACTCACAATGGAGTCCATCCTTTCCCAGCTGCTGATTGAAGCGTAGCCTTTAAGCAGCAAGAGGTCCTGGGGTTGCATAATATGTATCTTTATGATAAATCAAAGGAAAGACTTCAAGAATATAGTTGTCACTCATATTCTATCCGTTATGTCGGGATTCTTTCCGTTCTAGACTTCCTAAGGCTAGCTAGGATGTTGTCAAGACGAAATGTTTGTAAGGCGTCCTAGTTACTGTGTTCAGCTTAGGTCAGCCGATCAAACACTCGACTGAAACCCGATCATATACAATAACTTCAAATATGTAATACCATATACAAGAATTAATAGGCTCCGGCCTATTTGATTTTTGGGTGGTCGGGTGTAGAGAAAGAAACCTTTAGAAATAAAACTAGACTAACTCATCCTCATTCTAGTCACCATTTGTATGTCATAGCCCCAAAGACCCCACTTTAGGGGGGTTCCTGCAGCTTCAAAGCTGCGCTTCAATAAATGGCAGCCCCACGAAAAACACCATCAGCAGATGCTGAAGCAGCAAACGCAACAGCAAAAACAGATGTAGATAGTAGGAGTTTGCAGGAACACATGCAGCATCAGTACCATCAACAGCAACATTCTCAGTTGCTGACGTTCTAGATATACAGTTGCAGCAGCATGACTAAAGTGCTAATTACACTATAATCCCGAATACTATTAATAATCGCTGCTCCCAAACCACTACGAAAGGTATTTCCTCATGAGTGTTCAATAGTCCGTCCCTGCTTGTTTAACATCTTTGGCAAGATTATATATATATATATATATATATATATATATATATATATATATATATATATATATATATATATATATATATATATATATATATTCGCTCTTTCCTCATTTCCATCTATTGGAAAGTAATACAGTAGGGGAAGGTTTCCTGCCCACTAGCTCCCGTCCCTCTTAGTCGCCTTCTACGTAGAACACACACACAATGCCAACAACTGATTTATCATTGGCAACTGTGTTGGGGAAGGGGGTTAATTGTGCGTCTGACACCCGATAGATGTGTCCAGAAACAGACAAAGCAGGACCGTCTTCATATAGCACAGATTGATATAAACGTACTGATCTACATGAAAGCATCCGCAATTTCAGAAATATTCCCTAGTGTCTTTCCTGCAAGATATTTTATAATATAAATAAAAAAGTTCTTTTCTCCCTCGCGTGTACGCCTCACAAGTTCTACATCGTACTTGATATTGCTACAGTTAGAAGTGAAGACTGTCAAATGTAAGAAAATATATGATCGTTGGTGGCAGGAGGGTTGGGTGTGTGGGGTACGAGGTGCATGGGTTCGGAGACAGGGTTATTATGTATCGACTGCATCGTCTCGTTTGATTTCGTTCATATTTGACAAAAATAACATCTATCTTTAGATTCATATTTCCTTTCCTTTTTAATGTTAATCTTCCTCAGGAGCAAGAGTGACATTTCAAATGTTATATAGTGACACTAGGTATTATATTTCTTACATCAGCATTAAGTGTTTTAACTAACGAAAAATGACAAAATAATGGATCTTGCATGTAACCCGGGGATGGATGACAGGCCAGCATCTGCACACAGTTCAACAACCATGTCTTCTTAAACAATTGGAGAACCCTTTAATCATTATGATGCGTTTCCGTGATACTTTCGGAGTTACAAAGCCTGGAGAAAATCAAGTTCTCTTTCGAGTCTACCACGTAACAACAGACTACATTATCGCCTTTATCATGAGAATTTTCGGATACTTGCAGACCAATGGCACATTTCTCACTGGAAGCATACCAGCATGTGTGGAAGTTCCTGCCAAGGTATACCAACGCTTAAGTCTTGGGCTTTTAAATGTCTACTGTTCAATATTACCGTGAGGGCACTAGAATTATATGGACATGCGTAAGAGGGGTAAAGAGCAAGTATCTAAGAAAGGCAGATAACAGAAGACTTATCAGTCTATGACGAGTTTATCTGATGAACTCAGTAACTAAACTAATCTTCCATTTTACTAGATGGAGAGAGGATAGTGAAGCAGAGGGCTCCTCTCCATTATCCAAAATTCGTGCCAATTTCCTTTGTAAAAATCCATACGCGACCACAAATGAACAAAGTCCTAAAGTGGTCTAACTTGCGCTCTGAACAAGGTGTACTTTGCGTTTTCAATCTATACAACTGAGAGGGTGTACAACTGCTTGCATTTATTTACCATTCGTACCAGTAAGTCCTACAAATTATACAACTACAAAACGTGCCATCAAATCCTACCAATGTTGTACTTCTACCATATGTATCATTAAGTTCAACAAGTAATACATCTACCTTACGTACCAACATTGTACATCTACCAAGTGCCATTAAGTTCAACCAGCGTTGTTCATCTACCACACGTACCATTAAGTCCTACCAGTTGTACATCTACTATAAGTACCATTAAGTCATACCAATGTTGTATATCTACCATATGTACTATAAGTCCTACAAATGTTATATGCATTTACCAAAGGTCCCATTCAGACCTACCAATGTTACATCTACCAAACGTGCCATTATGTAATAGGAGTGCTGTAAATCTTTTATACATCAAACCTTAGAAGTGTCCTGAACATCTACCACCATTAACCACTTCCAGTGTGCTGTATTTGACACAACTACCATCCCAATATCTGTTCACCATCATATATATGATCATCTCCAAAATTCTCGAAAAAACTATGCCAAAAAATGTACCTTTACAGCGGCATAATACATTAAATTTTCCAAATGTATCTCAGCTAAAGTTCTATAACCACACGATTATCCCTTTTAACTGTACAATGTCCCATCCTTTGTTGTCATGATAGCCTCCAACACAACTGCTAGGTTGCAATTTCCAGCCTCACAGTCCTCGTAAAATCATAAACCAATGCGATAATCGACCTCTCCACACACACAACATTGCATTTTTCACGCGTCTTCTGGTTCCCTATCAGTGCACAGAACAGCCCATATTATCTCTGTAGTCTCCAGGCTCTGGCCCCAAGAATTAATCTTTGGAGAAGACAAATGTACATCACTGCGTTCTTCCGGTCTCGCCATCACTATCTTAACCCCTTGAATACGACGACCTAACCCCTTCAGTACAATGAATTAGCCTCTTGGGGATGCCGACTTAACTACTTTCGTGCAACGATTTATCCCCCAGAGTACGACTTAATCCAAAGAGTATGATGCATTAACTTCCAGAGCACGAGGATAACCTTTTAAATACAAAGACTTAATCTCTCGAGTGTGACATCTTAACCTATTGAAGATGGCGATTTAACCTACCGCAAACTAAAACTTAACCCATCGAGTACGACAACTAAGCCCCTTGAATATGCCGTCTTAGCCCTTGAGTACGACGACTTAGCCTTTTAAATCAGGTCACTTAACCCTTCAACACCAGGACCATTGTCATTGAGTTTAAGGTTTAATAGATCATGTTACTTTACTCGATGTACTCAAGGGGTTAACACTGCACCACACATTCCTTCTCTCGATCTCTCAGAACGTTAGCCTTGTCAAGGATCGCAATTTTTCGTCTTTTATCGATCAAAAATCATTCTGTTATGTTAACCACTTGACCAATCTTGTCTGTATTTAAGAATAATTCGTAATACTTCGCATAACTCTACCTAGAAAATATGAGCCTTTAGGTTATTAACTTCGAGCAGTTAATCTTCGTGGAGTGAAGCTCGGCACCATTAATTTTCACTAGCTCTTCACTATCTTTAAGAAGCTGATCTCGTCATACTATCCCTACTTATTTTAATGTTTCTCTTTACAGTTCTTTTTCTCCTACCGGCAACTGATATTTCAATTCTCTATTCGTATTATGTCGTTTCTCTCTCGCAGTTTATTCACTAATTGTTTAAAATTCTTTACCAACCTTCTCTTCAACCACTTCATTAACAATACCTATTTTGAGTTTCCTTGCACTGATATTTCAGTTTCAGTAACTTCGCATTTCTCCTCATGCACCATCCTTACACATAACAATATAAATATACATCCATGATCAAAATCTTGATTCCCCGTCGCCATCACACCACCTGAACATCCATCTCACAAGGCCCAGGGATACATCATGCAATTATAAAACACAAGATTTCATACACCGTAAATGTCCTTCCCTTCATTGGTAGAACAACATACAACCACTTACAGCGTAAACGTTATTATAAGCCACAAATATACACAACACTGTGATATAAGAACCTAAAAGTCGGTGACTTTACTTAACACGGCAATGCGATTATCACTGGTCGTTCAAACACCCCTGTACATTATTCAGGATTGACTGACTGTCACTTTCTGCGAACTGAATTATGCACAAACCTGGAGACTAAGAGCCCTTACGATAAATATAATTCATCAAAAATTTATTGAATTATATTAAAAACTACAATTAGAATTATACAAGTAAATTCAAAAGATGTTCAGGACAATAAGCAAAAAACCTTGTGCGGCAGTAACGTGTGACAAAACTGACATAACTTGTCATAAGAAAGGGCCATAAATCCACTGAGGCTCAGAGGCAATAAAGAAGTCAGAAAATTTATCAATTAGTTATTTCAAGAGAAAGGGCCTCAAAGGATGTTCCATATTAGGACCATTTTTTTAGATGTTCCATCTATGGAACGGAATTGGTTGTTCATCGAGGAACGAGGTTATAAACAGTCAAAGGTTTCTTCTGCTTAACCAAAGTAGTGGGGGAAGGAGGACGAAAAACTTAGGAAAATATAAGCAAACTTTTTGGCGGTAAAGATATTTTGGCGCCAAAGGATATCGAAGGAGGGAATAGTCAAGACCTAAGGTAAGTTTGTAAGCGTTTTTGTACTTCAGTACTAAAGTAAGCCTAAATATCATCCTTGGAGTGGCAGTCCTGGTAGACACTAGTTGGAGATTATTCATTATGAAATAGAGAGGTTAGCAAGAGCAAAAAATGTGTTTAACAAGGGAGGTTGGATCTCAGGCGGCCAATGTTGCATACCTGGGCAGGTAAAGATGGTGATCTCTGGGCCCCAAAAACTGTTCAGCGCCCCTTAACCAATAATGATATTGCAACTCAGCGCCAGACATATGTTATTTGGTACCTCCACCCGAATATAAGGATGTCCCAAAATACCTACACACTTTTTGACACCCTATAACTGAATTTTTTCTTCAGATCCACTTGACCCTAAAAATAGCAGGTTCCAAAAAAATGAACTCTTTAAATGACATTAAATGCAGTGTTTATTGACTTAGAAACAAGATTAACGGTTGAAATTAATCAAATTTGTTGAGTTATAGGGTGTATATAACATGGGCACCATGCAGCACTGGGTCACAGTATAGAACATGGACACCCCACAACTGAGGGATTAGATTTCAAGGCGAAACATGGTTAACATGCAACACTAGAGCAATGTGTCGTAGTAATTAACACAGACACCATACAGTGTTGCAGCATTAAGCCTTGTTGCACAACACAGGCACCATGCAGTACTAGAGTACTGGATCATGGTATACAACACAAACACCATGCAGTACTGAAGCAATGGTTGAAGGCATAAACGCAGACACTATGCAATACCAAAGCAATGGGTAACGTTATATAAGCCCAGCATCATGCAGTACTGCAGCAGTGTGTGACATATTCAACACAACCAAGTGGTGCTTGAGCAACAGATGCTGGTGTATAAAAGATACCATGCAGTATTGGAGCAATGGGTGACATTATACAACACAGACACAGAGCGGTACTGGGTCACTTGGACAAGATAAAAAAAAATTAAGTTGCAGTACTGGGGCCCAGTCATGGTATTAAACATGAAATCCTTGCAGTACTGGGTACTAGCGTAAAATTTCTAGGTACAGGCATTTTTCTACTTCACTCCCAGATTGATATTCTCTTTTCCAGAATATCAAACCTCTATAATTATTTATTGTGCTGTTCTACAAACTGACCATGCTGATTTTTCATATCATAAAGACCTATGAATTTAATGTTTGTGCATAATGCAGTTGTTTTGCATACAGTATGGTAAGGGCGTAAATTCAAAAATGAATGAATAATAGACTGTAAGACCAAAAACATCAGTACCTTATACATTATTATACCAGTAGGGTATGTGATATAGGGTAAGTATTTACAAAAAACAAACCATAAATGTTCTTGTAAACATTTATGGTCTGGTTACCACAAACCACCACACTCGAGGTTCACCTTGCGAAAGATTGCCCCTCAAAAAGACCCTTAGAGCATTAATTGTACAATAGTAAAAAAGTAATAAATACAGAAATATGCATGCCTAGAACTAAGGTTTCACTTTTTTATTGTGGGTTCATTCCTATTTTGATGGATGGTATTTATCCATACAAAAGAACAGTTGTAGTAATACACTGTTGTACTGATGTGAGTCACATGAAAAACTCACTGAATTTCAAATAATTTCATGGGAAAGATTCAAGGGATCAACACACATGAAACATGCAGTTTTCATTGGGTTGATGTGAGAGACACTGCCCAGTTGGATGCCTTCTTTTGAATACTGACCAGTCAGTGTTCATACTTCTGATACAGAAGCTAAGCTGTGGCAATGCATACAATCTGGCAATAATTCTGAAACTTAGAATAACATTTTTTTCACCCCATCCAGCACCAATATCTTGTACATCCAATGGGACTTCAAAATGTCCAGGTTATGAGGCATCTGGCTTTCACTGTCTGGACTTGGGAAGTATCACCATTTAACTAGTGTATGCACATAAACATTTGCTTTTTCAACCTACTGTTTCCTTCTCTTGCCATATGCGATGAAAACATATTACATGTGATAAAGTGTTTTGCCATTAGAATAACTAGATTTCCATAAATTTTTTATAAAAACTAATACAGTATGGCTAAAACAAAGCCCTTGAAAGATATTCTGTCATACAACAATAAATGCACAAAAATGCATCCAAAACAGCTTTGTGACAAAATAACTCGGAAAACAAGGCAGTACACTAGTCCACCATTCACTGCAGTGGCAAACACATTGGAAATAATTGCAAAAAAAGCCTTCAAAATTGTAAACATTCATGACGTCATAAATTTTCTTCAGCATTAGCCATAAATGAATATTTTAATGGCAAACATTCACTAAAACTGCATCAAATCAAACATTATAGGTTCAAATAAAGCCACCAAAACTCTGTTCCGCTTACCAAAAAATGCAACAAGCTGGCAATTGTTGTATAACTATAGAAATAATGATTAAATGTAATAATATCAACAGATACCAGCATCCACAAAGGTCCCTTTTAACAACATTATCATTCTGCAGCATGAAAATAACATGAGTGAACTACTCCCAAAAATGTGCCCAAGAACAAAATCCAACATACTCTTAACATTCATCACATAATAATAGTAATATTCTTTCAAAAACTTGTGCTATATCAGTGATCACTGTTGAAAGTGGATGCTATAGTAGAACCTGATAATAAGACTGACTAAGGAACACAGAAACATATCTGCTTTAAAAGAACCTCTCCGTACACTTTAGTTCATTGTACTGGGGATGATCATTATTCCATGCTATCTTTGTGGCATGGGAATACACAGTAAATGTTGCACAGTGAATTTAAAATTTAAAGTTACATTATCAATATAATTATCGTATATGGAACAGAAGATACCATACAACAACAGTGATGACTTATGAAAATGTAATTCATCATAAGATTCCCACAAGAAAAGTTGGATTCATGCTGCCAGTGAAAACGAGAAAAAAGATATATAAAACAGCAATGGTACTTATTTTTGCCCAGTTAAAGCAAATAAAGTAAAGCAAAAAATGGGAATTATATTTCCAGTGAAATCAGTCCTTGACAGACAAGCATATTCTTATTATGGTACTTGAAAAAATAACTCTATTTTGATTAGATTAAAGTAATCGATTTACAAAGTAGTGCTAAAAGATGTTTTCTGAAACTGACTCAAAAATAGTATATAATTTAGATGTTATTGAAGATTTGAAAGAACGTTAGAAACTGCCAATACGAATTTAATGTAACCTCAGGTTGACAGTTTTTCTTTTTTTGTTTGTGTGGATAAGGTTAATTTACAATTCAAATGTGTTTGTCCAATCATGAATTTTGGATTTTTCCTATTTTGGATTTTTCCTTGTTTTTTCTCCTTGTTTTCTGAATACTGTGTTACAAGTCATCTTATCTAAGCAGTTCTGTGATCTTACTCTGTCTTATTATGTTAGTAGGAGGCTGGTATAACTAAGAAATGGTTAGTACCTTTTACATGATATATATGATACAGTTTTGTCCACCCATAGATTACAGTTTTTATATTTTTTGTAATACCTGTACACACAATTTTGTACACTTCAGAGATATGAGTCAATTTAAAACTCATGGCATTAAATCCATACCAGGTATTTTCACAGAATTTCCAATTATAAGCAGTCAAAAATATGATTAATCCATACAGTACAAATATTACAGGATAAATTTATGCATTTGAATTGGTGCAACGAAAAATATCAATATATTAATAGCTTTAGAATTTCCCAGGCACTGGTCAGATTCATTTTTGCAGTTTATAAATGTACTTCAAGTACTCTTACTAAGTTAAAGTGATCACAGCTACACTTACCTAAAAAATCTGTCTCAAACTTCAGGTCAAATGAAGTTATGAATACTGTATCAGTGGAATATACAGCCATGGAAGATTATCCAATTTTTATGGAAAAATAAATGCAAAATATGAATCCCTTTTTTCGAAAGTGGTGACACAAATGAGGTACTTTTAGATATCATAAAGTTGCATGATAGGAGACAGAGCCCTACAAGTGGAGAGCTTCCTCCCAATACTCCACAAATAGGTAATCACACACATTAGGACTGATACACCATTATTTCTAGTAAAAAGTTTTTACAAATGACAACATGGAAGCTGATAATGTCACATATACACCATTTGGAAAAAGTGATTACATAATGCTTAAATTTAAGTATTTGGTAAATGACTAAGCTTTGACTCATACAAGGCTCATGGTCCTTGTGAAGTTTCTCCACATGTGCTTAAGAAGTGTGAAAATGCAATTAGCAACCTACTTGAAATATTCTTCAATTTGTTGCTGGAGGAGATTGTATTGCCAAGGGAGTGGCAATACAGTGAAAAAAGTAATAGGGATATTGCACGGAACTACGAACTAGTTCCTAACAGGTGTGGTCTATATTGTATAGCTTTGGGAAAGAAGACCAAAATGCAAATGGATGAGTGCTTGCAAAGGAGAAACTACCCAAGAGACAAACAACATGTAATCATGGAAATGAGTTCTTTGAGAAAATGAACTCCATTTTAGACAAAGAAGAATTTGTGGACTGTATGTTCCTGGACTCAGAAAATGGTTCCCACTTTACCACACAGGAGTTACTAAGATGGAACTTCAGGCAAGAATGAGGGTAAACTCCTTTGATGGCCAGAAAATTAACCTAGTGGAAGGGAACAACAAAACACTTGTCAAATGAGCCACAGGTCACAGTCTTAGAACGATTTCTGATCTATATAAATGACTGCCCAAAGGACTGGGCTTAAATCTAAGTATTTTTGCAGAATATGCCATGATTATGAGGGAAGTAAAAAAAAAAGTGAGGAATACATAGAAAAATGATAGGTATTTGTAGTTTAAAAGGGATAGAGGAGGACAAAAGAAAAATCTTATGATTCACTGTATATCAAAAGTCCAAGAAGAGCAAAAATCTCCCATGAAGAAGTTATAGTTCCCAAAGCATACATGGAATTTTTATAAGGTAAAAGAAAGCAAGAAATGAGTAAAGTACAATGAAGAAAATATGTGAACAAAGAATGAAAATTGAAAACTCTTCCATGAATTCAACATATGCAAAGCAATGAATGAATAAATAATTAAAGGACTCCGTGAGAAGGGTTATGTTTACAAAGAAGGATACATATGAGGATCTTCATGCCTAAGTTTAAATTGTAGTAAAAGCTAAAACATGCCATTTTCAGAGCTACCAAACTAGGATGGCTGAGAGTATATGTGAATAAGAGCAAAGTTATTAGGTTCAGTAGGGTTGAGGGACAAATAAATTGGGAGGTAAGTTTGAATGGAGAAAAATTGGAGGAAGTGAAGTGTTTTAGATATCTGGGAGTGGATTTGGCAGTGGATGGAATCATGAAAGCAGAAGTGTCACAGGGTGGGGGAGGGGGCAAAGGTTCTGGGAGCGTTGAAGAATGTTTGAAAGGTGAGAACGTTATCTTGGAGAGCAAAAACGGGTATGTTTGAAGGAATAGTGGTTCCAACAATGTAATATGGTTGTGAGGCATGGGCTCTAGATAGGGTTGTGTGGAGGAGGGTGGATGGGTTGGAAATGAGATCTTTGAGAACAATATGTAGTGTGAGGTGGTTTGATCAAGTAATGAAAGGGTAAGAGAGATGTGTGGTAATTAAAAAGAGTGTGGTTGAGGGAGCAGAAGGGGGTATATTGAAATGGTTTGGTCACATGGAGAGAATGAGTGAGAAAAGATTGACAGAGGATATATGTGTCATAGGTGGAGGGAACGAGGAGAAATGGGAGACCAAATTGGAGGTGGAAGGATGTAGTGAAAAAGATTTTGAGCATTCGGGGCCTGAACATACAGGAGGGTGAAAGGCATGCAAGGAATAGAGTGAATTGGAATGATGTGGTATACCAAGGTTGACATGTTGTCAATGGATTGAACCAGGGCATGTGAAGCATCTTGGGTAAACCATAGAAAGTTTTGTGGGGCCTGGATGTGGAAAGGGAGCTGTGGTTTCAGTGCATTGCACATGACAGCTAGAGACTGAGTGTGAATGAATGTGGCCTTTGTTGTCTTTTCCTAGCTCTACCTCGCATGCACGCGGGGGGAGGGGGGTGCCATTTCATGTGTGGCGGCAGGAATGGACGAAGGCAGCATGTTTGAATATGTACATGTGTATACAAGTATATGTCTGTGTGTGTATCCCTGGGGATAGGGGAGAAAGAATAGATCCCACGCATTCCTCATTTGTCGTAGAAGGCGACTAAAGGGGATGGGAACGGGGAGGCTAGAAACCCTCCCCTCCTTGTATTTTAACTTTCTAAAAGAGGAAACAGAAGAAGGAGTCATGCGGGGAGTGCTCATCCTCCTCGAAGGCTCAGATTGGGGTATCTAAATGTGTGTGGACGTAACCAAGATGAGAAAAAAGGAGAGATAGGTAGTATGTTTGAGGAAAGGAACCCGGGTGTTTTGGCTCTGACTGAAATGAAGCTCAAGGGTAAAGGGGAAGAGTGGTTTGGGAATGTCTTAGGAGTAAAGTCAGGGGTTAGTGAGAGGACAAGAGCAAGGAAAGGAGTAGCACTACTCCTGAAACGGGAGTGGTGGGAGAATGTGATAGAATGTAAGAAAGTAAACTCTAGATTGATATGGGTAAAACTGAAAGTGGATGGAGAGAGATGGGTGATTATTGTTGCATATGCACCTTGGCATGAGAAGAAAGATCATGAGAGGCAAGTGTTTTGGGAGCAGCTGAGTGAGTGTGTTAGTAGTTTTGATGCATGAGACTGGGTTATAGTGATGGGTGATGTGAATACAAAGGTGGGTAATGTGGCAGTTGAGGGAATAATTGGTGTACATGGGGTGTTTAGTGTTGTAAATGGAAATGGTAAAGAGCTTGTAGATTTATGTGCTGAAAAAGGACTGGGGATTGGGAATACCTGGTTTAAAAAGAGAGAGATACATAAGTATACGTATGTAAGTAGCAGAGATGGCCAGAGAGCATTATTGGATTATGTGTTAAGTGATAGGCGTGCGAAAGAGAGACTTTTGGATTTTAATGTGCTGAGAGGTGCAACTAGAGGGATGTCTGATCATTATCTTGTGGAGGCAAAGGTGAAGATTTGTAGAGGTTTTCAGAAAAGAAGAGAGAATGTTGGGGTGAAGAGAGTGGTGAGAGTAAGTGAGCTTGGGAAGGAGACTTGTGTGAGGAGGTACCAGGAGAGACTGAGTACAGAATGCAAAAAGTTGAGAACAAAGGACATAAGGGGAGTTAGGGAGGAATGGGATGTACTTAGGGAAGCAGTGATAGCTTGCGCAAAAGATGCTTGTGGCATGAGAAGCATGGGAGGTGGGCAGATTAGAAAGGGTAGTGAGTGGTGGGCTGTAGAAGTAAGATTATTAATGAAAGAGAAGAGAGTGGCATTTGGACGATTTTTGCAGGGAAGTAATGCAAATGACTGGGAGATTTATAAAAGAAAGAGGCAGGAGGTCAATAGAAAGGTGCAAGAGGTGAAAAAGAGGGCAAATGAGAGTTAGGGTGCGAGAGTATCAATGAATTTTAGGGAGAATAAAAAGATGTTTTGGAAGGAGGTAAATAAAGTGCGTAAGACAAGGGAACAAATGGGAACATCAGTGAAGGGGGCTAAAGGGAAGGTGATAACAAGTAGTGGTGATGTGAGAAGGAAATGGAGTGAGCATTTTGAAGGTTTGTTGAATAGTCTGTTTGATGATAGAGTGGCAGATATAGGGTGTTTTGGTTGAGGTGGTGTGCAAAGTGAGAGGGTTAGGGAGAATGATTTGGTAAACAGAGAAGAGGTAGTAAAAGCTTTGCAGAAGATGAAAGCTGGCAAGGCAGTGGGTTTGGATGGTATTGCAGTGGAATTTATTAAAAAAGGCGGTGACTGTATTGTTGACTGGTTGGTAAGGTTATTTCATGTATGTATGACTCAAGGTGAGGTGCCTGAGGATTAGCAGAATGCTTGCATAGTGCCATTGTACAAAGGCAAAGGGGATAAAAGTGAGTGTTCAAAATACGGAGGTATAAGTTTGTTGAGTATTCCTGGGAAATTATATGGGAGGGTATTGATTGAGAGGGTGAAGGCATGTACAGAGCATCAGATTGGGGAAGAGCAGTGTGGTTTCAGAAGTGGTAGAGGATGTGTGGATCAGGTGTTTGCTTTGAAGAATGTATGTGAGAAATACTTAGAAAAGCAAATGGATTTGTATGTAGCATTTATGGATCTGAAGAAGGCATATGATAGAGATGCTCTGTGGAAGGTATTAAGAATATATCATGCGGGAGGCAAGTTGTTAGAAGCAGTGAAAAGTTTTTATTGAGGATGTAAGGCATGTATACGTATGGGAAGAGAGGAAAGTGATTGGTTCTCAATGAATGTTGGTTTGCGGCAGGGGTGCGTGATGTCTCCATGGTTGTTTAATTTGTTTATGGATGGGGTTGTTAGGGAGGTGAATGCAAGAGTTTTGGAAAGAGGGGCAAGTATGAAGTCTGTTGTGGATGAGAGAGCTTGGGAAGTGAGTCAGTTGTTGTTTGCTGATGATACAGCGCTGGTGGCTGATTCGCCTGAGAAACTGCAGAAGCTGGTGACTGAATTTGGTAAAGTGTGTGAAGGAAGAAAGCTGAGAGTAAATGTGAATAAGAGCAAGGTTATTAGTTAATGTAGGGTTGAGGGACAAGTCAATTGGGAGGTAAGTTTAAATGGAGAAAAACTGGAGGAAGTGAAGTGTTTTAGATATCTGGGAGTGGATTTGGCAGTGGATGGAACCATGGAAGCAGAAGTGAATCATAGGGTGGGGGAGTGGGCGAAAATTCTGGGAGCATTGAAGAATGTGTGGAAGTTGAGAACATTATCTTGGATAGCAAAAATGGGCATGTTTGAAGGAATAGTGGTTCCAACAATGATATATGGTTGCGAGGCATGGGTGGATGTGCTGGAAATGAGATGTTTGAGGACAATATGTTGTGTGAAGTGGTTTGATTGAGTAAGTAATGTAAGGGTAAGAGAGATGTATGGTAATAAAAAGAGTGTGGTTGAGAGAGCTGAAGAGGGTGTTTTGAAGTGGTTTGGTCACATGGAGAGAATGAGTGAGGAAAGATTGACCAAGAGGATATATGTGTCACAGGTGTAGGGAATGAGAAGTGGGAAACCAAATTGGAGGTGGAAAGATGGAGTGAAAAAGATTTTGAGTGGTCGGGGCCTGAACATGCAGGAAGGTGAAAGGTTTGCAAGGAATAGAGTGAATTGGAACAATGTGGTATACCGGGGTCGACGTGCTGTCAGTGGATTGAACCAGGGCATGTGAAGCGTCTGGGGTAAACCTTGGAAAGTTCTGTGGGGCCTGGATGTCGAAAGGGAGCTGTGGTTTTGGTGCATTATACCCGACATAGATATATACATTTATACACACGTACATAATTCATACTTGATGCCTTTATTCATTCCCGTCACCACCCCACTACACATGAAATGACAACCCCTTCCTCCCGCACGTGCATGAGGTAGCGCTAGGAAAAGACAACAAAGGCCACTTTTGTTCACACTCAGTCTCTAGCTGTCATGTATAATACACCAAAACCACAGCTTCCTTTCCACATCCAGGCCCTACAAGACTTTCCATGGTCTAACCTGACGCTTCACATGCCCTGGTTCAATCCACTGACAGCATGTCGACCCCAGTATACCACATCGTTCCAATTCACTCTATTCCTTGCAAGCCTTTCACCCTCCTGCATGTTCAGGCCTCGATCACTCAAAATCTTTTTCACTCCATCCTTCCACCTCCAATTTGGTCTCCCACTTCTCATTCCCTCCACCTCTGATGCATATATCCTCATTGTCAATCTTTCCTCACTCATTCTCTCCATGTGACCAAACCATTTCAATACACCCTCTTCTGCTCTCTCAACCACACTCTTTTTATTACCACACATCTTTCTTACCTTTTCATTTCTTACTCAATCAAATCGCCTCACACCACATATTGTTCTCAAACATCTCATTTCCAACACATCCACCCTCCTCCACACAACCCTATGTATAGCCCATGCCTCGCAACCATATAACATTGTTGGAACCACTATTCCTTCAAACATACCCATTTTTGCTTTCTGAGATAATGTTCTTGCCTTCCACATTTTTCAATGCTCCCAGAACCTTCACCCCCTCCCCCACCCTGTGACTCACTTCCGCTTCCATGGTTCCATCCACTTCCAAATCCACTCCCAGATATCTAAAACACTTCACTTCCTCCAGTTTCTCTCTCTTCAAACTTACCTCCCAATTGACTTGTCCGTCAACCCTACTGTACCTAATTATATTGTTATTATATTATTATTATACTTAATCGCTGTTTCCCATGTCAGCAAGGATGCGTCAGGAAACAGACGAAGAATGGCCCATCCAGTCATATTCACATATAGATATATAAACGCCCATACATGCACATATACATATCAACATATAGATACTCAGACATATAGATATATACACATGTACATATACTTGTTTGCCTTCATCCATTCCTGTCTACCCAGCCACACAGGAAATAGCACACACAGACAGACAGACACACACACACACCGAGAGGTAGTGCCAGAAAAAGACAGAGGCTGCATTTGTTCACACTCAGTCTGTAGCTGTCATGTGTAATGCACCGAAACCACAGCTCCCCATTCACTTCCAGGCCCCACAGATCTTTCCATAGTTTATCCCGGATGTATCACATGCCCTTGTTCTGTCCATTGACAGCACGTTGACCCAGTATACCACATCATTCCAGTTCACTCTGTTCCTTGCATGCCTCTCACCCTCCTGTGTGATCAGGCTCAAATTACTCAAAATCTTTTTCACTCCATCCTTCCTCCTCCAATTTGGTCTCCTGCTTCTTGTTCCCATATTTGCCTTTCAATCCTCAATCATGCAAAATCTCTTTCACTCCATCCTTCCAACTCCAATTTGATCTCCCCCTTCACCCTGTTGTATCCACTTCTAACAAATATCCTCTTTGTCAACCTCCCCTCACTCATTTTCTCCTTGAGTCCAAAATATCTGAGCAAACCTCCTTCTGCTCTCTCAACTATTGTTTTTATTACCACACCTCTTTCTTTCCTTTTTACTATGTGTTCAATCAAACCACCTCACACCACATATTGTCCTCAAACATTTCATTTCCAACACATCCACCCTCCTCTGCACATACTCATCTAAAGCCCATGTCTCACATCCATATAATATTGTTGGATCCAGTATACCTTCAAAAATACCCATTTTTGCCCTCCCACATTATGAACTCTCATTCCACACATTCTTCAGTGCTCCCAAGGCCTTCATCCCCTCACCCGTCCTATGACTAATTTCAACTTCCATGATTCCATGTGCCATCATATCCACTCCCAAGTGTCTAAAACACCTTCACTTCCTCCAATTTCTCTCCATTCAGTCACACACACACACACACACACACACACACACACACACACACACACACACACACACACACACACATCAAACCTGTCCCTCTACCTTGCTAAACCTAATAACCTTGCCTTTATTCACATTTATGCACAACTTACTGCTTTCACACTTCCAAACTTATTCACCATATTCTACACCTTTTTACTTGAATCTGCCACTAGTGTTATGTCTTCAACAAAAAACATCTGACTCACTTCCCCGGCCTCTTCATCCTCTACAGACTGCATACTCACCCCTCTCTCCAAAACTCGTGCATTAACTTATCTCCACCCCATCCACAAACAAATTTATTGGCCATGGTGACATCATACACCCCTGCAGCAGACCAACCTTCACTTGGAACCGTTCACTCTCCTGTCTTCCTCTCATACACATACCTTACACCCTTGATAAAAACTTCTCTGCTTTATTGTAGTGCTACCCTTTCCTTTCTCTAGGCCATTCAACAAGCCCTGCCTTAACTCCTAAGACATTTCCAAGCCATTCCTCTACTTTTGCCTCACACTTTAGTAACCTTTATGCAGATCCTCCCACCTCCAAAATATATTCACTGACAGGAGACATACATGTTGAAATACCCAAACTACCAAACATACTCCCATCAGAAGTCACACTCCCCAAACACACACACACACACCCTCCTGCATATGCTCAGGACATCACCCATCACTACAAAACTACAAAGACAATTTTAACATATCTTAGACCCTTCATGGCCATGATACAGCTTCAATAAGGAATGTGTATGGACAGTTTCTGCAGGGAAAGAGCATAAGTAAATGGATGATATACTAGAGGAAGCAGGATAAGGTCAATCCCTATTGCTTCTGAACTGAAAGTTGGAAGAACATAAAGCCTTTTATGGCAGGGAATTCTATCAATATTTATGCTAAATGCCTAATCACAGGCTCTACTTCAAAGTGCTCTTCTTTCTCATTTCTTGCTACACAGCCCTTGAAATCAAAAGAGCATTTGCCCTTACATTGAACTCTAAAGAAAGAAGATAAATAAGGCTTCTAAGGTAGGAATGTTTTCAGACATCTCGAAAAAGAGAATGGCACAAATCCTTGTTTGATAAGTAATTAAAGACTGTGATGTAATAAATAATAAAATGGATTCTACAGAAATGGCAGGTCATCCCTGGAGCCTGATAATTCTTTCCAGAGCTTCAGTGAGTCTATAGAAGCTTTTCAAACTATGGGTGTCTGCAGATTTTCCTCGTTTCATAAATTCACAACACTGAAAAAACTCATGTACTGCTATTCCTACATCTACTTTCTATTTCTGGAAAGAACTTTCTCATCCATACTGCCATTCTTTTGGCTTGTACCATCACTAATCTTAGATTTCCCAATTTTACAGTTTTCCGGATCACACCAGTAAGAAAAGGGAATTTACAGAAAAGTAGAGACTGCAAAAGTTCAGTTCTTGTACCCACACTGTCACTGTTGAAAGTTGGAACTACTAGGAGTAACTGTATATGCTGAGGCTGAGCTCTAGAGAGGAATAGGAGAGATATATCACAATACACAGCTGGAAAAGCTTGGAAACTCAGAGTTTCATTTTTAAAACATCTGCCCTCTTCTGTTCTTTTGCATTTAGAATACACATCTCAATCCCACACAGTACTGTTGGAATCACTGCACTATCAACATATCCAAAGCTTTTGACAGGGTGTGGCATTGGGGTCTCATCCCTAAGCTCCCCTCCCTCACTTTACTCCTTCATATTTAGCTTCCTCTCTCGCTCATCTATCTCTGTGGTTGTAGATGGATCAGCCTCCCCTCTTTCTTCATCAACACTGGTGTCCCTAAAGGTTCTCTTATCCCCTCAATCTGCTGATAATCAAATGCACTGACAACTCAATGCTGCATTCATTCACATTCTTCAAGTCTGCTCCTTCTCTCTAAATCTGCATCTTGTCCAGACATAGCTTGGACAGGAGGATATCACAGGGGGGGTAGACAAAATCTAGCTTAGTTTAATGCTGCTCTGACCTAGTTTCTACCCATATCTCTATTGAAAACTCCTCAAAACACTCATGTCTCCTTTGATGGCTCTGTAATTCCAACTTTTGACCCAAAAACATACTTGGTATTACTGTAACATCATCCACTCTTTCTTGGAAACCCCACATTATTGAAATAGCTAAGTCTGCCCATAGGAAACTGGGAGTCCTGTTATGATATCAAAATTTCTTTTCTATTGAACAGATACTCCATTTATACAAAGGATTGATTCATCCCTGTATGTAGTACTGATTTCACATATGGGGTGGTTCTAACACTGCATCCTTACTTAACATGGTCCAACTTATGAACTGTCCCAGGCTAACTTCAAAACTTGACCCCCTCTTACCTTACACTGCAATGTTAGTTCACTTTTTCTGTTTTGTAGGTATTACTTTGTTTTATGCTCCTGAGAGCTGGCTGCTTGTGTGCCCACACTACTAACTAGAGCACACATTAATCAGCAAGCTGCTGCATCACATTACTGTGTGGCCATTGGTAACTCAAAGGTGAGCTGTTATGATATTTGTTTCCTGCCTTATCCCTTGAAGCTTTAGAACTCTACCTTCTCATGTCTTTCCCAATGATTGTGACCGGGCACATTTTAAAGGAGGTTTTTCGCGTCCTCCAAAATTAGTAAATACTTTCCCTTGTCTCTTCTTTTTCCCTTTCATAATCCTCTCAGCATTTCACTTAAGGCCTGGCCTTGACGTGGGCTTTTTTCAGTGACTGGAGCTTCCATTGAGGGGAGGGGGAGATCTCCCCTCAAAGACAATTACCTAACTTTTCCCATGCTCCTAAATGCACCCAGGCCCTTTGCCCCATCACCCACCCTATGCTTCAGTTCATCTTCCAATGTTCCATCCTCTGTTATGTCCATTCCCATGTATCTAGAACACTCCATTTCCTCCAAGTTCTTCCCATTCAAATTCACACTCAAACCAACAAGTTTAGCCTACCTGCAAAACTTCATAGTCATATTTTTATTCACTCTCCCATACTCAAATGCCAGCTTATGCACTTTTTCATTTCAACCTGCCACCAAGTTATTTTCTCCTCAAACAGCAGCAATGCCTACCCTAGTATCCTGTTGACCTACCCCTTTCATTTACCTTCGCCACCTCATTCATACACATATTAAAACGGCCATGATGAAATTACACACCTATGATGTAGAGCCACCTTCACCTGGAACCACTAACCCACTTAACTTCCTATTTGCACACACACCAAAAATATCACATTCAAATCCTTTTTCTCCAAGTATTCCTTATAAAAATTCTTCAATTCAAACAACTGGTCTACACATCCTTTATCACTAATAAACCCACAAAGTTTCCTGTCTGATTCTCTGTGAATGCTACCACCCTCACAATCGCCAGTCTCATACAAGATTACCTGGTAAGTTCAACATTTATACCGCTGTGATTTGAACATTCATTTTTGTATCCCTTGCTTTTACTTAAAGGCAAGGCAATGAACAGGCACCTAACTAACCAATCAACAACACAGTCACCCCTTTCTTAAGAAACTCATTTGCAATCCAATCCATGCTAGCCACTTTGCCACATTTCACCTTATGCAAGGCTTTCATCACCACTCTGTTCAAGCCATTTCCCATAACTTTTGCTCCAAATACCTCCTTATCCTAAACCTCCCATATCTCCCATCTATTATCCAGCACCAACAACCCTTCATCATCCCTCAAGTTTGTCGATACTCCCCTAACCCATTGATCAGATGCCCTCTTTCTTCAGTACTTGCACTTTCTACTTAATCTCCCACCACTCTCTCCTTTACATCTAATCACTTGCATTTCTTCCTTGCAGTGTTTGCTTATGCCTCTATTTTATCTCTTTCAGTAGTAACTTAACTTCCCCATCCTTTCACTCACTACCCTTTCTTAGGTGCCCACATTCCACCTTCTGCAAGCTGCCCACTTCATCCATATAAGTAAGCAATGCTTCCTTCCATAAATTCCATTCCTTGCCTATGGTAAACACTACACACTATCCCTGCCATCAGTCTCATTGTAGTTACTCATGAGAATCTTTTTTTTTTCTTTTTAAGACTCGTCATGGTCAAAAGTCCACATTAAGGCCAGGCCTCAATTGAAACATAGAGAGAATTATGAAATGGAAAAAGAAAAGACTAGGGAAATTTAAAAACTTTTGAGAAAGTCAAAACCAGTCTTTTGTAATGTGCCAGGTCATAGTTATTGGGAGACATGAGAAAGTAGAGAATTCCAAAGCTTCAACATGTAGGGAAAGAATGAGATATCAAAATGGCCCACCGTTGAGTTGCTGATAGCCACATAATAATCGTGTGATGGAACAGCTTGCCAAGTATTGCATGGTCTAGCTAGTGGTGTGAGCACACAAGAAGCCAGCTCTCAAGAGTAAAAACCATTGCGGCATAGGACAAGGGGGGTCAAGTTTTGAAGTTTCTTGGGACAGTATATAAGGTGGGCCACTTTCAACTCAACTCTGTCAAGTAAGGATGCAGAACTAAAGTCGACCCAAATGTGGGAGCAGTACTCCATACAAGGACAAAGCAATCCCTTGTATAAACAACTGTTCAGAAGATAAGTTTCGACATTTAAACAGGACACCCAGTTTCTTAAAGGCAGAATTAGCTATTATTGTAATGTGGAGTTTCCAAGAAAGAGTGGACGTTACAGTAATACCAAGCATATTGAGTCAAGAGGTGAATTACAGAGCCGTCAGAGGAAAGGCAAGAGTGCGAGGAGTTTTCGATAGCGAGTTGGGTAGAAACTGGGTCTTGGAGGCATTAAACTTAACAAGATTTTGTGTACCCCACTGAGGTTTCCTGTTCGTCTCATTTTATTGTGGAAGCTGTGTCAAGACAAGATGTAGATCGAGAAAGAAGAGGGAGCAAAATTGAAGGATTTGGAAGAATGCAGTGTTGAGTCATCAGCGTATGAATGCATTGGCATATTTGTGGAGGAGAAATTATTGAAAAAAAAGGAGAAAAAGTGTAGGCAACAGGATAGAACCTTGAGGGACAGCACTGTTGATGGAGAAAAGGGGAGGCTGACCCATGAACAACCACAGAAATAGATTGGCAGGAGAGGAAGCTAGATATGAAGTGAGCAAAGTGAGGGAGTGAAGCCAAAAGAGGGGAGCTTAGAAATGAGACCCTGATGCCACACTCTGTCAAAAGCCTTAGATATGTCGAGGGCAACTACACATGACTCCCCAAAATCTTTCAGGGATGACGCTTAGACATGACTAAGATAGGAAAGAGTATCACCAGAGGATCTTGCCTTACGGAAGCCATACTGGTGACCAGAGAAGGCTATCATTTTTTAGGTGTTTAAGGATATGGGAGTTGAGGAGGGATTCAGAACTTTGGAAATGGTAGATGTCAAACAGTAAGACAGTAGTTAGCGGGGTCTGACTGGTCAACCTTCTTAGGGATGGGATATACCAATGCATGCTTCCTAGGAGAAGGAAAAGGTTTTGTTTTTAAATAAGAAACAGAACAGATGAGCCAGCACAGGTGCTACTTCAGAGGCACACTCTTTCAGTACAAGGGGATGTATGCCATTAGGACTATAAGTCTTGCTTGTCTCCAGAGAAAGAAGCACTTTTTGGACAGTTTAAAAAGAGATTATGGGAAGGGTGTAGGATTGGTAAGAGGAACCACAGAGGGTGAAGGAATGTTAGAGTCATCCAAGGTGGAGTTAGAGGAGAAACGAGAACCAAAGAGTTACTTAGCTATGGGAGAGACAGCTGCAGTGCCATCAGAACAGAAGAGTGAAGGGAAAGTAGAGCAACAGAAGTTGGTAAGAGCTGCCCTTTGCTAAAGACCTATCAGTGGATGACGAGAAGTTATTGCACTTCTTTTGATTAAAGGAATGCTTCGCCTCACAGATAACGTGCTTGCAGCAATTACAGGCAGTGATAAAAGCTGAATGGGAACCAGAGGAAAGAAAGTTTTTCCAAGTCTGATATGCCTGATCTCTTGCCTGAGTGGCCTCAGAACAGGAATAATTGAACCATGGATTGGATGAAGAGGTCATTTTGGAGGAAGAGGGAATAAATGCTTCCATTCCTGCAAGAATGACATCTGCTATGTGTTTGGCAGAGACAGAAGCCTTACCACATGAGACAGTAATTTATTTAAGGAAAGTCAAAAGTTAGATAAGTTATTCCACTCAGCTTTGTTGAGGTACCAGTATGTACACTTAGAAGGGGCTGCTGGAGGGGGAGGTGCTCTTAGAATCACACTTATGAGAGTGTGATCAGATGAACCAATTGGGGTGAGATTTTGTATTTACAGCAGGATGGACTAGAGGTGAAAAAATCCAGAATATTAGGAGAGTGGTCACAGCGGTCAGGAATATGGGTAGGGTGGGAGATAATTTGCTCCAAATCATTGAGAATGGAGAACACGAGGGCTTCAATTCCTCCACCATCTGTATGGACAGAATTCATCCATTCCCTATGGTTGAATGTTGAAATCTCTGAGGTAGAGGATCTCGGCTTGTGGGTGAGAGGATATCACAGTAGACTCAAGGTCTTGAGGCATGCAACATGTGTGTTGATGTTGGAATAGGAACAAGCACCACCTTTGAATTGGAGTCATGAGTGGAGGTTATGGTTAGATATGAAAAAGGGACTGGTGAGAACATCATTAGACAAATGTGTCTGATATAAGTAAGATATTAGGAGAGATAATAGACAGATGGTGTTCGACTGAGGAAAAGTTACTGGAGAGACCATGAATGTTGGAATAGAAAAAGAGGAAGGTCTAGCAGATAGGGAAAGGGTTATAGGAGGGGCCAGTGCTACTACTGCTAGAGTCCTCCCTCTCATTAGCAGTAGAGTCAGGCAGAAACCGAGATACTTAGCACCCCATGATGTTAATTGTTTTGTTTTCGCTCACTGTATGCCATTCTTCACCAAATTTGTTCTAGCATTGCCATGCACAAACCTTTTCTTCAAGCTAACTCATTTTTGTCACCCTCTTCCCATCCATGACATTTTCCCCTTTCCAAAAGCCATGACAAACTTTCACACTCACTTCCACCAAGAAGAGATATGGCATCTACCACTTTCACATTTTACATTCTCTCTTTGCATGCCTATTCACCCCAACCCCATGAGAAATATGAATAAGTGATTCAGAATGATTTTAGCAGGAATACAGTTGGATGGTGGGGGGGGGGGGTCATCCTCAGTAAACTTGCATTATGAAGGATATTCAATAAAAGTTGTGCCTAATTTTCTATTCATATAATGAAGGGATAATGGAGGGTTTTGGTAGATGATTCTACTTGTATACCTCTCATTAGGCTGTCTAGATATACCTACACAGCCAGTTGCAGTTGCTGCAACTGTAATGAAGGCATCTCTGTATGTGTATGGGAACCAATTTCTCTTCGAGTATGAAATTTGGACATCTGAAATTTGAAGAGCTAGAAAATTTCAAGAAAAAACAACCTCTAATGTCCTCCCCGTAAGTGCCAGCCACTTAATACCCTCACACATATATGTGGTTTGAAAGGGTTAATATTCCTAGGTACTGTACAGTAAGCTCAAGTCATTTGCCAATGATGCTTTACTTTTGTTTGAAATAAGAGTAATCTGTAGACAGAAACAAGTCCTTCAGCAAATGTTACCAGACTTTATCTGCATGAGTTTACATCGCATGTGAAAAGACACCTTTGGTGAGGCTATATCATTAAGAGTACAGTCTCTTCAGAGAACTTCTCCAAAGTAGTCTCCATTTCCTTGCCACTAGAAGTAGCACAGTATTGGGCTTTGGGAGCCTTTAGAAGGGTCCTGAGTAATACCAGGACTCTCACAGAAACTGTTCCTGGGTTATGTATAAATGAATAAAGTTCTTCAGTTTACCCCACTTGCTTGCTAGCTAATCTCCCATACACTGATTCTTAGTGTGAAGGGTGTAATATATCTAATACCCTCTTTCACTCAGATCCTCTCTCTAGCTGTCTTGTGTATTATACTGAAACAAGAGCCTTCATCCACAACTAGGATCCACAGACCTTTCCATGGTTTCTCCTGACCACATCATATGCCCTAGTTCAGCCCACTGTGACAGCACATTGAATCCTGTATACTATACCACATCACTTCAGATCACTCTCCCTTGCATATGTCTCACCCTACTGAATGTTATAGCCCCAAATGCATAAAGCATCTTTCACTCCAACCTTACAGCTTCCCCAATACCAACATCTACACCTTCTTAGTCATTCTCTCAATAAGTCCAAACCATTTCAGCCCACCCTCTTCTTCTATCTCATACTTACTCCTCTTACTACCACTCCTTTTTCTAACACTATTAAATCATATTTAATCAACCCTTCTCACACCACATGTCCTCAAATGTTATATTTCCAAAACATCTTCCTATACGTACCCAAGACTTACTCTCTTGATAAAAACTCATTGCTTCTAGTATGTTTCTTCCTTCACCATATACTTATAACACCCTCCAAAAAGTATCTCTATCAACTGTCATATCCATTCTCCAGATGTGTATGCTACATACAAATCCTTCAGTTTCTCACACAAATTCTTCAAAGCAAACACCTATACATCCTCTGCTACTGAGAGTGTACTGTTCTTTCCCAGTCTAATGCTATGTGCATGCCACTACCCCCTCAGTCACCAATCTTACATACATCTTGCCTGGTACACTCAACAAACTTATACTTCTGTAATTCGAACTCCCTTTAAGAATGGCACTAGTGCCATACAGGCATTCCCCCAATCCACAGGAACTTCACCATGAGCCATAAGTTATACTGAAAATCCTAATTAAGCAATCAACAATATAATCAACCCACTCTAAAGATACACAGTTGCAATCCTATCAGCTTCAGATGCTTTGCCGCACTTCATCTTATGCAAGGCTTTCACCACCTCTTCTCTTTTCACCAAATCAATTATCCTGACTTTCCAAAGCTCCATGTCTAAAATGTCTAACATTGCCACCCTAGATAAGAACACATTCAACAGTCCTTCAAAATAGTTACTCCATCTCCACTTCACATAATCTCTGCATGTCACCACTTCTTCATCTACCTGTTTCACTTGTGCTTCCATTTGCTTTCATATTTTTCCTCATGCTATTAACCTCCTTCCCAAAAATACTCCATGAAGTTTGGTGACACAGACTTTCCCTAACACTCACTTGCCCCTTTTTCAGCTCCTTCATCTTCTTGACTTCCAGCTGCATTCTTTTGTCCATCTTCTAGTCTCTATCACCACTTTACTATAAATCATGCCCATACACTTCTCTTTCACCAACAATTTAATCTTCCTCTATCATTTTTCTTCATGCCCACCTCCCTTCTTTCCACATGCCATAAACTTTTGCACATGTAAACACTGCTTCCCAAAATACCTCCCATTCTTCACCCACACCCCTAGTTTCGTTTACACTAACCTTTACCATTCTATACTCCTCTCTTGGCATCTCTTCATGCAAGCCTCTTTACCAGGCTCATTCACTTCCATCACCCTCTTCCTACCCATATAATCTTCTATTTTCCTTCATCCTTTACAAACATATACCCTTTCATCTACCACAAATCAAACAGACATTGCACCAGCTGCCCCTCTTAGCCCATTCACATCCCAGAATCTCTCTTTTGCACATCTCTCAGTTAGTACTTGATCCAGTTTATCCACTTACCATCTTCCCCACTCACCCTTGTATACTTACGTCCATCTTTTTAATCCTGATATTCCCATTCCAGTCACCAAAACGTTTTCAGCCTTTAGCACCACAAGCTGTACAAAATTCTCATTCACAAATCTGGGTATCCCTTTCTCCTAATTGCATTCGTCTGCAACCTTGCATTCAAATTAACCATCAGCAGTACATGATCCCTTACACCAAAACTGCTAACACATTCAGCTCCTAAAGTACTTACCTCTCTTTCTTTCTCTTCTCCTCTCCTCATAGAATGCAAGAGCACTGAATAATAACTCTTATGTAATCCATTTTCAGTTCTGTTCAAAAGTCTGGGGCTCATTTCCTTACACACTTTCACACATTCCCACAATTCTTCCTTCAGCAGAAGTGCAAGAGCTACCATTGCTTGTGCCCTCATACAAACTCCTGAATTTACCCTATAACATTCCCAGACCATTCTTACCACTTCCTCTTGAACCTAGTTTCACTTTGAATTATAACATTCAGGTTTATGTTATGTACCAAGAGCACTCCATGCATCAAATTGGAACACAATAAAAAAAAAAAACTCATTGGAAAGAAACATTTCCACATCTTTCTCATCATGAGCTATGAAATGCACCATTCATACTATTTCCAAGTGCTCAACCAGCACTGGAATAGGCCAGCACAAAGGCAATGATATAACAGTATTTTTTTATTACTTTTGAATGCTAATATATCAAAGGAATCGTTTTTTTCAATTTCTCATTTTTTACACCCTGATGGAATTTCCAGACAATGCCCAGTGTTCATGGGTTAAATGAGAATGCTGATGCTAAAGAGTACACAGTATCAGTGTTGGCTAATGCCATCAAACAATTGTGGCAAGTATTTCATGTGATGCTTATGTCACTTTATGAATATAATCATCACTAAAAATACTGACTTATGGTCAAAAACACTAGAAACAAGTAGCAAAAGGAATTTGAAATGGGTCATACTGGAAAGTATCTCTGGCAGAGATCTTTCCCCCTACAAAACAACTCAAAATTAGGCATAAATAGTAAGCCTGAAAAGACCTCTATAAAGAATATATATTCTTGAACTACCCTGTATATAAGACTGAGGAAAAGCTTTTAGTACCTCCTAGAAACTTATGAAACTGTGGGGTAGCCTGCAATCTAATTGCAAAGATGCATTGAAAAAAATGCATTAAGAAATATTAGCTACTTGCCATAATTACAAATATTCACATTGAAGTAAATGCTTCAGTAGCTAGGATGACAATTATCACACTGAAAACCCAGACATATGATTAAATATTTATAAAGTTACATGTAGAACTAGAATGAATAAAAGGAAGTGAATGCTCTAAATAAGCTTCAAACAGTGCTATTACAATGTCATTACTGAGAAACTGGAGTCTTGTTTCAAGTGGATAATCCAAGAAGGGAGAGAAACCTTACACCAGACAAGAAAACAAGAACTGTTTCTCCTCTCTTTATTCACAGTGCAGTAAATGTTTCACAAAACAATACAACTTACTTGAAGTTACAAGTTGCCCAAAAAGAAGTAAAAATAAAAAATAAAAAAACGCCATTAAAACACGTGGTTGAAAATTATGAAGAATTTATTTTTTCAAATGCCCTACACCAAGCCCATACTCATACCAGATCATTAATCAAATATTCAGTGTTTCCTGAAAGGGAAATTTATCTGAATACAAGAGTAAAACAACATAAGCAGCCTTGCTGAGCTAATCAGGTTTATAGATTCCAAAAGCCAAAAATTAACTTCTTGATAGAATCACTCACAGCAACATTCTAGTTTTCCATACTCTTACAGTCAAGTGAACTAATTTCTCATTAGGCAAAAAACAACGTTCACGCAATTTTTGCTACACTTCTTCAATTCAACATAGATAACTTACAAAATGTCATGTAGGAGTGTCAATTAAATCGTTAGGTTAAAAAGTATTTCAGAAATGGAAATTCATTGAAAATTCCTTTTTTTGAAGTGCAAGATACTGATAACAGCATTTACAGTTAATGTCACTAACATCTCTGAAATTAGATAAACATAAATACCAAGTAAGGTTTTATGAATGAAAGAAAAAATTGAAGTTGCTAACATTATCATACTTCAGCAAAAAGCCTATGTGCATACGATGGAACTCTAAACGGCAATCTTAGCTGTGAACGAGTCACTATAGGAGACAGGATAGGAAAGGACCTTGATAAGTCATGCCAGAAATGGAAGGGGTAGGCATTCAAATTCACAATAGTTAAGAAAGGGATGTAATAGCTCAGTGGGAGGTTGAGGCATGTCACACCAATAAATCTGAAGATTAATTTGGGTAGCAGGCACATGATGAGTTAAAAACGAGTTACACATGAAAATTAATACTATAGCCATTGTATAGTGAATTAAAAGGCAAACCTGCTTTAAGTCATCATTAAAAAAGTTTCTTTTAATACAGTATCCAACTTGGCACATGCAAACTATGCCCTAGTCATGACCACCTCAAACGAAAATAAAATTAGAGTATGAGAAAAGGAATGCAAAAGAAATTAATGAGCTACTTAAGGCATTTTTATACTCGACTCCTAAAGGTTCTGGAAAGAAGTAAAAGTGAAAGAAGGGAATTCTATAGATCCCTGTTCATGGAATTATCATTACTGTCAATCCTCATGTGGTTAGTCTCCATACAGAAACAATGGAAGGCTGTAGCCAATCACATGCCACAGTTCCAGATCTTTGTGGCTGGGCCACACAGAGATTGCTCATGAAAGCATAAGCCAAATTAATACCAACAGAAAAGAGAGAGGGCAGCAGTATCACAGTAAGTGGAAAGATATAGATGATTAGATGAGAAAGCAGAAGAGATAACAGAGTAGTGAGCTTTTGATTCCACTTGCTAAGAGAGATTGAAGAGCCACCCCAGACATTCTTCAAACTTTACTTTCTTGAATGCTTTACACTAACAAGAGCATTTAAAACTAGTTTATCACCAGTCCCTACATAACAGGCATTCCTTGACTAGGGACTGAGCACTATAAGGTTTAACAATAAGTACACAAGAAAGGAACATTTTCTTAAGTTGTGTGTGTATATGAGATACACAAAGTAGACATTAATATATTCTAATATCTTTAGAGATTTTTCTTTTCATACACATTTGCCATTCCCTGCATTTGCAAGCTAGTATCAAGAACATATGACAGAACCTCACTTGGTTCCCTTCTCTGATCCTTCTTATGGAAAGTAAAAACAGGAGGGGAGGTGGCACTACTACATAAGATATGTATAAATAAGGGTTTAACCCTCCAAACCTCGTAACAAGATTTTTCCTGTTTTAAGGTGCAATAAGCTAAATGTAACAGAAATCAAAATATTCTGGTACATCAAGAGGCAGAATGGCTCCAAATAAAATCTGTAACTGCCCTTGATGCAACATATTTGCAATTGCCACAAAATTTGGCAATATTCCTAAGTGAGCTGCTATGTATTACATCTATCCCTGCTAATTCTTTACCGAAATATTATTTCTTACACTATCCCCACCAACATTCTGTACTTTTTGATAATAAAAAATGACATACTTAAGTAAATGAGAAGCTATCCAAAATGATCAAAGTAAGAAAGTGCTGTGTATTCATTCAGCAAAGCATTAAGGTATTTTCACGCAGCAAGTGTTACCATGTTAATGAACAACATTACTATATATATGAACAACAAAAGAGGAAGAACATGGATTTCCTAGCCTCTCATCCCCCACAAATTTAGTCAAGTAAATTAAGGATCCACTGGACTTAGTCTGGGATGTAATGAAATAATCTGTATGTTCCCAACTTTGGTCCGGAACACTTAATGTCAGAAGAATGAGTCATTTTGGAGTAATTTTTCTCGAATTTACAAACATATAATGCTCTCTCTTCAATCATACTCATAGTTTTACACAGTTTTTATTTTTTTCATACATATTTGCCATTTCCCTCATTAGCGAGGTAGCATTAAGAACAGAGGACTGAGCCTTTGAGGGAATATCCTCACTTGGCCCTCTTCTCAGTTCCTTTTGGAAAAGTAAATAACAGGAGGGGAAGATTTCCAGCTGTCCATGCTCCCTTCCCTTTTCGTCGTCTTCTATGATTCGCAGAGAATGCATAAGAAGTATTCTTTCCCCCTACCCCCTTACTCATCTATCCACTAATAGCAAGCATAATATATGTAAGTCCATTATGGAATAGAATGCATTGTAACAGATAGAACCATTATTTTCAGCTAAAAAATTCCAGTTTCATTGCATTATACATGACAGCTAGGGAATGGCTGTGAGCAAGAGAAGCCATTTCTTCATTTGTTCCTAGCACCACCTCTAACATGAAAGGCAGCAAGTATGAATATGTACATGTATATGTCTGTGTATGTATATGTATGTATATGTTGAAATGTATAGGTACGTATATGTGCGTGTGTCAATTTATGTATATACATGTGTATGTGGGTGGGTTGGGCCATTCTTTCATCTATTTCCTTGCGCTAACACGGGAGACAGCGACAAAGCATAATAAAAGAAACTAATATTTTCTGGGGAAAGGGGAGAAAGCATACTTCCCATGTATGCCCTGTATGTAGTAAAAGGTGACTTTGGGGGGGGATCTTCCCTTCCAGTTTTACTTTTCAAAAAGAAGGTACAGAGAAGGGGGCCAGTGAGGACTTTCCCTCTTAGGCTCAGTCCTATGTTCTTAACTACCTCGCTGATGCAGGAAATGGTGAATGCATGGTTGGTAAGGTTATTTAATGTATGTATGACTCATGGTGAGGTGCCTGAGGATTGGCGGAATGCGTGCATAGTGCCATTGTACAAAGGCAAAGGGGATAAGAGTGAGTGCTCAAATTACAGAGGTATAAGTTTGTTGAGTATTCCTGGTAAATTATATGGGAGGGTATTGATTGAGAGGGTGAAGGCATGTACAGAGCATCAGATTGGGGAAGAGCAGTGCGGTTTCAGAAGTGGTAGAGGATGTGTGGATCAGGTGTTTGCTTTGAAGAATGTATGTGAGAAATACTTAGAAAAGCAAATGGATTTGTATGTAGCATTTATGGATCTGGAGAAGGCATATGATAGAGTTGATAGGGATGCTCTGTGGAAGGTATTAAGAATATATGGTGTGGGAGGCAAGTTGTTAGAAGCAGTGAAAAGTTTTTATCGAGGATGTAAGGCATGTGTACGTGTAGGAAGAGAGGAAAGTGATTGGTTCTCAGTGAATGTAGGTTTGCGGCAGGGGTGTGTGATGTCTCCATGGTTGTTTAATTTGTTTATGGATGGGGTTGTTAGGGAGGTAAATGCAAGAGTCCTGGAAAGAGGGGCAAGTATGAAGTCTGTTGGGGATGAGAGAGTTTGGGAAGTGAGTCAGTTGTTGTTCGCTGATGATACAGCGCTGGTGGCTGATTCATGTGAGAAACTGCAGAAGCTGGTGACTGAGTTTGGTAAAGTGTGTGGAAGAAGAAAGTTAAGAGTAAATGTGAATAAGAGCAAGGTTATTAGGTACAGTAGGGGTGAGGGTCAAGTCAATTGGGAGGTGAGTTTGAATGGAGAAAAACTGGAGGAAGTGAAGTGTTTTAGATATCTGGGAGTGGATCTGTCAGCGGATGGAACCATGGAAGCGGAAGTGGATCATAGGGTGGGGGAGGGGGCGAAAATTTTGGGAGCCTTGAAAAATGTGTGGAAGTCGAGAACATTATCTCGGAAAGCAAAAATGGATATGTTTGAAGGAATAGTGGTTCCAACAATGTTGTATGGTTGCGAGGCGTGGGCTATGGATAGAGATGTGCGCAGGAGGATGGATGTGCTGGAAATGAGATGTTTGAGGACAATGTGTGGTGTGAGGTGGTTTGATCGAGTAAGTAACGTAAGGGTAAGAGAGATGTGTGGAAATAAAAAGAGCGTGGTTGAGAGAGCAGAAGAGGGTGTTTTGAAATGGTTTGGGCACATGGAGAGAATGAGTGAGGAAAGATTGACCAAGAGGATATATGTGTCGGAGGTGGAGGGAACGAGGAGAAGAGGGAGACCAAATTGGAGGTGGAAAGATGGAGTGAAAAAGATTTTGTGTGATCGGGGCCTGAACATGCAGGAGGGTGAAAGGAGGGCAAGGAATAGAGTGAATTGGAGCGATGTGGTATACAGGGGTTGACGTGCTGTCAGTGGATTGAATCAAGGCATGTGAAGCGTCTGGGGTAAACCATGGAAGGCTGTGTAGGTATGTATATTTGCGTGTGTGGACGTATGTACATGTGTATGGGGGGGGGGGGGTTGGGCCATTTCTTTCGTCTGTTTCCTTGCGCTACCTCGCAAACGCGGGAGACAGCGACAAAGTATGAAAAAAAAAAAAAAAAAAATATTTATATTGGAAAGGATCACAATTTTGTGCGTGATCAAGGTATTCATATGAGTCCACGGGGAAAATGAAACACGATAAGTTGCCAAGTGCACTTTCGTGTAATAATCACATCATGGGAGACACGAGAGAAATATAAGTCAGTTGATATACATCGAAGAGACAAAGCTAGGACGCCATTTATACTTGCAACTGGACAATCGCATGTGGAATATATATATATATATATATTCCACCAGTTACAGTTTATGATGTCCTATTCATTTGAATAATTCCTATCTCAAGACTATATTTATTATGAATCCATTTCTGATGAATGAGAGGGCTGTCACCTTCCTGCTTAAGAAGTATGCCTTATTATATTAAAAAGGCATAAAAGTACTGCTCAGAGTTTAAATTTTGTTCTAGATGGCTTATGGCACCTTAAATCAAATATACTTAGTGTTGGGTTTTACCTAAGTATTCTGATTGCATACATTCACTCATACACAGAACATCCTGCATTTACCAAATATCTTTAGATCAAGTATCATCAATCACACATCCATTTGTGCTGAAAAAATTTATTTTTGGAAGTGAATGAGGCTAAGGACCTCCTGATTACAAACGTAATTAGCTCTCAAGACTGCTTGAAAAATAAACTACAAGTCAATATGCAAGTTTTTATTGTTAAAAGATTGCATCTGAAACAATATCTCTGACATACCTTTTCCACTCTCTCAAAATTATAAGACCTCATCTGGAAAAGAGAGAAAGTCTATATTAGTGAGAGATGATGACAGATCATAGACATATATATATGAACTGATTTCCTCAAAATGTTCTCACCAGTTACTAATTTTGTTCTATCAAAATCATTAATATTTTTGTTCTATTGAACTGAGACTTAAGGAAAAAGCAAAGCAAAAAAATATCTACAGCAATATTAATGTACAATCCAAGTCATAAATATTACAAATTTACTTGCTCAGGAACACGAAATTAGAAGCCAATTCGTCTAACAACACTTATCTGATAAATTAAGGATATATAAATGATCTGTAATGCTGGGTGCACTAAATTCACCCCATGTTTTTCTAGTATGGAATAGAAATACGGATGCTATACATGATAGGGTACCAACACTGCAATATCTATAATTTAGAGAGACTGTCTGCTTATATACAAGTACCTACGACCTAGTATGCCACTAATCAACCCATTCCCTGTCTTTCATAGCCCTCAGCCCCCTACTATCAATTTATTAATGCCACATAAGACAAAAAAGATAATTTATACTCCCTTAGTAAAAAAAAAAAAAAAAAAACTAAATACTACCATTTCAAGCAAAAATTTGTGATTCCATAGTTAAAAGGGTGGTGGAACTACACCAAAAAATTACCAACACAAAGTCATTTCATTAAATAGTTCAGGGTACAGTGTTGTACTAAGATCCTGAACAAAGATCAGTGAAAATGACCAACACCCTAACTTACCTCTTGCTCAATGAACATCTTCCAAAACTTGCCAGTGGTGGGGAAAGTAGTTACTAAGCGTTCAAAGATTGGCCGTGCAGTGTCTACTGAACGATTCTGAGCATCTCTGATAATTAAGCTCCATGCTTCCATATCATAAGGGTTGGCCTCTGTAGTTGCCCATGCTCGTCGGAGCTTTTCTGTCCCAAACTCCTGAAAGATAAAGTTGGTATTACTTTTTTTTTCATACTTGACAGCCATTTCCCATGTTAGTGAGGTAGAGCTGGGAAGAACAAGATATTATTCAGTGTAGAGGGGAATGTCTCCAGAACCAGCAACCAATTCTTGATTTCTGCAGACTTAGGATTCGGCTGACCATAGTTCAAATGAGATTTCACATCACAGCTTAGGTTTTAAATCTTATGCTGGATTAGAAAAATATGGTGAACTTCTACCTCTGAATAACTACACAAGAATCTGAAGAAACTGTGAGCACTTGCAAGATCTCATGTGGACCCAGCCCTACTGGTTCCAAAGCCTGAGGAAATGGGTTACAGGTTCCAGACACACTCCTACAATAAAAATAAAAGATAACTCACTAGAGCAAGAAGGAATTGCAATCAAGTAATCATTACAGTGAATAAAAATACAACTGCTCAAATTTATCAAAACATGGCATAATACTGCATAAAGTATCACTAAAACTATAGAAATACTGTGCTGTGCAACCTAATATGTATTGCTAAATCTACAGGCGTACTGTATTGTGCAACCTTAGTCAACAAACTTGTAATTTATTAAGGCATCCAGCCAACCACAGCGTAAGGCTAACCTCTTTTACTTCCATAAAAAATCATTAAATGTTGGCCAAAATATAAAATAAATATTTACATATAAGCCTCTAAAGCCCAACTGGTAAAACAAGGAAATTAATATAATTACATAATCCCGAGGACACTGTGGTTTATGCACTTTTAAGACTTTGTGCTGCAGTATGTAGCAGGAAAAGGATTGACTCTCCCAAAGCGAGTTCTTCAATAAGAATGAACTTCTTTTCATTCATTGACAAAGCTACAACCTCCCTATGGTGACCATTTTAATTGTGGTGCAACCACATGCTAGCAGAATCCAGCAATGGCTGATCTTACATAATTAAAGGATTTTATTTCATCTAACCATAAAACCGAATAATTTTGATGCAACGGGAATATAAGACAAACAAAGCATGATTTTGATCATTATCTTTTATTTTACATCAAAATAAATATCAACAGCAGGGAAAGTTACGATGATCAGGGAATATATAAAGGTTTAACATTACAATGTAACAGCTATGTGACATTACCCAATGTAAAATGAAATTGTTTTATGTTGCTACAGAAAACTGTGGATACTCAAAAGTTTGATGCCATGGTTGTATCAATGCAAGCTTTATTCAAGAGGTGCTATTTCCAGTAAAAGGAACAGCTTCACAAGTTCCTTAAGTATTTTAAATGATATTTAACCAACAATGAATTATGTACTATATTTTTATCTTTTCTGCACGTAAAGTTGGAAGGCTCATGGCTGACAACAAACATCCACCTGCTGCTTTGGTAATGATTCTACAGGCTATCAACTTGTCTGTACAAATTAAGACACCAACTGAAGCTCTACAAAATCTGAACAAGTAGCTAGGTGGATATTTGTTGTCAGCCATTTGAAGTAATTTGCTCAGGATTCACTAAATGCTTGAAGTCCAAACATTACTTTTAAAATGACATTGGCATCATTTGTGTTTGTGTTCTAGGTGATAATTCTTATGAAAACTGTATGAATCAATTCTTTACAATGTACAGTGATTTTGGAGCAGTTTTACCCCTCATTTTCCTAAGCTTATGATTTAAATTCTGTCCACAAGTGAGTTCACTGTTAAGATGCTACCCAGATTTATAAAATTTACATAACTTTTCTCCTTAGCATATATGATGTTTTCAAGATCAGACTGAGGTAAATCAGGTTAAAATTTGTGTGCATAATTTCGTCGTCTAATTGGCATTGGCTATTTTGCCGCTATGTTGATATCTATGGGTCAAATGGTATTATGCCGATATTGTTTACATTTACTCTAGTGTAGTGCGCCTGTGTATTTCATCAGAAATAGGATACATGTTTTCGTTGACAGCTTTTGATGACAGTGGTAACAACATGTTTCTGAGTTAGTGTAGTATTAATGCTATTCTTTCTCCCTTAATCGACACCATAGTCTTAACCGCTAGCTTTCGTCCAGGACAAGTAAAACTCGTTAACGTAAAAGTAATAATTCATACATCATCCAGTTATGTATACGAGCTTCAGTAAACAGTTAATCTGAAAAGTTAAAGATTACTGTGCATTTACAACAATGACCAAAATTATGAAATTGACGCCAGTCAGCTTCTCCAATGGAAACTACGTATGTCTGCCAAATTTTTCCTACAACATTCTTTTGACCAACTTAAAAACGTATACAACTCTTATACAACTGGTTAAAACTGCTTATATTAGAACTATACTATAATTAATGTTCCTACCGGCACTTCAGCCATTTCCTCCACGTAGCAATTCCTCTCGTCGACTTCACTACCTCCACGCACTATGTCGAGTCGAGGCAGCTTCCGAACCTCTGCTTCAAACAATGGTTACCTTGAAGCTTCGATCCATTTTAGCCAAGCTGTTTATATATTTAATAACACATTTCATATACATTTTATATATATATATATATATATTATATATATAATATATATATATAGTGTATACGTGTGTGTAATAAAATATATAATCTAAGCTTAGACTATGTTAAGAGACCAGTAATGAAGGAAACTACTTTGAATTTATTATTTTAATTTCCACTACCTGCTGCTGTCATCACACACACTGACGTACGAAACTTTACGAACTGATAATTTACCTTTCACGTTCCTCTTTCAATGAGTTTGGTGTAGACACGCTTTTAGTAATATATGTTTCAGATTCAGACCCGAAATTTTCTTTATGTATGCTGAAGATAGCCATCCATGTGATGAAGTTATGAAAGTGAGAGAACTGAAAATTTGTCAATAAAATTGAGATATGTAAGCAATTGGATTAAGACACTTAAGTACCGTAAGTTACGTGAACAATATGTAAAGGAAGTTTAGGGTCAGTGTGTAATAATACGTTTTACAAGAAAGGAAACCAACGAAAAGTGGAAAACTGCATGTAAACTTATAAATAAGAGCAAAAGAGCAGAGCAAGTAACGGGTGGTAGGATGATGTCAGTGGTGAAAAATAATGGACGCTGTACTTTACAAGCATATGAGAATATTTCAGTGGAAAGCGTTTACGGGAAACAAATGCGTTTAGAACGAATTTCATACTATGAATGAAAATATCGATAGTTCTAAAGGGTTTTAAACCTCTTAGAATCTAACCATATTATGAGCAATTGTGTGCAGATTTTGGAGTCGCACGACAGCGTTTGGTAAGAGTAGTGGCCGAATAAGCAAAATGAGCTTCATGCTTTTCATAGGTACGCCACCTCCCTCCTGCCCACAGTGAAGGCATAATTAGAATCGTGATCATGAGGCTTATTCCCCTGCTGGGCTGGCTCGCAGCCAAGCCATCTGCAGGGGTTAGTTAATGATAATTATAAGAATATTGATTATAACGAACGATATACTTTATTAACTACAGCCAAAGGCTGAAATTTGTAGGGAAATATGTTGAAGCAATAGTTTCATCCATAACTCCGATAAGGTCCAAGCAATGATTGAAGAAAGTCGAGACCAGTATATTTGAAGTTGAACCCACTCTTGATACGTGGCGTAATGAGACCGTGGATATTCATGCATGTCCTTTTCTGACCTTTTCCAGCAACTCCTAATAGTCATGGTTACTTAGTCCTTTCGGGGGCAGTATAAGCGAGGTTGAGAAGAACGATAACGTGTGGATGTATTCTGGTGCTAGAGAGTTTGTTGAATTAATTAGATGTAGATAATTTAGATAAAAAAAAAATTGTTCCATCTTAGTTTGTCTTCCAGAGTGACACCGAGATGTTATTGAACAACCTGGAGGGGTCTGGGACCTTGTAAGGTAACAGAAGTTAGTGGAAGGTTGAAGTGCATGAGAGTTTGGTTGATGGTGACGCGGTTGGCAATACTCCAGTTCTAGAGGCTGTTAAAGGGCAATTGATTAGGGAGAGGTATTGTCACCGCTGACTCCATTGGTAAGAGGCGTCGAACAGATATTATTCATAGGGATGAGAAAACAAAGGAGGTGCCATCTCTGTTTCCTGTGGAACGCCACAGACGAATTATGCTTGATGATGGAGGCGCGGGAGGATGGTGAAACTGCTGGAGAATTCTGAACCAATATGAACATTTAATGAGGTGACGAAGCTGTGTGTGTGTGTGCTAGACATCCCCTTTCAAGATATTGATTAAGGCTATGTCTGAAATATACAACGAGTTTGAATCAAGGTTTCGCGGATTTCCAGAAAATGTACTTAAGGAATATTTCATTTATGAAATCGTAGGCTGCAGGAGGAGCTGATAAATGTGTTAGCAGAGGACTGGGTAATGTGGCCTGGGGAGCCATGGGAGTGCAAGTTCACTCCAACTGCTGAGTATTTACGCATACAACCAGCTGAGATTGGTATACGCTAACCACTTTAGAACGACGAATTGACCTCTCGAGTACGATGGCTCTCTTGAATAGAGAGATATGAAACTGCATGAGATGACTTGAGTAAAACAATGAAATACCAAGACTTAAGATGACTATGGGAAACTCATGAGTACGAAGATTTAACCCCCTTGAAAAAGACGATTTAACGTGTACCACTACTCAGCCACTTGAGCGCCATCCCACTTAAGGTGTCATCGTACTCGGTGGATTAAAGATGAAGGACTGAAATATGACCTCACAAGAAAAGATGGGATGATCTATGACGTTAGCAGAGTCTGTACACGAGATTTTAATTTCCAAGGGCGATGATTCATTTTTGAAGTACCAATCTGACTATTTGTGAGGTGGTCCAAAGCTGTCTGACAGAATGTAAATTGATAACATTGGTTATATTCAGTTGAATCAATATGAATCCTAGGTCTGTAGGGAGCTATGCAGCAAATATTTTTTCCGCTTAGGGATGAGTGCGTCAAGTTCGAAGGCTGATGTACGTACACAACCAACCATACTGGGCTGGGAACGTAATGGTAATATGTAAATGAATAATAAAGGAAGATTACAATGGAAATTACTTTCAAAGTGAATGCGAGTTAAAATCCTCCGCAACCTCTTCCACCGAGTTATTATTGAGAAAAACGATTGACTGGACACTAAATACAAGTGGGAGTAAAGATATTTACATTACATTTTGCGATAAGTTAATGAAGTAACTTTTTTGTCTGACCGAAAGGTACAGCGTGTAACAGTAACAACCATGCCTTTGATATCAATTGTGCAGGTTACAAAGGTAGCAGAAATAGTTGCTATTAATTTACTGATACAATTATTATGAGCATTGCAATCATTACCAACATTAACGTTATCATTACCATGGTCGTCAGCAAGAACAAAATCTTTCAGGTAATTTGTTGGGATTTTTTTTTTTACTGAAATTAAAGTTCCTATGTAAACCTAATATGTAGATTATTCAAATTTTCATTTATGATATACACTATTGGGTTCTGATGTTGGCTGACTGATGCAGGACTCGGATTCACAAAGGTTCGGTTGAGGAAGAATGAGGCTTCGTAACAGCAGAGCACTAAAAGCTTCTATATACATATCAATTCACGTCCAGAAATATTTTTTTGCATAAGTATTTTTACCAATTAAACTTCTTGATATATATAAAGGAATTGTGAGTGATGTTATTATTTAAGTATGTGCAATTATTTCTGGAAAAATACTAAAGATTCTCATTTGTACTATGAATTTTCTACTTGGATATTTAACAGAACATAAAAATTGAGAAAAGATAGATTTAATAGGCATAGATTTCAGTGATGAGAAAATGTAGAATTTATGCTTGGTGGATTTTAAAGCATTGTAAAGTCTTGTAGACAATATAGGTACGCCCATTAACATTTCTGAGGTATCCGACACTCGTTAGGTTTTATTAATAAATTTCAAATAAATTCACAGAATCTAGAATTATACAAAGTTATTAGATACAATACAGAGGTAAGTTATCTATATAAACAGAATGGTTACTGATCCTAAGATTGATCTACGAAAGCAGGTAAAAAATATGACTAACCATATGTGATGGAAAATCGTAGCTCATCTTATAAAACTTATCAAGATAAACAATTAATACTTAGATTTATTAAAATATAGGAATATGAAATAAGACATTCAAGTGTTTTCTTATGCCACCACAGAAGGTACGAATTTTAGGATGATTAAGCGAGTGTAGTAACCTTAAAAGTCCAGCCGCGAGACCGCCACTTGTGTGTATTCTATCAAAGCTTAAAGGTATTCGGCAATACTTTCAGGTAATTTAGTCTCTCCATGCATTTCTTTTGCATCATATTTTTCCATTAGCAGACTTAGAACATAGTATGGATCAAGCCGAGAGTGGTGTCAAATATCAAGAGATTGTTATGTGTAAACAAGATGGAGATTGCGTGAAGGGTTCTGGCTGGCTTGTGGTGGCTCATGATGCCAATTGCACGAAAATTTTGCCTTGCGTTAAACTAATCTCGGGACGACGCACTCTACTTAATCAAGCACCTATGAATGTACACCCAAGGAACGGAGGCTAGATGGGCTTTCTTACCACAAAGATTAAGTAAAGGCCTACGTAAAGTGCCACTGAATTCCGGGGGAAAGTGTTATTGGTTGTAAGGGTGAGTTGGCTAGTCTTCCATTGTTGTGTGATCGTGTCGTGCTGGCTCTTCAGGCATCATGCCACTTATCGTGAATTACTGTGACCACTAGGTTGGGATGCTGAAAATTTTCTACGTCAATTGACATGGTAAATGTCTTAAGTTAAGGGCAACGCAGGAATGATATGGTTATGGAAGATAACGCATGTTCGTGGATATGCACTCGGTAGAACTGATATGCACCGACTCTTCGCATAAAATCTTCGCCACCTATTAATTACCGGCACCGGCACTTCCACTTAAGACCTTTGCCTCACATGTACCATATCTCTTAGGTGCCATCTACATGGTGAGAGTGTAACGTAATTGAATAAAACATTTATCACGGCTAATCATAAGGGCGAGTCGAAACTCGAAGTAAGTGACATTGTCTGAGATAATTTTATATGCACAGATTGAATGCTTTATTGTTGTACGGTGAGATTTTACTTGGCGGACGCGTGTTTTCTAGAAGGTTGATTTAAACGAAATTTAGTAATGGATTCCTTATGTTGTGTAGAAATGAAGTGTGTTGTAACACTCCTAATCCCTTCAATTTTGTTCATGCAAAGTGGGCAAAGCTGTGAGGTCGAAGGAAAATGTGGAATAAAAGCACTCTGGATGAACAGTTGAGGTTGTAAGGCATTTGTTACACTTTAAATTTTAAATTTAGCAAATAGAGAATGAATAAAAGGCTTTTAGCAAACTGAACAGTTGAGATCATATTTAATGTATTCGTATCACTTTTGTTCAGATTTAGCAAGTAGTAAACAATAGGAGGAATGCCTATTTCATTTTCCAATATTCACACCACAGTTGTGGACATTAGAAAAGTGACCTGTTTGCATAGCTGAAATGAATGAAGAATTCACCTGGCACTAGTTCAGATTCTTTTCTTTCATACTATTCGCCATTTCCCGCGTTAGCGAGGTAGCGTCATGAACAGAGGACTGGACCTTTGAGAGAATATCCTCACCTGGCCCCCTTCTCTGTTCCTTCTTTTGGAAAATTAAAAAAAAACAAGAGGGGAGGATTTCCAGCCCCCTGCTCCCTTCCCTTTTAGTTGCCTTTTACGGCACGCAGGGAATATGTGGGAAGTTTTCTTTCTTTCCTATCCCCAGGGATAAAAGTTCTACAGAGCTTTATTCAGTTTCATTGAGTGATATAGGAAAACTTGCCAGTAAAGTAGAAAAACCAACTTTCCCGTATTATTCAAGTTTTCCACTGAATGCCACCTTGGTAATGTTTGAACCCAACTTATTCATTGTTTTGCTTATATGTTGGGTGAATTCAGATGTCTGTATAGTCCTAGGGATCGTATTAATGCCAATGAGGTCCCTCCTCCACGGTCATATTTTAACATCTCTGTAGATGTCTGAACTTGATGTTTACCTTCCATACTATATAGACCATGGAAAGGTTTGTAGGGCTGGGTTGTGGATAGCGAGCTGCAATTTCAGTGCATTACACATGATGCTAGAGAGTGGATGTGACCTCTGTTTGTCTGTTCCTAATGTGGGAAATGGCAATCAAGTATGAAAAAAACAAAAAATGTATCATGGCAAGGTGATGTAGACAACTTGATAACGAAATTGCATTAATGATATATAGACCTACAGGACATCTGAAGCATTGAGAAAGGGAGGTTATATTTATGATTTCATACGTTTGTATTTTACAATACCTGTTGATTATTGAGCACATTTTTCTTCCTCATAATTTGTACCACCAACAGTTTGGTGGACTTCAAAAGATTAGTTTTGGGTGGAAAAGGAAAATCCCATTCTCTGAAATCACTTCATCATGGCATCAATGATTTCATAAGAATAAAGCACATAATGATTTTAGGGAGAATAAAAAGATGTTCTGGACGGAGGTAAATAAAGTGCATAAGACAAGGGAGCAAATGGGAACTTCAGGGAAGGGCGCAAATGGGGAGGTGATAACAAGTAGTGGTGATGTGAGGAGATGGAGTGAGTATTTTGAAGGTTTGTTGAATGTGTTTGATGATAGAGTGGCAGATATAGGGTGTTTTGGTCGAGGTGGTGTGCAAAGTGAGAGGGTTAGGGAAAACGATTTGGTAAACAGAGAAGAGGTAGTAAAAGCTTTGTGGAAGATAAAAGCCGGCAAGGCAGCAGGTTTGGATGGTATTGCAGTGGAATTTATTAAAAAAGGAGGGAAGTATATTATAAACTGGTTGGTAAGGTTATTTAATGTATGTATGACTCATGGTGAGGTGCCTGAGGATTGGTGGAATGCTTGCATAGTGCCATTGTACAAAGGCAAAGGGGATAAGAGTGAGTGCTCAAATTACAGAGGTATAAGTTTGTTGAGTATTCCTGGTAAATTATATGGGAGGGTATTGATTGAGAGGGTGAAGGCATGTACAGAGCATCAGATTGGGGAAGAGCAGTGTGGTTTCAGAAGTGGTAGAGGATGTGTGGATCAGGTGTTTGCTTTGAAGAATGTATGTGAGAAATACTTAGAAAAGCAAATGGATTTGTATGTAGCATTTATGGATCTGGAGAAGGCATATGATAGAGTTGATAGAGATGCTCTGTGGAAGGTATTAAGAATATATGGTGTGGGAGGCAAGTTGTTAGAAGCAGTGAAAAGTTTTTCTCGAGGATGTAAGGCATGTGTACGTGTAGGAAGAGAGGAAAGTGATTGGTTCTCAGTGAATGTAGGTTTGCGGCAGGGGTGTGTGATGTCTCCGTGGTGTTTAATTTGTTTATGGATGGGGTTGTTAGGGAGGTGAATGCAAGAGTTTTGGAAAGAGGGGCAAGTATGAAGTCAGTTGGGGATGAGAGAGCTTGGGAAGTGAGTCAGTTGTTGTTCGCTGATGATACAGCGCTGGTGGCTGATCCATGTGAGAAACTGCAGAAGCTGGTGACTGAATTTGGTAAAGTGTGTGAAAGAAGAAAGTTAAGAGTAAATGTGAATAAGAGCAAGGTTATTAGGTACAGTAGGGTTGAGGGTCAAGTCAATTGGCAGAAAAACTGGAGGAAGTGAAGTGTTTTAGATATGTGGGAGTGGATCTGGCAGCGGATGGAACCTTGGAAGCGGAAGTGGATCATAGGGTGGGGAAGGGGGCGAAAATCCTGGGAGCCTTGAAGAATGTGTGGAAGTCGAGAACATTATCTCGGAAAGCAAAAATGGGTATGTTTGAAGGAATAGTGGTTCCAACAATGTTGTATGGTTGCGAGGCGTGGGCTATGGATGGAGTTGTGCGCAGGAGGATGGATGTGCTGGAAATGAGATGTTTGAGGACAGTGTGTGGTGTGAGGTGGTTTGATCGAGTAGGTAACGTAAGGGTAAGAGAGATGTGTGGAAATAAAAAGAGCGTGGTTGAGAGAGCAGAAGAGGGTGTTTTGAAATGGTTTGGGCACATGGAGAGAATGAGTGAGGAAAGATTGACCAAGAGGATATATGTGTCGGAGGTGGAGGGAACGAGGAGAAGTGGGAGACCAAATTGGAGGTGGAAAGATGGAGTGAAAAAGATTTTGTGTGATCGGGGCCTGAACATGGAGGAGGGTGAAAGGAGGGCAAGGAATAGAGTGAATTGGATCGATGTGGTATACCGGGGTTGACGTGCTGTCAGTGGATTGAATCAGGGCATGTGAAGCGTCTGGGGTAAACCATGGAAAGCTGTGTAGGTATGTATATTTGCGTGTGTGGACATATGTATATACATGTGTATGGGGGTGGGTTGAGCCATTTCTTTCGTCTGTTTCCTTGCGCTACCTCGCAAACACGGGAGACAGCGACAAAGAAAAAAAATGATTTTAAGAAAATGTGCATGTCATGTAAAAATTTTCCTAATTTAAATGTATTGGCCTTATGAAAATTCAGTACTCCGATTTCCATCATATCTAACCACTCAAACATGAGTTGTAGTAGTTGGTGGTTTAGCCTGATGTAAGGTTAGAATGTGTATAGTTTTACTAAGGTTCCATCTTAGGCCTCTTATTTTTTTATGTGGGAGTGATATGATAGCTGCAGATAATTGTGAACTTGTTATGTTTGCAGACAACTTGTCATTGCTGGTATCAGGCAGAGATGAAATCAGTCGAGGAATTTTTAATATAGAATATCTTGCTACAATTTGGTAAAACTATGGATATTTTGCTTGCTTCAAAATAATGATTGAATAATGTTATTTACACCCAGGTATCTTCTAATGAAAGTTAAAACAGTTACATAAAATCCTATTAGGTGTAGCATTAGACCAGTTGTTATTTATTTGTTGATAATATTGCTTCTGAAGTACCCCCATCTCTAGCTTGACTTGAAAGTCAGTTAATTTCCCTATTTCATCACATGTGGTAATGATTGCTGTTAATTTAAATCACTTGAGGGTATTGTTGTATTTCTTTAGGAATATATACTGTGGAAATTATCCCTGCAGACATGTATCTTACTGTATAAGCATAGCTTTACCAGTATTTATTGACATTTGAGAAATGGGAAATCTTTGAATTTTCATGACTTAAACAATCATTGGCCGAAGCCTAATAATCATATAATTTCTCTCCAGAGATGTCTTCCGATTCTGAAGAAGAGAATCGTGTCAGGCAGGAAGCAGATGACAGTGATGGTGGTGCTTACGATCGTAGGTCAAGATCACGATCTCGCTCTAGGTCAGCTGAGATGAGCCATCATTCTGATGATAATAGAGACACCAGGCATCATGGTTCAGAAGATGAACAGTCACCAGATAGGAGGGAAAATGGCATTAGAGATTCTGACATTGAAAAGAATGATGACCAACAAGAACGCAGTCGGTCAAGAAGTCCAGAAAACAAGGAAATGGTAGAGTGGAGTGGAGATGCTGATGATAAGCGCAGCTCACGCAGCAGAAGCAAGAGCAAGCCAAGAGATCAGGATTTTGGCAAAGAACGGAAATCCAGTTCTTCTTCCTCATCAAAGAAGAAGTCCCGATCAAGAAGATCACGCTCGCGTTCTCGAAGTAGGAGGCGTTCTCATTCACGAAATAGACGTCACCGTTCTAGAAGTAGGAGGAGATCAAGATCAAGGTCTCGTTCTAGAGGTTCCAGGTAATTGACTTAACATAGTTCTGCATTAGATTATTGCAGTTACTTTTTATTAACCATTGATTTCTTAGCAGCTGGTAATACATTATTTCTTCTGTATAAGTTTGATTATGCAAAATTGTATGCAGTGCTCATTACCTTATTTACTCTTTAAGGATGTTACCCATTCACTTCAGCTGCAGCTTATATTCCTCAGTAATTTATTTTTTGTTCAATATCACAGGGATGTATACATTAACAATTCTTGAATCTGCTGCCTCTGCCTGAAGACAAAATTTTTGGTCATTAATGCTGGCAGTAGCATCTCACATGTTGTTGCTTGATGCTGCAGCCTAAATTTTCATATGTACCAGTTGGTACATATGATTGAGCCAAGAAATTCTGTGCGTGCTCCTGAGTAGCGCAGTAGTTTGTGAAGCCATGACTCTACAGCATGATGGATATAAGCAAAAAATACCTGTAATAATCTGAACTGTTTCATGCTGGTGATTTTAGATCACACTTCTAGCTTATTTCTCAGATCTTTGGGGGGAATGCTTCATACAGCTGGCAGGGGAGCACCTCAAAAAGCCTGTTGCAATGTTTCTTTTGGATGAATTATGAAATTTTAGTTCATCAAACTGTTACATAGAGACATTATAATGTCGTGTACAGTGGATGTTAAGGGTTGATGATTCTGAGATCAAGCTTTAGCTGAAGTATCAGTTCAAAATTTTCTTAAATGGTTTAAAATTTGTATTTGTTTTTGATGCATTACTTATAACAGCTAGAGAATGGATGCGAGCGAATGAGGCCTTGTCTTTTGTTCTTGGTCCTTCCTCGTTAATGCGGGAAATGACGAATCAGTATGAAAAAATATTTGTTTATGCGTGTTCTCAATGTTGTTTTTCTATGTCCTGTATGGTTAATGTCTTTTCTATTTGTTTATTTGCAACAACTCGTGGTTTTCTTATGCAGTCTCCCGGTGACCCTCACAGGGTTTTCATTTGCAAATCATGGGTGATTGATTGCATGTCAAAATTTTCCTTCTGAATGCATATTACTATTGAATATTTGCATAAACTATATAAGAACATTTGCTCATATGTCTGGCAGTGAAAAACATAGTACCCATCCCTGCTACCCCCCTCCACCCACCAGTTTGCTTATTACCTTCATTCCCACTCTTGATTTCTTTTATAATTTACGTATTTGTAGTTTATGTGTCGGTTGACATATTTTTAATAATAGTAACTTAGCATTTTTATTATATACGTAATTTAATGTATGATTATCTTGCTTTCCTTTCAACTCATGGTTTCACGTAGAATTATTTATTTCCCATAGATATTTTTTGAAAAATTCATGATGAGCTATTTATCATAATTGTAAAAGAATTGTTCTACCCCAGTTGCAATATATTCTGTCTCAGAGTATGTTGATACAAATTTCTTCAGCATTTAGCAGAAGGTTGAATGTTATGACTAGGTGGACATTGAGCGATAGGCATTATGCATGACGACCATGAGTGAGTTAACTTACCCAGCTTTATCTCTCGTTTTTATTAACTTTTAAGGCCCATTATTGATTTCTTTTAAGAAATATAATATAGTGTAACTGAGTGTACAGAGAGCAGGGGTAGACTGCAGGAAAGATAGATACTATATGTAGCAAGAGCATTGATTAGTGCTTGGAATGCTTCAATGTTAAAGGAATGGTGGGTGATTTTATGCAGGAGAAGCAATGATGAGTTTATGAATAGAGATGTTCTTGCTTGACAGCCCAACTTATCTTGTAAAGTGGAAAAGAAGCAGTTTTATTTGTGGGGAAGTTCATTTTTCACCTTAACACACTATAAATAGTTTTAGGATGTGCAAGAGTGTATCAAAGACTGTACATGCATGGTACATCCCTTGAAACTGGAATTGTCATAATGGTGATTGTTAGATGATAACTTTGAGATGAGATTTTGTTGTACAAGTAAAGGAATCCCCAGTGGACTCGCAATGAAGTATATTTTAAGTAGCTTGCAGTGAAAGGTTGGTGTTGGAAGTGAATGTTTACTGTTGCTTACTATGTATACCATATCATCATCTAATACATTTACCAGTACTTCAAAATACTCCATCTCAACTTCACTTCTTATTTGCCTGTTATTTAGTTATAACCCAACTCCTCACTTTTTGGGGTTGTATTGTAAGCAGTAGCTGGGAAAGGATGGATTCCTTTGGAGTGCAGTACTCTGGTGAGATTGCTCTCATTTCACCTATTATTAATGATAAAACCTCGCTGAAGATGACTTTGTTATAATTTATAGTCATATTTGGTGAACTTTTTGAGTATTGTACACATTTGATAAAGCCTTTAGATTATCTTTCCTATCACCAGCAACTTTGGCATCCATCTGAGTCAGGCACAGTGAATAGCCAGATAACTTTTGTGTGCACCATTGGCAACATGGTGGGCATTCTGACAGCAGCATTTCCATGTAAAAAGTATTCACTTGTAAAAGTAAAAAAGTAACATTTTGAGTAAACAAGACTCACTCCCCAACCCTCGTCATAAGAGGGCCTTATCTTCATAAACTTCTTGATATCATAGGCTATGGTACTTGTTTGAGGTTCTGCCAGTATCACGTGAATTGGATGATTCCTTTAACATCCATGATAGTTTGGATGAATGCATTGAAGTGGAATAGGGTCTTCATCCCTAAAAGGTCATGTGGATGTAGGCTTTTTGTTGGGGAACAAAAGTCCTTGCATGCCAGCATGAGGAAGCTGTTTGTTTATTGTTCCTCATCTCTAAGAATATCCTGATTCCCAGGTGGAGGATCCTGTTTGTCATGGACAGTATGATGCCTGATGAACAATACTTGCAGATTTATTCCTAAAAATAAAGAAAAAAAATCCCCATCAAAATCACTTTCATTACAACAATGTCAGTTGGAAGGGAGGTGCTCTTAGGGTACCTTCAAATGTCAGTTGGGAGGGAGGTGCTCTTAGGGTACCTTCAGTGATGATAACCTTGAAGGGTTTCCTCACCACAAAGGGAGATGCTCTGAAGCTAACATATGTATCTCAGTTTTTGATGTTGGGTAGTGTCATAGGTGCCCTGATTTTGAACCAGAACTTTTATGTGGGCATTTAGTAAGTATGGCTTGTTAGAATGTGGTCAGAAAAATTTATTATATATGTATGTCCATGGTACACTCCTATTAAAACAAGTATGTGCCTACAGATATATATATATATATATATATATATATATATATATATATATATATATATATATATATATATATATATATACATATATATATATATATATATGTATATATATATATATTATCCCTGGGGATAGGGGAGAAAGAATACTTCCCACGTATTCCCTGCGTGTCGTAGAAGGCGACTAAAAGGGGAGGGAGCGGGGGGCTGGAAATCCTCCCCTCTCGTTTTTTTTTTTTTTTTTTTTTTTTTTTTTTTTTTTTTTTCTTCCCAAAAGAAGGAACAGAGAATTGGGCCAGGTGAGGGTATTCCCTCAAGGCCCAGTCCTCTGTTCTTAACGCTACCTCGCTAATGCGGGAAATGGCGAATAGTTTGAAAATTTATTAAAATTTATTAAAAAAGGGGGTGACTGTATTGTTGACTGGTTGGTAAGGTTATTTAATGTATGTATGACTCATGGTGAGGTGCCTGAGGATTGGCGGAATGCGTGCATAGTGCCATTGTACAAAGGCAAAGGGGATAAGAGTGAGTGCTCAAATTACAGAGGTATAAGTTTGTTGAGTATTCCTGGTAAATTATATGGGAGGGTATTGATTGAGAGGGTGAAGGCATGTACAGAGCATCAGATTGGGGAAGAGCAGTGCGGTTTCAGAAGTGGTAGAGGATGTGTGGATCAGGTGTTTGCTTTGAAGAATGTATGTGAGAAATACTTAGAAAAGCAAATGGATTTGTATGTAGCATTTATGGATCTGGAGAAGGCATATGATAGAGTTGATAGAGATGCTCTGTGGAAGGTATTAAGAATATATGGTGTGGGAGGAAAGTTGTTAGAAGCAGTGAAAAGTTTTTATCGAGGATGTAAGGCATGTGTACGTGTAGGAAGAGAGGAAAGTGATTGGTTCTCAGTGAATGTAGGTTTGCGGCAGGGGTGTGTGATGTCTCCATGGTTGTTTAATTTGTTTATGGATGGGGTTGTAAGGGAGGTAAATGCAAGAGTCCTGGAAAGAGGGGCAAGTATGAAGTCTGTTGGGGATGAGAGAGCTTGGGAAGTGAGTCAGTTGTTGTTCGCTGATGATACAGCGCTGGTGGCTGATTCATGTGAGAAACTGCAGAAGCTGGTGACTGAGTTTGGTAAAGTGTGTGGAAGAAGAAAGTTGAGAGTAAATGTGAATAAGAGCAAGGTTATTAGGTACAGTAGGGGTGAGGGTCAAGTCAATTGGGAGGTGAGTTTGAATGGAGAAAAACTGGAGGAAGTGAAGTGTTTTAGATATCTGGGAGTGGATCTGTCAGCGGATGGAACCATGGAAGCGGAAGTGGATCATAGGGTGGGGGAGGGGGCGAAAATTTTGGGAGCCTTGAAAAATGTGTGGAAGTCGAGAACATTATCTCGGAAAGCAAAAATGGGTATGTTTGAGGGAATAGTGGTTCCAACAATGTTGTATGGTTGCGAGGCGTGGGCTATGGATAGAGATGTGCGCAGGAGGATGGATGTGCTGGAAATGAGATGTTTGAGGACAATGTGTGGTGTGAGGTGGTTTGATCGAGTAAGTAACGTAAGGGTAAGAGAGATGTGTGGAAATAAAAAGAGCGTGGTTGTGAGAGCAGAAGAGGGTGTTTTGAAATGGTTTGGGCACATGGAGAGAATGAGTGAGGAGAGATTGACCAAGAGGATATATGTGTCGGAGGTGGAGGGAACGAGGAGAAGAGGGAGACCAAATTGGAGGTGGAAAGATGGAGTGAAAAAGATTTTGTGTGATCGGGGCCTGAACATGCAGGAGGGTGAAAGGAGGGCAAGAAATAGAGTGAATTGGAGTCATGTGGTATACAGGGGTTGACGTGCTGTCAGTGGATTGAAGCAAGGCATGTGAAGCGTCTTGGGTAAACCATGGAAAGCTGTGTAGGTATGTATATTTGCGTGTGTGGACGTGTGTATGTACATGTGTATGGGGGGGGGGGTTGGGCCATTTCTTTCGTCTGTTTCCTTGCGCTACCTCGCAAACGCGGGAGACAGCGACAAAGTATAAAAAAAAAAAAAAATATATATATATATATATTATATGTGAGAAACTTCAGAAGCTGGTGACGGAGTTTGGTAAAGTGTGTGGAAGAAGAAAGTTAAGAGTAAATGTGAATAAGAGCAAGGTTATTAGGTACAGTAGGGTTGAGGGTCAAGTCAATTGGGAGGTGAGTTTGAATGGAGAAAAACTGGAGGAAGTGAAGTGTTTTAGATATCTGGGAGTGGATCTGTCAGCGGATGGAACCATGGAAGCGGAAGTGGATCATAGGGTGGGGGAGGGGGCGAAAATTTTGGGAGCCATGAAAAATGTGTGGAAGTTGAGAACATTATCCCGGAAAGCAAAAATGGGTATGTTTGAAGGAATAGTGGTTCCAACAATGTTGTATGGTTGCGAGGCGTGGGCTATGGATAGAGTTGTGCGCAGGAGGATGGATGTGCTGGAAATGAGATGTTTGAGGACAATGTGTGGTGTGAGGTGGTTTGATCGAGTAAGTAACGTAAGGGTAAGAGAGATGTGTGGAAATAAAAAGAGCGTGGTTGAGAGAGCAGAAGAGGGTGTTTTGAAATGGTTTGGGCACATGGAGAGAATGAGTGAGGAAAGATTGACCAAGAGGATATATGTGTCGGAGGTGGAGGGAACGAGGAGAAGTGGGAGACCAAATTGGAGGTGGAAAGATGGAGTGAAAAGGATTTTGTGGGATCGGGGCCTGAACATGCAGGAGGGTGAAAGGAGGGCAAGAAATAGAGTGAATTGGAGCGATGTGGTATACAGGGGTTGACGTGCTGTCAGTGGATTGAATCAAGGCATGTGAAGCGTCCGGGGTAAACCATGGAAAGCTGTGTAGGTATGTATATTTGCGTGTGTGGACGTGTGTATGTACATGTGTATGTGGGGGGTTGGGCCATTTCTTTCGTCTGTTTCCTTGCGCTACCTCGCAAACGCGGGAGACAGCGACAAAGTATAAAAAAAAATATATATATATATATATATATATATATCTATATATATATATATATATATATATATATATATATATATATATATATATCTTTTCTTTTCTTTTCTTTCAAACTATTCGCCATTTCCCGCGTTAGCGAGGTAGCGTTAAGAACAGAGAACTGGGCCCTTGAGGGAATATCCCCACCTTGCCCCCTTCTCTGCTCCTTCTTTTGGAAAAAAAAAAAAAAAATGAGGGGAGGATTTCCAGCCCCCCGCTCCCTCCCCTTTTAGTCGCCTTCTACGACACGCAGGGAATACGTGGGAAGTATTCTTTCTCCCCTATCCCCAGGGGGATATATATATATATATATATATATCTCCCTATCCCCAGGGGGATATATATATATATATATATATATATATATATATATATATCTCCCCTATCCCCAGGGGGATATATATATATATTATCCCTGGGGATACGGGATTAAGAATACTTCCCACGTATTCCCTGCGTGTCGTAGAAGGCGATTAAAAGGGGAGGGAGCGGGGGGCTGGAAATCCTCCCCTCTCATTTTTTTTTTTTTTTTTTTTTTCCCCCCCCCCCAAAAGAAGGAACAGAGGGGGCCAGGTGAGGATATTCCAAAAAAGGCCCAGTCCTCTGTTCTTAACGCTACCTCGCTAACGCGGGAAATGGCGAATAGTTTGAAAAAATATATATATATATATATATATATATATATATATATATATATATATATATATATATATATATATATATTATTTTTTCCTGTTTATTATGCTCTATTGTAAAATCTAGGCACTTAATGAATGGAAACTCACTTGACCAGCTGGATAACCAGGACTTCAGTGTGGTAATATTGAGGCAGTAACTGTAAGCTGTAGGCGTTTAACATTGTGTACAAGTGCAGTGTTTGTATGAATGGATTGATTTATGTATGGTGTGAAAGGGTCAGGATACATGTTTACAATACCATTATGAACAGAATGGGTATTTTTTGAATATGTGCATTCCCTGCACAGCACACACATGTTTTGTTTCCCTGCCCTGCACATGGACTGTATCAATGTATTTTTACACTTTTATACTCTGTATATGTTGAATAAACAAACAAACCCTGTTTTTGTACAATCACAAGTTGATGTGATATTCCACAAGTTCCAAGTAGATCAGCCTGTGAAAGATTAGCTGGGCCTTACCTTTGTCTTTAAACAGCCCTTGACCCCTTTCATGCTCAGGTCCCCAGTGACTTTGTAGAGTACTCTTTGCTGACAGTTTTATGTTAAACAAATTGTGTAAAACATTTAGCTACATTCATTGGATTAATGAGTATTATTAGCTCCTTTTGATATGTTAGTCCTATGGTAATACTATGAGTGTCGTATTCCATTTGCAAAATTTGGAGTTGTTGAATGACACTCGTAATATCTTCAAATCTGCTTTTATTTAAAGACACTATGTTTGGCTTTAGAATATCTTGCAATGTATAAGCAAATTATTTATTTAATAGTGAATGTTTATGTGACGTTTTCAGTGATGCCATGGCAGCGCGAATTCGAAATGATTGCAGGATGAGGTTTGTTCATATTTTCTTTATGATTTTGCTCTATACTTTAATTGATTGAAAGTTTTTGGTTTAATATGCATGATAAAATATTTCTAGACATATGATGAAAGAATATTGATTTTGAGTTCAGTATGGAAAAAATTTAAACTTTTTCTTGGGGGTGGTATAGTATTTAACATATATATATGTTGGGCCAAAATGCATAGGTAATCAAGAAAACGTTTGATCTCAAAATGAATAATCGAGATTAGATTGTATGCATGTATACATGAGAAAAGCTTTATTAAGCAGCATCTGCTGGAACTAGGCAGTTTTGTTTTTGAGAATATGTTGGGTACGAGAGTGTTTCCCCAAGATATCTTACTGGAGACGTTTTTGACGCCATTTAATATTCGGCAAATTTTAGATAACAGTGTTTAGTGCAGGGAGGGCTACACAGGTGACTGTTTGGGAAGTGCTGGGAGACTTACTAGTAATGCAAATCTTAGTTTGAATTACTTGCCAATATTAGATGTATCCTTGGTTTCTACCTTACACAGGCAATGTGCATGTGATGTGCACCTTCCCACAATTTCCCCACCACTCCCCTAGGGGATTTACTTGTTACATTCAGCATAATGCAGCAGCCATACAAAATGATAGCTCTTTTTATTGTATAGATCCTTTTCTTCTTCATGCCTTTCTTTCATTTGATAATGAGGAGAGTATTTTAATGATGCACATCCTCCAGAACCCATCCTCCACCACTCTCTTGAGGATCTATATATTAACATCAGCCATGGCCACTTAAGATATGTTAGATCGCTTTTTTATGAAAATCCTTTAACTTTGTGTTTCTTTCACTTTATAATAGGAAACCAAAATAAAGGAATTGATATTTTTTATCTTTTTTCAAATCGGTAAATTTCCTGCAAGTCACCTGGTGTTGAATTTAATAGTTGAAAAATAAAACCTTGCAAAAACTTAATAGAATTATATTACATAGATATACTCGGTAGTTGAACACTGCCACCAGTTCTGTATCGTCAGCATACAACCAACTTGCTTTCAAAGCCTCCATCCTTTCCTGCAGAGTATGCAGTCTGTAGTGGATAAGAGAGCTTTGGAGCAAGTTAATTGTGTTTTGCTGATGATGATGCATTATGGATGAAAGCAGGATTGTTATGTTAGCTGGGTTGAGGATCAGGTTAGGTAGAGTGTGAGTTTGGATGGAGAAAAATTGGAGGAGTGAAGTGTTCTATTTACCTAGGAGTGGGCATGGCAGCAAATGGAACCATGGAAGCAGAAGAAAGTTATATGGTTGGCTATGGGGTGATGGTTTTGGGAGTGCTGGTGAATGAATGGAAGGCGAGTTCATTGTCTGAAAGGGCAGAAATGGGTATGTTTAAAGGTATAGTTGTACCAACAGTGTTATACGAGTGTGAGGAATGGGCTCTAGATGAGGATGGACAGATAAGGGTGGAAGCATTGGAAATGAAATATTTGAAAATTATGAGGTGTGAGGTGATTCAATTGAGCAATTGATAAAGGGGTAAGAGAGAGAGAGATGGATATTAAAAGAGTGTGGTTGAGAGAGCTGAAGAGGATATGCTTAAATGGTTTTGGACATATGGAGAGAATAAGTAAGGAGAGGTTAATAAAAGAGGATAAATCTGTTAGAAGTGGAGCGAACAAGGAGAAGGGATAAACCAAATTGGAATTGAAGGATGAAGTGAAAAAGCTTTCGAGTGATTAGGGCCTGAAATGAGGGTGAATTGGAATGATGTGGTATACAGGGATTGATGTGCTGTCCTCAGACTGAACCAGGGCATGTGAAGTGGGTGGGCTAAACCATGGAAAGGTGTGGCCTGATTGTGGATAGGGAGCTGTAGTTTTGGTGCATTGCTCATGACAATGGATATGGGTGAATGCGACATTTCTTTATCAGTTCCTTGCATTACCTTGCTAACGCAGGGAACAGTAATCAAGTATGAAGTTCAACTTCAGGTGAAAGCTCTCATGTCTCTTCATTCTGAAATGCTCAGTACTAATACGTGGTTTGCAGGGAGATTCAGAGGACTCTGATGTGCCTTGCATAGAGAAATCACCTGAAAATTCTGAATGGTCTTCAGATTTTGTCTTGAGTGTCTGTAAACTGTAGAAGTAGAGTATGTAGATATATTTTCATTGTTTTCTTATTATGACAACCTTTAGAGGCTTCTTGAAAACATTTCTATGTGCATATTAGGTGATTTTTTTTACGAAAGATTATTGAATATTATTCAACTGCATAACTTTTTGTGCATAATAGCAAGACTTCATTTCACCAGTTTTACAAAGTTTCATAAGGTTGTAAGACTTGTAGGCTATATTGTGGTATGGTAATGACATTTTTATCATTTGCCGCCTGTAAACAGTTGATATCCATACTCTAGCAATAGTTTTCATGGATTATTTTGAAATTTAAGCTTTTGGGTGCCTCATATGATTTGAAGGACTGTCTTTAATAAGTGCAATTTTGCACTCAAGGAATGATCATTTTGAGCTTTTATATTGCATTACCAACAAAAAAGAATAAAGTTTTTAGGTTTGGCATTTTAATTTTTTGTTTTTCTTGTTCATGTTGAGAAGTAAGTTATTGTTAGAAAATGCTGAACTGATGATTTAAAAAGAATGAAATTTCCCTAGGTGTCTTATGGGAACCAGAATTAACACACACACACTGTGGCTACCAGCAAACTTGGCTACCACTATATGCACAGAACACACAAGAAAAGCTTTGATACATATTCTTATAAGATTAGAAATGCATTTCCAGACATTTAAAAAAGTGAGAGATTAAATTCTTTATCAACCTTTGTCTTGACATGGTAGGGTACACCCATCCAAGTGCCTGTGCTTAGTGAGGGTGATATATTTTTCCTCTATCAGTAACTAACCATGAGTCAATTGAATTTATCATATTAAGAAAAAGCCCATATTTTAACTCAAAAACAAGAAAATATACAGGCAACATATTGAGATGTAATGGCAGGGCTGAGTTCGCTGTATAGATTTATTTTTTCTCAATCTTTCCTTGAAGTATGAAGTTTTCTTTTAATAAAGGCAAATCAGTAATGCTGTTATAAGTTCTTTTGGTTGTGAAATAGATTTTATACACTAGGGTTAAGTTTAGTGGCTGTCTTAATTTCAGAATACTAATTCGCATGTTTTAAATGAAAAATATTCAGTGCTGAACTTGTACCACTTAGATTTTTAGTTGTAATCCAGATTGGTAACAACTTTTAACCACTAACCAGACAGACATGATTCAGCTATTTGTATAATTTCTAGGGCACTGACCATAGAATTAAATATTTCAGACATTTGGGTGCCTCCCTTTTGAAATTGTAATTTGTTTTAAAACACTGAGTATGTCAGTTGAGCAAAATTGTACATATGTATTTTTCTGGTCATAGTACGTTATCAGAGAGAAGTAATTTTGGTATTATCACCTTTTCTTTTTTTCATCAATATTTTTGGCCAATTTTAGTGTTGAAAGCATTTCAACCATTCAGTCACTCCACTCATTTATATATGATGCCAGATGGTAACATTCTTAACTATTATTCATTGTACTGGAGGCCAAACAACTTATACATGTCAAAATTTACTTTTATATTGTTTATTTATTATTTTATAAGAATAATAAAGGTTTTATGCATCTTGAATAAGCTTGGGTTGAGCAGTAGCAGGCAGAAAACCTTATGGAGAGGTTAGAGGTTTAGATTGATAGCATAACTGTATGCAAGTGAATACTCAGCAGTAACAGTTAAAGCCAGATAGAAATGATCATAACTTTATATATCACACAAGGGAAACACTTTTTGCTAAAAGGAAGGGGGAAAACCTAGCTCTCAAATTTTTCAAGGTATATTGCTTTGGAGGCTGTTCAGTCTACTCTCTTGATTATCTCATGTTTGATAATGATATTTAGATGAAGTAAGCCAGCGTTGTAGTTCACACAAATCTATGTTGCAATTGATTTCACTGTTGAGAATAGTAATTTTGTGTGGCCAAGTACAGTTATGCAGCTGAGTGGAGGCTTGGCCTTGCTGGGGAATGCAGCACATCAGGTGTCATGAGCATAGTATTTATTTGCCTACAGGACAAACCTCTTTAATGTCTTTATAAAGAGGCCAATTTTTTATATTAGGTGCTCCCATAGGAATCCCAATATATGGTACTTCCTCTGGCACACGTGGATATGTCTTGTTTACCGTCAGCCTTTCATATGACCTTTTAAGCACAGTTATACATGGGATTCATTTTAAGAAAATTACGTGATGTTATATTGGATATAGTTAGATGAATGAATAACCCTTGTATGTCAGATTTTATCCTCCTTGGTGTGTTGTAATTTTACAGTCTTGTAGGCTTCTGGCTGAATAAATTTTTAGGCATTTTTTTCATGCCATGACAGAGTATAAGTGGTAATTTTTCTTCGCTCTAATTTTACCTGTTGGCCTTCTTTAATGAGTAAAACATTATTTAAAGTTTCATTTATCGTTACACACTTCAGTATGACACTGTAAGCATGCTAAGCATGACATTCATTGATGTTTGGATTATGTCAAGAATGTATATTCATGTTAGGGTAAGGGAAATGTTTTCTCTAAATTTGTTTTGAAGACATTAAATTTTGCTGTGATTACACATAATTTTTTCATGAATATAACCTAACACTAACAGTATTTAAGGTCATGTTTCACGTGTACTTACAAATTTCAGGACGACACTGTAAGCGTGTTGAGCATGACATTCATTGTTTGAATTATATCAAGAATTGCATATGTGTACTACAGTAGGGAAATATTTTGACAAAATTAGTTATGAAAATGTAAAAACTATTACTATGATTACCCTATTTTTTTATATTGTTTATAACCTAGACTAGCTGTGATTTGGCAATTTTTTATATTTTTTAGATTTTCTATAATGCTGGTACTTCATGAATGATAAAGGATCTACCTCATGCACTTATTGACTGACTGATTGACAGACTTCCTGCTCCAGGATTCCCGTTTACCTTTATGGGGCTCGGGCAGCAGTTGGGAAATTGACCACATACACTGTGCAGGACCATAGCTCATAAAAGTGAAGTAATGTGTGTGCATCTGAATTCAAGGCATTTAAGATGTCAGTATTTTCTGTTTGCACTGCTGTAGTAGCATCGTAGGCATGAAGGATCTTATGATATGTTGAAACATTGTCAGTAGTGTTATCAGGATATGTAATATCCGTACACTAAAGTGTGACTCGTTTTTATCGGGTGTATAGCTTCTGATGAATGTGTCTGGTGGGGTGGAATGTAAGACTGAGTTGGGAGGGTGGTTGTTTAGGGTTTCTGTGGTCATTTCTTTGTGTATGCTTTTTATCAGTGTTTGGTTTTTGGTTTAGGATGGACGACAGTGATCAGTTATGGAGTGGATTATTTTGGGGGGTTATAGTGCTGTTGCAAAGAATTGACTGCTAAGTGTGTTGATGAGATTGTATTGAGAGGGTCTTTGGAGTGTTGTGTAGGTGTTGAGTGTTTGTGGTTGCTAGGCAGGCAGTGTTTGTTCTAAGTACTCAGTTATCTGTGTTTTGCAGCTTTGTTTTTTGCTTTTTAGAGGGTGGAAAAACCATGAGTTTGAGGTATAGTTATGGCAAAATGGATGAATTTTTCATTGAGGATGGTAAGGGATCCTTTTTCTTGTCTAAATCTGGGGCCAGCTATTTTTTTAAGAGCATTCAGTTTTTGTGTTGCTTTTTTGGTGTGGGAAATAAATAGTGCACATGATATATGTGATGCTAAGAATAATTGGAGATCACTGGAAGGTATTTGCCATTATAGGAGGATGCAGGTTGAATTCTTGTCTGTTTGGGGTTAAAAAGGTTGCTCAGGACATTTGGGTGATGTATTGTTGCATGTTTGTTGCTGTTTCTGTAGTGTCTGGTTGCTGTGATATGATTTTAAGATTATCTGTATGTGAGAGAAACTTCACACAGTGATATGCAGAAAGAGATGGAAGGTTATGTAGGAAGAGATAGAAGGAAGGTTGAGAAAAGACTGCTTCATGTAAAATTCTGTTTAAAGCTTAAAGGTTTTCTAAGAAGCTTTTGCTAGGACTTATCCATTGGCTGGCTATGAAGTTGGCCAGTCCTGTTTTTTTGTAGTTTTGTGAAGGTCAGGTACTTTTTGTGTGAGGGTGAGGATATATCTGGGAACTGGCAGATGCTTTGTTGAAATCTGTTGCCACATAATGTGTTGTAGGAGTTTAAGGTTGGTTGTTACCAAGATTTGTGAAGTCTGTGTTTTGTGTGGTATTGGAGCGATTGGTTCTATAGCCACTTTGTTTTAGCTGAGTGGTATATATAAGTAAACAAGTGTAAAGGATGGAAATCTATCTCTCCTTTATCATTGTTTCCCAATTGGAGGAGCAGAAGAAGGAGCCAATTTGGCATATTTCTTCCAAGGCTTTATCATGTATTCCTGAAATGTTGCTGTGGCATGAAATGATGGATAGGTATGAAAGAATTTTTAAAGAATTTTTATATAAAAATGAAAAAAGATAGATAATTGAGTGAGTTAAATTTGTATTTTTTTTTTTTCTGTGGACCCCAGAACTTTTGACATACTATCTGGGATGTGACCTGAGATTGTTTACTTTCATAGGTCTCGAAGAAGATCAAGATCACGTTCTAGAAGGCGATCAAGATCAAGATCAAGGAGTGGAACACCAGTAGATGGTGCTCGACTGCACGTAGCAGAATTAGGTGGGTTTAAGGTGGTTAGTAGTTGCTTTATTAGAAATCATGGATGAAATGTGTTTTGTGTTTGTTTTTGGTTATGTTGACCTTTTATGTTGAAGTGCTGAACCTGATTTAAAAGGAAAGAGGGAAACTATTATTAGTAATTTGGTTTGTGAAGTTTGTCATGTATGTTTGTGATATTTTTCTGTAGCATTGAGTTGAATATATGTAAAGAGGATCTTGAATTGTTGCTAAGATTCTAATCCACGTTTTTCAGATGTTGATACTCGCAAACGTGACCTGGAACGTGTTTTTGAGAAGTATGGTCGTCTGCGTGAGATTTGGATGGCACGCAATCCACCATGTTTTGCATTTGTTGTGTATGCACACCAGAAGGATGCTGACCGGGCTCTTAAAGAGACAGATGGCATGTAAGTTTTTATTAATTTTTTTTTCTTTCTTTTTAGCTGGGATGGCATGGGCAGCTGAGGCCCAAATCAAGGCCATCCCATTAACGCTGTATAATATATATTTTATTATTACTGTTATTATTATTATTTTATTATACTAAGTCGCTGTCTCCCTCATTAGCGAGGTAGTGCAAGGAAACAGACCGAAGAATGGCCCAACCCTCCCACATACACATGTATCTACATGAACGCCCACACTTGCACATATACATACCTATACATTTCAGCGTATACATACATATACATACACAGACATATACATATATACACATGTACATATTCATACTTGCTGCCTTCATCCATTCTTGTTGGCACCCCGCCACACATGAAATAGCACCCCCCCTCCCCCCACGCGCGTTAGGTAGCGCTAGGAAATGACAGCAAAGGCCACGTTCATTCACACCCAGTCTCTCGCTGTCATGTTTAATGCGTCGAACCACAGCTCCCTGTCCACGTCCAGGCCCCACAGAACTTTCCATGGTTTACCCCAGATGCTTCACATGCCCTGGTTTAATCCATTGGCAGCACGTCGACCCTGGTATACCACATCGTTCCAATTCACTCTTTTCCTTGCACACCTTTCACCCTCCTGTATGTTCAGGTCCTGATCACTCAAAATCTTTTTCACTCCATCTTTCCACCTCGAATTTGGTCTCCCAGTTCTCCCTGTTCCCTCCACCTCTGACACATGTATCCTCTTTGTCAGTCTTTTCTCTCTTATTCTCTCCATGTGACCAAACCATTTCATTGCACCCTTTTCTGCTCTCACAACCACTCTTTTTATTACCACACATCTCTTACCCTTTCATTACTTACTTGATCGAACCACCTCACACCACATATTGTCCTCAGACATTTCATTTCCAACGCATCCACCCCATTCTGCACACCCCTATCTCTGCCCATGCCTCGCAACCATATGACATTGTTGGAACCACTATTCCTTCAAACATACTCATTTTTGCTCTCTGACATAACATTCTCGCCTTCCACACATTCTTCAACGCTCCCAGAACCTTTGCCCCCTTCCCTACCCTGTGACTCACTTCTACTTCCTTTGTTCCATCAGCTGCTAAATCTACTCCCAGATATCTAAAACACTTCACTTCCTCCAGTTTTTTCCCTTCAAACTTACCTCCCAATTTACTTGTCCCTCAACCCTGCTGAACCTAATAACCTTGCTCTTATTCACATTTGCTCTCAATTTCTTCTTTCACACACTTTACCACACTCAGTCACCAACTTTTGCAGTTTCTCTCGAATCACCCACCAACGCAGTATCATCAGCGAACAACAACTGACTCACTTCCCAAGCCCTCTCATCCACAACAGACTGCATACTTGCCCCTCTCTCCAAAACTCTTGCTTTCACCTCCCTAACCTCATTCATAAACAAATTAAACAACCATGGAGACATCACGCACCCCTGCCGCAAAGCAGCATTCACCGGGAATTATTATTATACATAATCTGTTTCCCACATCAGCTAAGTAGCACCAGGAAACAGACAAAGAATGGCCCATCTGCTCATATACAGATATATTTACATAAATGCCCTCATATGCACATATATATATCAGCATATACATACACAAACATTACATACATACACATGCTTATATTCATACTTGCTTGCCTTCATCCATTCCTGTCACTACCCCTCCCAACAGGAAAACGGCATCACTGTCCCCTGCTTCAGCGAGGTAGCACCAGGAATACAGACAAAAAGGCCACATTTGTTCACACTCAGTCTCTAGCTGTCATGTGTAATTCACTGAAACCACAGCTCCTTATCCACATCCAGGCCCCACAGACCTGGATGTGGCACTTTTTTGCGGTAGTATAAGCTGTAAAGCTGCCACTAGTAAGTGGTTGCAAAAGAATATGTCACCATTGGATTTTTCAAGGTACAGAAATAAGCCTTGTATTTAAAGTTGTCTTTGGTCATGTAGCTTGTTTGCTTTTATTTCTCCATTTGCTTTACTGTAAGGTTAAGGTTGATATAATGTAATGTACAGTTTTTATCACAGAATTGTTCCATGCCATGCTGACTTGTACGTTACAGATTTATTGTTTAAGCTGTATTCATTTGCATTTAGGACTCATTCTTTGAACTGTCATGTTGATGAAGACATGTACATCTGGAGAGAAGTTATGCATTGCAAATATCATGTGTGTTGTATACTTGAAAAAAATTTTTTTTTACAGTATGATTGGTCACTGCCGAATTAAAGTAACCCAAGCAAGACCACGTGTCCGTGGAGGTCGCATGAGGGGAGGGTATGACCCAAACTTGCGCTGTTACCAGTGTGGCGAGTTGGGTCATTTCTCACGGAATTGCACTGACACAAAGTTTGGCTACAAACGACCCCCAACCCCTCCAGGGTAAGTTGCCACCATGATATAGATTTGGTCACAGGCCCAACTGTTGAATTGTTTCAGTGGGTAGGTAAAAGATTAAATGGTGACCCCATGATTACCCTAAGGTTGATTCATTTTCCACGTACAGTAGGAGATGGCAAGGAATCTTCGAGTAAGAGTGGGTCACTGTTGTCTGTCTTGTCACCCAGGATGACTTTTGTTCTCATTCACACAGCATCATTACTCATTACGGCTCCATATGATAGATGCAGAATTTTAATTAATTTAGTTGTTGCTCATCTTGCCTAACTTGACTCGTGTTTCATTTTCTTAATCATGTATCTTTTAGGGCTTCTCCGTATGGGGCCTTTCTCTCATGTCTTTTACTGTTTCATAGGCAGCTTTGGTCATGAGATTTCATTCTGTTTATTTTTAGCTATGATATTTAATGAGCACTGTTGTTTTACCTGTATCATAGCAGTGAAATAGAATCCCTAATTCTATGACATTACTCCAAGAAAATTTAAGTTTGTAGTTGAAGTGTTTGACACATTAATAAAACAAAGATTTTGCACCATATGTCATGGCATGTTGTGTGTGTATATATATTTATATATTTTTTTTGAAGTTTCACTGAATAATTCTTTAGTTGACAATCACTAGCATTGTCTATTGTGAAAATTTTGGAAGTCACTTTTTACCAGAACCTACCTTTTATACCTAAGATTGTTTATTAACTCACCATTTCAGCTTTTGTTTTTAGAGATACCTGGAAGGTGTGTGCTTTAGTGATGTCATAGAACAGTGGGTGTAGAGATAGGGTAAGCGAGTGTGAGCCTGTGATTTGGGCCGCGCTAGTAAACTGCCCTTGCTCTGCCGTAGGATGTGTTATGGTTTGGTATTGTGGTCATGTGGTTGGGTTATTGGTGCGGTGGGGAGAGGCGCCTCCAGAGTGCCTTGAGAAGCGTGATGATGGCACAACTGTGGTGGCACGGCCGCGCTAACTCCGCACGTAAGTCTACCACGGCACCTCCTAGGTGAGAACTCCAGCCTAGCCTATCCCAGCCTAGCCTAGGCTATATGTGCTCAATACAAAGGTCTCTCTCACACACACACAGATACTAATCACATTATCTACACATATACCGAACATGCACCCTCCATACAACACCCACACACACACACACACACACACACACACACACACACACACACACACACACACACACACACTAGACTACCCTCACTTACTCCTCCAGATCCACCTACTTTCACATCCATCGCAGCACATGCATTCACACTGCAAATGCACATACCACATGTGCATACCAGAAGCACTCAGATGCACACACACACACACACACACACACACACACACACACACACACACACACACACACGAGTGTAAAGCTCTATTCCCATAATGTACAAATAGGTAATTACACACCGTTCAGGTTACACTGTATGAAGGTAGAGCATTTAGACCCAGTTATTGATTTGGTCAGAATAATGATTGGTCTTTAGTTTGAGACATCACATTGTTCAGAATTTCAAATGTGTCGCTTGTATGCTGGTGTATTGGAAGTGCAGTAAGTTACTTTATTTTTTATCAACCAATGGTGATATAAGGTAAGATCACAGAATGCTCTTTTGCCTATTGATTTGCTGAATTGTCGCAAAGTTAGAGAAAAATGTTCAGTATTAGGTGATTGGATGATGAATTTAATGCATATCATTGTTTATTAACATTTGTAATGTGAAATTTGTTTAAATTAGTAATGGAAATACTATACTGAAGAATGGTTTTCACATGTTGTAAGAGAGATGATTCAGGAGCTTAGAATGGCAGAAAGAGTTATTGAGATACAAAAAATATCAGGATTAGGATGTTGTAATATTTACAGTAAGTGAAATCAATTCACTGTACATCTTAAATCTTGCAGTGTTATGACTGAGCTGGTGTTAGGGCTTGTAATTTCCTGAATTTTTGATATCTATTGGAGATGTGTTCTTACAGAAAATGTCATGGCCCAAAGATATAAAATACAAACTTAGGAATGCAGAAAGCATTTTTATAAACAAAGTTTAAGATATTTCATTTCGGTTATTTCATACATCTTTGTTTCCTGCATTAGGAAGGTAGTTCCAGGAGCAGACAGTCTTATTCAAGTGCATCACAGTTCAAGATTTTTGATATTTACTAATTTCTATTTTTGTAATTCTTAATTGTCTGCACTGTTTAAGTGAGATAGTGATGGAGCAAAGGAGCACTGGCCTCATTTATACATATCCACTTTCTGGCTTATTAATGAACTAAAACGACCACCTACCAATGATATAGATAGATAATGCCAATTCTTTTAACAAAATTGCTTCACCTGCCTTAGCAGGGTAGCGTCAGGAACAAATAAACTGTAGCCTCATTGTACATATCCATTAGTTAGATGTCATGTGTAATGTTTCATTGATAGAGCCTGCCACCCATGGCCAATTCCTTAGTTTACCATGAATATGGACAATTGATGACAAGTATGGGTACTCTCTCCTTAAATTTGCTGCTGGTACATCCCACTTTACTGTTGCTTCTCATCTTATATATATTGCTACTGTTCCTAGCCATACTCTTACTTCCCTCATCACAACACACATTACTGTCACATAGCTATCATACTTGCCTTCAACACATATATCACTGCTCGATTACTGCTACTTTCCTCAACATGCTCTCTACAACACTCACCCCTTCCTCCTCTTTACACATCACTACCATACCCTGCCACATTTTTGCCTCCTTCTCCGCTCATATCACTACTTCCTGCCACACAATCCCCTTTTTCACTACACACGTCATTGTCACTTCCTGCCATGCTATCATCTTCCCTGCATGTGGTTACCCCTCAAGGCCACACTATAGCCTCCCTCTTTACACATATCCCTATTTCTTCTCAATGCACTCTCGCCTCCTTGCTTGCCACACATTTTGCTTCCATTCCTTTTCGTACTTGTGCTACCTTCTCTGCAGTCATTGCCACTGCTTCCTAACACAAATGCATTTCTACCATTCCCTTCCACATTGTTGCCTCCTTCCAGAGGGACATCACTATGCTCCCTCACCATGTATATACGTACATTGCTCATGCTGCATGTCCCACTGTTGCCTCCTTGCCCTACTTCAGTCATTCCTCGTTCTTCTCACTACCATCTTTTATCTCCTGCTGGTTTAAGTGCTTTTCTTTATTTTTAAATGTCTTATCCTTTTTTTTTTTATTCATATTTGGCATTTTCTGCATCAGCAAGGTAGTGTCAAGAAGAGATGACAGCATTAAGAGAGAAAAATCCTCACTTGGCCCCTTCTGTGTTCCTTCTTTTGGAAAAGTAAAAGAGGAGGAAAGGATTTCCATTTCCCTCTCCCACCTGTTTTGGTTGCCTTTTACGACTCACAGGTAATATGTGGGAAGTGTAGCCCGAGTCCCAAGAATGTAAAACTAAATATATAACTAAGAGAGCACAGCTACTTTGGAAAGTAGATATTTAACCCTTTCATTACTCCACACATATCATGACTTACATGAAGACAGGCTCTTAAGTGCTTCATGTCATATAGTTTTTTCATACTCTTGCAATAATTGTGCATGGGTTTAAAATTACATAAGTCCAGTAAAGTGGTTTATTGTACTAGAAATTCAACTAGGTACTGACAAAAAATGCAAGGAGACAGAGATGCAAAATTTCATTATTGCATATTTTTGCCTTCCATTTAAGGAATTGCTTTCTTTATGTATTTCTCTTTTTCCTTACTTGTCTTTTGTGCATAGCGCCGGGAAGACAAAGGATGTCCTCATTTGCCCAAATCCACTTTCTAGCTGTCATGTACAGTGGTCCAGAACCAGAGCTTCATGTCCATAGTCAAACCCCAGCCAGCTTTAGTTCAGCACATTGACAGCATGTTGACCCCTGTAGACCACAATTGCTTCAGTTTGCTCTATTCCATGCACACATCCTTAGTTTATAATTTTCATTAAATTGAAATGTGGAAAAATGCGTCGAGTGGTGTATTCAAGGGAAGCATTGAAGGACAAGGATAAGTGGAGATTCTTTATCCATGGCTACCCTTTTGGTTGGAGTCCTGGAGGATGGACATCAGAGATGTAGGTAGTAGATAGATAGACAGTAAAACTTTGGTTGATAAGTTGATTTTATCCAGGTATAAATGTGCAAAACAGACTGAGGTCGTGATAGGTGGTTGTATAGAGGTTGAAATGTTTGTCTTTTCATTGAATACTAGAATCTTTCAAAAGCTAGAGTTTGGGAAGTGTTTGATAGTTGAATGTTGGATATGAGACATAAGAGTTTACATCTTATGCATGTATAAAAATTCATTCCTGAGTATGGAATTTTTAGTACCACTCTCCTGTAACCTCAAGGTGATGTCAAATACAAATTATGCTTGATTTGAATTCCTTCCTTCCTGTTCTCTGTCCCTACTCTATCTATAATTCAGGATGCTGTCTTTTTTTTTTTTTTTTTTTCTATATAAGTAAGAGGTCTATATTTCCATTTTTACTTGGTTGACAAGTCCCCTATATAGTCACATCTGTAAGATAATGCCTTTTCATGGTTTTTGGCTAATGGCTATCTTATAATGCCACAAAAGTATTTCTCTTTCCACACATCAGAATTATATGGCTTATTTTGTTATCCTTTTTAATAGCAGATAGCTTTCTAGACCACATCCATTCTTTCACCATGTCCATCTGCTTGTTTTTGTATTTTTTGATATTCATTATGGTCTTGCAGTTCTTTAAAGGTATTTTTTGAATTCTCAAGGCATGATTTTCCAAGGATTACTTAGCCTGAAGAATTTATACTTTGTATTCTGTTGTGCAAGTTCAGGTGTGCTATTGGTTGTTTGGTTGTTTAGTTGATGATGAGGGCTGATTATATAATCAGCCCTCATCATCAGCTATACAGGGAACATGTTTGCATCTTCATCTGTAAGGGAATCTTTTGCTAAAACAGGCCTCATTTTGATTTGTCACCTTTATAAAAAACACATGGACAGACACACATATGGTAGTAAAGTTTGCTTTTGTAGAGCATGGAGGTAACATTGTCTTTTTTCTTTTTTTTAACAAATGGCTGTTTAGATGTTGATATTTTCCTTGTGCTGGAGACAAGACATAATGAAAGACTTGGCTTGATATTGGTGACATTTAGCAAGAAATCACCTGTGATGAGGCTGTCATCTTCAGTGGACATTAAAGAGCACAGCTGTAATGAGGACATCCTTGCCACAAAGGAGGCTCCATACCCAGCTCCCTTATGGAGTATAGCTTTGAAGCTATAGAAGCCCCGAAAAAGGTCTAGGGTTATGTAACTGTAAAAGTAATAAGGGGATTGGGTAACTATATATCAAGCTGTATTCCTTCTTTCTTTTCTGTTAAACATCACTTGTTCACCAGCTTCTGCACTAAGGAGATAGTGACAGGAACAGATGAAAAAAAGCCCTAATTTGCTTACTTCAGTTCTATACCTGTCATATGAGTTGTATGTAATATGCTGAAACCACAGCCAGCCTCCACAGACCATAATGTGGTTTATCCTGGCTGCTTCACATACCCTGGTTCTGTCCATTGACAGCTTATAGCCCCTGTATACTAGAACATCCCAGTTCAATCTATCCCATACATCCCTTTCCCTCTCCTACATGTTCAGGCCCCCAGCACTCAGAATGTTATTCACTTCATTGTTTATATCTCCATTTTGATCTTTCATTTCTCCTTGTCTCCCAGTTTTGTACACGCATCATCTTTGTCAATATCTCCTCACTCTTTCTATATGCTAAAACCTTATCATCACACCCTTTTCAGCTCCCTCCATTATACTCATATTACCAAACCTCTCCCTTACCTTATCATTATTTCGTACTCAATCACTCTATATCACAGTACGTATTGTCCTCAGACTTTTAGTTTCCAACATATTCACCCTCTTTCATACATTCTCAACCATAGCCCATGCCTTTGTTATACATATAACACCTTTGGGACTGTAATACCTTCAAATGCACTCATCTTTGCCCTCTTTAGATATTGGCCTCTCCTTACACACATTTTTCAATGCTTCTTCACCACCCTGTGACTCAGCTACCATAGTTCCATTCTCTGTTATGTTCACTCTCAGGTATGTAAACACTTCACTTCCAAGTTTTCCTCACTCAGACTCACACCCAAACTAAACTGTCTCTTAGCACGGCTAAATTTATGAACCTTGCTCTTATTCACACTTACTCTCAACTTTCACCTTCCATACACTTCCCAAACCCAGAGGCCAGCTTCTGACTCACCTCACAGGCCCTCCACACCCCAACAGATTGCATGCCTGCCACTCTCTCGAGGAACCTTGCATTTACTACCCTTACCACCCCATCCATAAATAGATTAAACAGCGAGAGTGACATCACATATCTTTGCCACAGACTTCTTTCACTTGGAACAACTCACCCTCCTATCACCTATTCACACACATGCTTTGCTTTCTTAAGAAACTCACCTGGAATCTTTTCCACGCTTTTTAACACCTCATAGTTGCCAGACTGCCCTTCAGAACAAGAGCTTTTTGGCACCTTTGTTTATCCAACACCCTATCCTTTATCCTTACTGTCATCTTCATTTGTTCTTATGTTTGCTACTTTCTTCATTCCAGAGCATTTTGTTATTTTCACTTAAATTCAGTGATCAGTGATGCATGCTTCCTCATATCTCATTTGTTGTTTTTCAGTTCTTCTTACCTTTCTCAAGACTCCCAGCTGCCTTTTCATGTACTCTCCCAATTAGTTGCACTTTTTCTTAACAAGTACTGTCCATGCACCTTCCTTTTCTTGTTCATTAGCAGTGAACTTCCTTACTCCTCATACGTCTGCATCCCAGTGTCTGCATACTACATACTTCACCTGCATTTGTGTTTTTTCTAACCGTACAAACCACTCCTCTTTTTGAATTACTCTCACCCTATGCCATTTTTCCATCTGTCTCTTGCAGTTTCTCAGTGCACATGTGTCTTTTCCAAGTTTGATCAACACTTTTCCCATTTCATTTTTTTGGAACCAATACAAATTTCACACATTTTCAAAAGAGAAATGATCTAACATTCTGTCTGTTGCACACACCAGCACATTTGTATCCAACATCATCTTAGTAGTTAGCTTGTAATTCATCGAATGATCTTTGGTGAACTAAAACCTCATGTTCTAATAGAAACTTAAGTATGCACTTTTTTTTTTTTTTTTTTTTTTTTTTTTTTTTTTTTACCAAGTATTCCCGGTCACCATTCCTCTTTCAGCACACAACTAGAGAAGCTCTTCCACTTTTTCAGTTACAGTGGAAACTCTGTGCTCCTCTAATTATATCTTCAGTTGTCACACTCATTCTTTCATTAAAATCCCATTTCACCAAGATTAGATCCTATGCATCAAAATTGTCAGAGCACTCATATTGCTCCTCCCAGAAGGAACTTCATTCCTCACTGGTATCTTCATTTGGGGTAAAGCATTAACAATCAACCACATCTCGTAGGTTACTTTCATGCTAATTCATATGATTATTGAGCTTATTCCTGGACAGTTTCACTCGGTCCCACAGTCCCCTCTTCGTCAAAAGTGCCACCTTCTTCACCTCTTTTGCTTTTGCTTTCACTCCTGCAGTCTCACCAACCCAGAACTTTATTGGGAACATTTCTGAACTGATCTGTCAGAGTCCCCTTCAGCTTAGTTAGTCTACTTTCATCAAACACAGCACGCAACTTTTTCCTCTTTTCTTCCCAATTACAACCATGCACATTGACAGTATACCTTAACCTTTCAAGTTGATGAGAGTGAATAAGGCCATATCTTCATCTGTAACTGGCACTACCTTGCTAATGGGAAATGGCAAATATGTATGAAAAAATTATTTTTATTATTATCATTTATGATAATTATTTTTCATGTATTTTTGCTATTTCCCTCGAGAGTAAGGTGCTGTCAAGAATAGATGACTATTCTTAGAGAAAAGAAATCTTTTTTTTTTTTCAATATTTTTCTTTCATGTATTTTTGCTATTTCCCTCGAGAGTAAGGTGCTGTCAAGAATAGATGACTAGTCTTAGAGAAAAGAATTCCCCCCCCCCCCCCTCTCAAGTAATACAGGAGGGGAGGATTTCCACCCCTTTGCTCCTGCATCTCTTGGTCACCTTCTATGGTATGTATATTAGGGTTTTGGGGAGGGGCAGGTCTAAGTGCAATGTGTCAGGGATGGGAAGCTTGGCAGGTGAGTCAGTTACTGTTTGCTGGTGGCAGATTTGAGTGAAAAACTACAGAAGTTGGTTTTTGAGTTTGGGAGAGTGTGTGAAAGGAGAAATTTGGATGTTATAAGGTCAGTAACAGCTGTTTGCCAGAAGCTTGGATGCAGGTTGAGCCATAGGGGTTGAAATGATCCTTTAATACCAACAAAAGGTGTTAAAGTCTAAGGACTGAAATAACTTTAAATAGTTATATAGATGGGCATAGGAAATGTTTAGAAATATATTCTGTTGTATGTGAAAAAGTTCCAGCCTGTTTCACAGTCCTGAAAAGGAAGAAAAGACACAGGGTATGGTTAGTTGAAAGTGCTGCATTTGTTGATATCCTCAGTGGTGAAAGACTAACTGGTATGAGTATGTGTTAATTTTCCAAAAAGTGACTTTAGAACTCTGCAGTCTGTCTTAGAAAATGGGTTAGATAGTGACTGCACAGTTTTTGATGTGGAAGGATAAGAATGAAGCTGAATAAGTGTAATTGTGTAATTCAGTTTTGGATAGAGGTTGAACAGTGACACAGCATGAAAATTCAGGTTGATAAAACATAGGAGTGTTTAATAGAATAAGAAAGAAATGCTGAGCAGAAACTGACTTTTTTAGGGAAGCTGGGATAGAAATTGGGAACATTTATGGGAAAATTTGGAGATAGATGAATGGGGCCTGAACAGATTTTAGGAAGGAGATAGAAATAACCACTAAGCTTATGTTTTTGGATGTGGTGTGATTATCAAGATTTTGAGCTTTGTCAACAAACTCACCATGAGAATAAGGAGTTTGTCACTCCTAATCTATATTCTTCATTTGTCTCTCTACTCCATTACTGATTGTAGGAAAATACTTAGGAGAAAGTTTAAGTTGTCAGTTCGTTAGATATATTTAGTTGAACCCTGCCGTCATGTTTCCTTGAACTTGGACTGTTATTCTGATAATCTAAGATATAGCCTGTTGTCTCAAATACTGGTGGATACAGTACCAAGGGAAGAGTAAAAGAATTGCTTCTCTATTAATCTTCTTTAGCCACATCTATATGACTTACCTTGATAGTCTACTAGGCATCTTCAAACTCCTCCCTGTCCATTCAGTATTGTCACTTTACTATTTCTCCTTATGTTTCATATAATTTTAGCTTTACCTTCCTTTTTACCATTACCCTTTGTATATAATGTTCTTCCAGAGGTAACTCATCCAATTGACAGCGTATTACTTTGTGTAAGCAGATGGCAAATGATTCATGACAGCCAAGACAACATTAATAACATATTATCTTGTATTGTGGAGCAAATAAGAGTATGAAATATTAGATGCTGCCCATGCTTCTTTGCTCTGATTGAGGAAAAAGTTTACATGATGAACTTCATGTCTGTCTGTCTGTCTCTTTCTTAACCCCATTACTATTCCATCACATCATGTTCACCATTTTATATCAAATGTAAAAAAATTTTGTGCTGGACCCTTCTATAGTCATCCACTTTATTGCCACATGCCCTCAGATGCAGTATTTGAATTCATGACTGAGTTGGCCAGTTTTCATTTATCAAGGTATTCAGTCCTGTACTACTTGATAAGGCCTTCATTCTCATTTACTAGTTGGCATTGTGCTCTGCAGTACTTAACCAGATTACCATACCTGTTCTGTGTAGGCTGTCTTTTACTGTGTAAGCCTGCAAATCTTTTCATACGTTGGCCTCCAGTCCTTGACAAGACCAGCCTTCATTCTTTTATTAGACAAACCCACCTACCTATGTTAGACATGCCTTATAAGATGATTATTGGAAAAAAAAAAAAAAAAGGTTTCTGCCTGATAGCTTTCTGTCCTGTAATTTGGTCAACCTGCTGTAGTTACATCCAAGATATTAACACTCAAGAAATGTTTTCTTACAGTCCCATCACTTATTTGACTTCAGTTGATAAACCTGAATTCTTTCCCTGTACATTTTGTGGATGCCCTTGCCATTAGGCTCATTGTTTGAATTGACATGGTGTCCACCTCATTTCATTGTAAATAGTGCATGTCAGCTGGCTTTAAGCCAAAGGATAACTAAAGAGAGGGTGGTTATGTAGTGCAGCAAACAGGTGCAATTTAACATTATTTCCAGGTAATGAAAAGGGGGTTTGGGAATAAAAAGACTAATAAGTAGGAAGTGAAGGAAACCATTTGAACTTAAAATTTTTTTGTGTGTAAACTAGTCTTACTTAGGAGGGATTAGCAAAAGGGATATCAGCTGATATGAGTTCAGGTTTTGAGAAAGGTTTAGTATGATTTGAATATAGTGCATTAAGGTATTTTCTGATTAGATTTTTATTCCATCAATTGGCTAGGCTTGATGGTATCCTGACATATAAAGATTTGGAAATTCAAGTCTGAATGAAGATTTTTTTTTTTTTTTGTATTTTGTTTCCAGCTTTTAAATTTCATTCATAAAAAGAAATTGCATGATTAATGTAAGATTATTAGGTTATGATTAGTTTTGGGTAACCGCATTTTTTTCAAGATTAGATAATTTTGCATAAATGTCTCATCATAGTTGCATGTTCATTTACAGCAGCTGGTAAGTAGCATAAAACTTTGTTACTTTGATTTGAAATTTTGAAAATCATATAAAGATGGCTTGAATATTTTGCTTAAATTTAATACTATGTCACAGGGTCCTAAATGCTTTACTTTTTGTGGAGGAGCATTTTGTGTTGTAATTTAGATGTTTTATGTTTAGCAGAGAAATGTCTCTGTTATACATGAGTTATATCATTACCTCCAGGTACATATTTACATGATGATACTTAAAGGACACTTGCAGTGCAATACTACAAACTTGTGCATTGTATAGATATTCTTTTGTTACTAATGCTGTTGTGACTCATTACAAATAATGACACTTGATTCATTCATAAAATGAGCATGAATTGCAAGGGGTACATCAGAATATGTATATTGAATGCCATAGGCACACCTTGTTATAGTGTTAAATACACTGCATATACATATGAAGTGGTTCTGATGAATTCATAGAGCAGTAGGCAGAATTTGTGTGTAGAGGTGATATTTTACATTGCCAAACTGAACCAACCAACTCATTATCAGAGTGAAGTATCTTCAGTGAGCTGGACACTGAGAGAGTATTGAATATACTTACTGATCATGGGGTTATGTAGTATTGTGTAGCAAGTGACTTGAGACAGTTGCGGGGTTGGACACTGGTGGTTGTGAGTGTTTGTGCCATTTTCTCGTGATCTTTAATAATCATCAGTTGGTGTGCTCTGTTCATGCAGAGAGAGGGCTGTAAGTCATAGGGAACAGTCTTTGCTAAATCATGCATCTAAATTATAACCAAAAGCTATTAAGCAGGAGCTTTGGATCTCAGGAAAAACATGTAACATTAAATCTTTTAATTTGATTTTTTTTCTTTGTTATATTTATTACATTGGAGTGTTGAAATCTTTGGAGGTTAGTCTGTATATCCTTAATATTAATTGGAAACACTTCAAGTAGAAATCAGGAAATGAAAGATCATAAATCAGTGGGTGGCAGCACATTTAGGTAACAGTATTTCTTTATATGGATGTATCATTTCGAACCCTTTGATATATGAAATTTTTTTTAGAAATTTTGTCTTAAGGTTTATTTATAAACCTTTATTCAATTGGAGAAATCATTTTAACATGAAATGGACAGGAAGTGATCAGTTGGCCTTAGTTGCCTAGGAATGTACTACCATGGGAGAAAATTGTTTTTCCTCCGCTGGTGGTTTTCTTAGCTTTTTTCATACTACAGTGTCTTTTGCTAGTGTGCTACACTTTCTCAAACTGAACAGTCTACAATGATTCCAATATCCCCTTTGTCAGTTTTTATGTTTCTCATATATTTCTCTACACTTTCTTCCTCATACCTTGTGTATACTTATTGAGGTCTTCCTTATTGATTAGTGAAGCATGTGGCGATTGCTTCGCTTTATGAAATATTTTGCAAATGTTTTGAACTTTGCTTTTTTTTTTGTCTATGCTGCATGGAAATATGGACAATGTCAGTAACTGATAGATTACATATGGAAAATTACTGACCACCCTGCCTAAATAGCAGGAAATGCGTACAAGAGTAAGAGGGAAAGTTAGAGCATTTTCAGAAAACTTATGTGCATAAGAACGGTTTTAATTAAGTTAATCTGTCAGATAGAACTTAATTTATATAAATGAAGACAATTCTTTGATAGCTGAAACCACTTATTTTAACTAAGAGCCATTTGAAAGTAAGACAAGATATTCAGTTGGAAGACAGTAGGTGTTAATGTGGCTGATTATTTTAAGTAATCAGTCAGTAAAATTAATTTTTAATTAGGTGATATTAATTGGGGTTGTAGATTTGCAGTGTGTCATTTAGTTTAGTTGTTTTTGAGAGAGAGATCTCCTTACAACAGAAATTAGGCAGATATATTCCATCTCGGTTCAAAATGGAGGTAAAGATCTTTTGTTTGTGAAAGTATTTTTGCAATTTGTAGTACCTATCTTCTGTCTGGTGAGAACTCATCTTGATGACTCATCCCAATAGTTTTTGGTCTAAAGTTGGCTACAGATTGTAGATTAAATTAGTAATGGTTACTGTGTCCAGTTATTTCGACATGCACACCTGCCCCCTACCCACATATGTTAAGATTTATTCCGTAAATAGCATTTTGTAGCAGAACTGCTTGTTGAATGTATAATGATCTTTTAAATAATCATTTTCATTCATCGATTAATTTCAGACATGTGATATGGCGGGTTCCACAGCTTAGGGATTAATTTTGAGTCGTGTGTTTGTGTTACTGTTGTCAACGTATGGGTTGAAAGACGGTGAAGAAGTCGACTGTGAGGCTTGATACGGAAATCTGCATTCTACATGGGAGATGGCAAAGTAATCTACTTACAGAGTGTGGCATGGTAATGGACTACATATTGGGAGATGGTAAAGAACTCGACTTACAGAGTGAGATGGTAGAGGACTCATCATGCATTGTGAAAGATGGCAAGGACTCCTACCCTCAGTGTGAGATGATTTAAGGACTGTGATAGGAGATAGCGAAGGATGCTAATTACACAGTAGGAGATGGTAAAGTTCTCAAGATACTGTGTTATAGATAAGAATAAGTAATTGCATATATATATATATATCTCATATATTATTTATTATTTCTTTTGTATTTAGCAGTGCTCAAAAGACATGCTTTCTTATTTGCCTGGCTAGGCAGTTGGACCTTCATAATTGGTTAAGTTAAATTGCTGGACAGAAGTGCATAACTCCCAACAACATCTGCTGACTCATGAGCAGCCAATCATTACCTGGAAACACATACATGTATTCTTGCTTACACGTTATTGCATACAGCAAATAGAAATTAAAAAGCTATATATGTTATATGATAAAAAATGTTCAAGAGATGGGGGTCCCATGAGTGTAAAACTCCTTCCCTGTTCTGTACTTATAAGGAAATCACAAGATATTGCTCATTTTCCCCACACACTCACACACACACACATTTGAGTGCATGCATTGTCATTTTCTTTTACTCTCGTCATTCATTTTGTTTCTCAGGGGAATGATGAAATCGTATAAATGATATATGAATGTCTTGGAAACGAAAATATCATAGTGAAAATGGCATGTAAACAGATCTTGTCTTGCCAAGTTCACTGAAACTTTTAAATGAAATTCATGACTAGAATAGAAATTCAGCATCGTATTTCATTTATCAGGATATTCCAAAAGACTTAGATAAGGCTTCACAAGAAAGATTGTTTTGCAAAGTAAATACTCTTTATTTGAAGTCTGCATTTGCAAAAAGACTCTAACTAATTGAAAACCAAGTTTTATGTGGAAAAAAATGGAATTTGTAAGTGCAACCAGTGATGTAATTTTAAGGCTTGTTCACTGCCCAATTCTTTCCATTATATAAAGAACGTTGAAATAGGTCTGAGAAACCAGACTCTGAAGTTAATGATACAAAATACATGTTTTCAAGTTCAACCTACATTTGGTTATTTCTTGAGTGAAAAGTCATCATCTCTGAAGCTGTATCATTTTGGTGAATGAAAAGGGGTATGTCTCTTTTAAGAAGATTATTTCCCAAAGGAGCCTTGAAACTGCAGGAGCACCTGAAAGGGGTACTAGGGTTGCCTAATAATGATGATTATATGGTCTGAGAAGTGTCAGATTATGTTAGACAGATATCAGCAGTGCATTTTCTAGATGAAAATAGAAAATTCATATAAAGTTCAGAAAATTATTTGCTGCCTCTCAGAATTCTAACAGTGTCAGTATTCACTGTAAGAAGCATTCATTGCAAAGCAGCTTATATTAACCCCACATAACTCATTTGTAAGAGTGCATCTTGATTATGTTGTGAGGTCTAAAAATGTTGTTTACTAATACAAAGAAAGAAGCCATATAAAAGAAATGATTAAAGAAAGTTGTGTCTTACTCTTGACTGAAGGATATGCACAGTGGTGCTGTGAAGTTATGAGAGTAGTCTTTCAAATGCATATACCGTTGTTAAGGTAATAATCACATTAAGAAACTATTTTGGGGCAGAGTTTTCATTCATAGAATTAATCTAAAGTTTTGTGAATGTGAAATCTAAAATGTTGGATGTAAAATCAGAAATATCTGTTATTCTTAAACTCATCAGGAGCAGTTTAGTAATGAAGATAGGTACATCTCTGATACTGATGGATCTGTAGAGATTACACTGCTTAGTAGAGATATGAATCACATGCAGAGTGAGTAGAGTTATCATACAATTTGAAGAACATGGGGTATGATTGATATTCAAAAACCAAGAGAAAACTGAGTATGACTCATCACTGATAAATGAATCAGCAGGATATCCTGGAAGGTTGAATGGGTGGCCCAATTTAGATGTCTGGAAAGCTTTATATAGCTAATACCACGTATTTAAAACCAAGAATGATGAGGAACCCAATTGCAATGAAAAACCTTGTCAAGATATTTTTCTCTTGTTAACAAGGCAAAAGCTATGATATGTAGCTTTACGGGAGGCAAAAATTGAAATGGTATGGTGGATTGTAACATTATTTCTTTTCTTGTCAACTGTCATAATGCTTTTAACTAATTCCCCAAAACCATTTATAGGTTTGTTTCATATACCAGGGATGGCTAGGATATCCCATCAAAATTTGTTTTTGAGCCCATGGCCAGCCAGTCGGCACAGCTTGATTATGAGCATTTGGTATTTCCTGGGAGAGATTTTTTTTTGTGATTACCAGTTGACTCTAGAGAGAGGACTGGAAGTGAGTAGAGGCAAAATTAAAACTTTTGCCGTAATGGGTATAAAGATGAGTTAATATAAAACATACCCTCACATACCTATCATCCTCTTTAATTAGCCATATTCTTAGTTCATTTACCCATATCTGAGTGATTTTCAGGCTCCTTCATATGTATTTGATTGTTTTCCATCTAGTTCATGGCATGCATTGCTGTTTTATCTAGCCTAGAGGATTATTTATATGATTCTATTATTAAACTCAATTATTGGGCAGTAAAAAATCCATTATTTGCTAAATTTACTGTTTCACATGTGGGTACTGTTGTTAATGTGTTTAAGGTCTAAACGTTTTCTGACCATACTTTCTAGAAAGGCCCATATACAGTATTCCTTTTTATGAATACCACAAATTTAAGGATTATATTTTTTGTAGTTTCACCTAGTGTATTAAGTGGGATGCCAGTATTAGGCATAGTTATAGCTATTTAAGGATTACCATGTTGAAGTGGGAACAAATGGGATGATAGGCCATCCATTTGGTCAACTTCTTGACTGAAAGGATGGTATAAAACTTGGTATTGGATCAACAGAAGACATGGTTAAGCATCTCAAATAGAGAATCTGTTGTAACCATGGGAACTGGATACACTGGAGGTGCTCCAGCATAACTGAGCTTTTATTATGCCTTGATGATTACTATTATGCCAGACTTTTGTGCCTTAATTTTGTTTAACTTAGTGAGCTTGGAACTGGAAACAGTTCTTTTCAAAGATATTTACAGTCTCTCCCAACTTGAATGTCTTTCTGCCAAAGATGCAGTACACCTTTCCCCCCATATTGCATCTTTAGGTAATGTAAGAACAGTAAGTGAATTCATGTGAGTTAGACCTAGGTGTGTATTGGTAAAATAGTTATGTATTCCCAACTACACAGAGTACCCTCTTTTCCTCTATGGCAAGAGAAATATGTGTACACACCAGTATTTGCTCTCTCTCTCTCTCTCTCTCTCTCTCTCTCTCTCTCTCTCTCTCTCTCTCTCTCTCTCTCTCTCTCTCTCTCTCTCTCTCTTACTTACTGAGAGAGCTTAACTAAGCCACCACAACATTTCAAGTTTTCCTTTTTTTCTAATGGTATGTATGATAGATTTGTTTGTATTATGCACAAATCCAAAAGAGGCTACAGAGTTGCTCTGGAAAGCTTGGTGATTTCAGATTGTATTTTCAGTTTAAAACTTACCTTTAGTGTCCTCTTGGGATTGCCATGATTCAAGAATAGAATCTAGAAGCTTTAGGGGCGGCGTGAGTAAATGTTTTTTCTTAAAATGTGAGCAAAAGAATTTCCGTTTTGAAAAAAAAATGCGTCAAGTTGCTAACAAAGCACAAAGAAAGAAATTAGATTTGGAATTTTAACCACCAGAATTTTTTTTTTTTTTTTTTTTTTTTTTTTTTCAAGCCAGTGATTTAGGTTTGGGTAGCATTATTCTTATATTTTTCTTCAGGGTTAAAGACAAAGAAGTGCAACACCTACACATTGATTATTGAATAATACTTAAATGTATGTTGAGTAAAATCCTTTCGGTAGTATGAGGGTATCATCATCATTAAGGAACAGAATATTAAAGCAAATTCAGAGCTGTAATTGTGATGATGTGGTAGTGAAAATGTGCCTGATGAACATGTGGACAGTTTCTTTGTGAAATTGATGAACTTTTAAGACCTTGTAGAAAAAGAAAGTAAAGTTCTTTACATATCTAGGTTTGTAGTAATTATCATAGATAATACTTGGTTTTGATTCTGATAAAATTTTTCAGTGAACAATGTATTGCCAGCTATATATACACTATTTTCTTTTCCTTTCAGGGTTTACCACATCTGAATTTTATAGTCACAAGTAAGACTGGGAACTCTGTAGAAATTGAAGATAACATTTCAAGAAATAAAGCAATCAAAAACTTTCCAAAAGTTTACATTTATCATGGAGTTAAATTGTTCACTTATAGTATTTTTTCTTGTTTGAATATTTCTATACCATATTCCGTATTAACCATGTCCTTTGTTGCATCTATCCACCTGCCCTAGTCTGTTCTCACCTGGCCCACTGTCACCTCTCATCCACTCAGCTGTGTTGATACTTGATGCACATAAGTGAAGCACTTTCCAGTTTTCTTGAAATATGCTGAATGACACTGCACATTCTTGGCCTAAGGAAAGATAAGAAAGTTGTACCCAGTTATTTAGACTAGTTCATTAGTAGCCTTTGATAGACAATAATAAAGCATTTCACCAATTATTAAGACTTCTCCAACTAGCATGATGTATTCAGAATGAATACCTTGGACTGGCCTTTCAATTTTATTTTTTTATATTCACATTTTTTCCATGTTGAGCACTGTTTGAAATATCTCCACCAGGGTTGATATCTGTTATATCATTGTGTAATTTTCTCACATGCACATTTATATGTGCAGGGTTCTATATAACATTGGGGATTATGAAATAGGATCCCAGTTTGCTCATATTTCAGTTTTTTCATCGTATTATGTAAGTCATACTAAGCACATCATCAGCAAAACTACACTTGTATCCAAATTGAAGGAAAGAATGAGATATGTTCTGTTGCTATTAAGGAACTCATATCCACATACAGTCATGAATTGGGAAAATTCTCTCTGCTGCTAAAGAAGGATTTCTCCTTGCAGTGATGGGTCACCAGATAACTATGGCAGTATTCTCTGGCTCTCTGATGAGGGGAGTTGCAATGGATGTAATCATATGATTACAGGTTCCTCACAAAGTCTGGTATGAAAAGAGTTGTTACAATCAGTCAGTCAGTGGTCACCAAACCCACTAAAAATGAAAACATCGTCAGTATGTTTAATGAGTGCCATTAACAGGACATCAGTTTCAAGATTAAACCTTATCACTCTAATAGGATATATTTCTAAGACACATGCTTTTGCCACCTGTTTGTCCTATTGCATGCTTCATACTGGTGTCCCAGTGCCCATAATACTCTCATATTTGAGTAACCAGCTCTGTAATGAATGTGTTTGCATTGCTGGTGGTGGGTTTAGGTTTGTTAACTGAATATTTTTGGTTTTCAGCTGAATCTAAATGGCTCAGGGCACTTAGTTGTATGAGGCTGAGAAGTCACTAAGGTTGTGTACTATTAACAAAGCAAAGTATGGTGGTCCAACTGATCAGCTAGATGAATTTGAAAGGATGAATGTTTTGAGCATGTGATGCTGAAGTACAGATATGTGTTTGACTTGTATTTTATTTTATTTTTGGTAAGTCTTCCTTTGAATCAGGATTCTCAGTGCAGATAAGATTTTAATGTTCTTCTTAGAATATAGTAAAATTCTTGTGTATAGATAAAGAGATTGAGCTACTCACCATGCGTGATCAATAGGAATGTGGGGATTTTTATAAATTATTTTCAAGTAGAAGTTAACTTCAGTTTTCAGTCTTAAGAGCTGCTGCTGTTTCATCAGTATATAGAAATAAGAATGAAATCTTGTGGGAGCTAGGATTTTAGTTACTTTATTTATGATCTACTAGCTTTGTTTTTGATTAAGTAAGGTCAGTACAGTTTTTCTTTTTATGAAAACTCCCTGTAACGGAAGATATGTATAATTGTTCTCACAAGGCATCTGATGCAGAATGTATGGTTACTTTGTTTATATTTAATGATAAGGTTTATGAAATAGCATACTCATACTCAGTAAAGGACTTTGGAATTGGAGGTGACTGGATATTGGGGTAGAACCCATCCTGGAGGAGTAGACAAAAGGATGAAAATTGATCAATAATTATTAGGCTTAAGGGAGAGAAATATATTGATCCCATGAAGGGACAAGTATGTTTAGGGTAGTAATTACTGTGGGTAAATTTTTGGAGGGAAAGGAAAGAAACGGGGAAATGAGTAGATGTTAGCCCCTGAATAGATAGCTTTTTTCGTATAAAGCTGTTGCGAGGTATCATCAGGGATGTGAAGAAATGGCCTCATTTGCTCACATCCTTTCCCAAACCATCATGTTTAATGCACTGAAACCAGAGCACCATATCTACAACAATGCTGCTCAGACCTTTGTAGTTTCTCATGACTGCTTCATGTGCTCTAGTTCAGCCCATTAACAGCACAATTATCCCCTATATTCCACAACTTACCAGATGTATTCAACAAACTTGTACCTCAGTAGTTCAAAGACTTGCCTTTCTCTCTCCCCAAGCCCCTCATCCGTGATCCATACGTGTGAAAATCTTCAGTATCCATTTAGCAACACAGTCGCCTCCTTTCTTGAAAAATTCAGCTGCAGCAACATTCACTCTTGCTGTCTTGCCACATCTCATCTTACACAAGGCCTTTACCTCCTGTTATATCTTCACCAACCCACTTTCCATGACTCTCTCACTACACACGCCTCCTCAACCCATTCATCCTATATTTGCCATCTTGTTGTCAAACAGTTATCATTTCTTCAAAATATTCTCCCTACCTGCCCCTTACTTCATCACTACCTTTTATCATTTTCCCCTGTTTCCCTTTCACAGATGCTTCCATTTGTTCTTATATTTTTCTCTCTTAATCGTCTTATTCTCTGAAGTTTACTGATGATTGTTCAACCCAGCTCTCATTTGCCTTCTTTTTCAACCTATGTACCCTCCTCTTGACCTCCTGCTGCTTTCCCTTGCACAATAAGTACCACTCATACACCTCTCTTTTGCCTTTCACGATCAACTATACTTCATCTCACCGCTCACTACCATTTCTCACCTGTAGTCTTTCCACCTGCCAGATGCTACACACTTCATTTGTACATACCAGTACTGCTTTTATAAGCATCTTCCATTCCTCACCTGTTCCCCCTACTGTTTACTCTCACCTTTTGCTGATCTGCACCCAGTCTCTTTTGGTAATTCTTCACTTGCATCTCTTTTCCGTGCTCACTTTCACTAAACATAGACTTATGTGACAGATGAGGATGTATAAAGAATGTGGTTGAGAGAGCAGAGGAGGCTGTGTTGAAATGGTTTGGACATATGGAGAGAATGAGTGAGGAAAGATCGACAAAAGAATAGAGTGAATTGGAACGATGTGGTATACTGGGGTCGACATGCTGTTGATGGGCATATGAAGCGTCTGGGGTAAACCATGGAAAGTTTTGTGGGGCCTAGATGTGGAAAGGGAGTTTGCATTCGGTGCATTACACATGACAGGTAGAGACTGAGTTTGAACGAATGTGGCCTTTGTTGTCTTTTCCTAGCGCGACCTCATGCGTGCATGGGGGGAGGGGGGTGCCATTTCATGTGTGGCAGGGTGGCGACGGGAATGCATGAGGGCAGCAAGTATGAATACATTTCTCTATGTTGATGGATAAAGAAATGTATATACACCCTGGCAAGGGTGTCTGGCTGCCTTGAACACATGGATGTTGAAAGACACACAAGACTTTTGGTATTTTTACGTGTGTCCCAGATTTATCTTGGTGTGGGTAGCATGGACTTTGATCTCATGTGGCTCCGATAATGTGATAAACATGTCGATGGACAGACAGATGTATATACACCAACAGAATAGAGGAGGGTAGATGTGCTGGAAATGAAAGTTTTGAGGACAGTATGTGATGTGAGGTTATATGATGGAGTAAGGAATGAAAGGGTAAGAGAGAGGTGTGGTGATAAAGAGAGTATGTTTGAGAAAGTTGAAGAGTGTGTGCTGAAATGGTTTGGACATATGGAGAGAATGGGATAGGAAAGATTGACAGAGTATATATGTGACAGAAGTGGAGGGAACAGGGAGAATGAGGAGACCAAACTAAAGATGGAGGGATAGAGTGAAAAGGATTTTGAGGAAGCACACCCAAACATGCAGGAGGGTGAATGGTGTGCATGTGAAATGGAATGATGTAATATACTATGGTTGACATGCTGTTAGTGGACTTCACCATGGCTTTTGAAGCATCTGAGGTAAACCATGGAAATGTATGTGGGGCCTGGTTGTGGCTTGCAAGCTGTGGTTTTGAAGCACAACATATTTCAAGCTGGAGAGTGGGTGTAAGGTGATATTTTTTCTTGTATTTTCTGGCACTACCTTGCTCATGCAGGAAATGGTGATTCTTGGTGCTACCCTGCTCATGTGGATAACAGCAGTCATAAAAATAACACATACACACACATTATACATGTTCGCCTAACTACATAAGGCAGTCTCGTGAGAGTGAGTTATTGTGTGCGGTTTGGTTTTGGATGGTAGGATTTGGTTTTGGTACTTTATACATGATGGTTAGAATATATACTTTCAAATAAGGCCAATGTTTTTCAGTTTTGGTGTTACTTCCCTAGAGTTTGAAAGATGAATTACAGTAAAAAAGATTGTAAGGATTACTGATGATATGCTGAGCTGAGTTAGATTAGCTTTTGATAATGATGAAAATTAATTTTTGCAACTGATCTTGAAGTTATTCCAAGGGAAACTTGGTGTCCCATGCAAAGAAAAAGTATTAAAGATTACATAGACTTTGTAAAATTCTACAATGACATTTTTTATGAATTATTAGATTTGGTAGTGGACATTTTTTATGAATTATTAGTTTTGGTAGTGGGTTATTTATAGATTGCACTGATTTTTGAAATAGTAGCAGTTTGCTGAGCAGGCTCTAAAGGAGGCATTTGAAAGCAGAAAGATTTGAATTCGATGACATCTTGTATGGGGATGGATTAGTTGTGAACTGGAGGTCACCAGGTATGGAGGCTCCTTTGCCATGGCCACCGCCTGGAAGGAATTCCCAAAGGGAGCAGGTGCTAGGGATATACTGTAGTTAGGTTGATGGTCGTAACAAAGGTGAAGGGGATGTGAAAAATAAGGTAATGATGGGCTGTCAGGATTAAAACTAAAAACTTTTTAAGATTAAAAAGATAATTGGGGAATGACTGCTTTTCATTTTTGAAATCTTTTGTAAATCTCTCTCTCTCTCTCTCTCTCTCTCTCTCTCTCTCTCTCTCTCTCTCTCTCTCTCTCTCTCTCTCTGTCTCTCTCTCTCTGTCTCTCTCTCTCTGTCTCTCTCTCTCTGTCTCTCTCTCTCTGTCTCTCTCTCTCTGTCTCTCTCTCTGTCTCTCTCTCTCTCTCTCTCTCTCTCTCTCTCTCTCTCTCTCTCTCTCTCTCTCTCTCTCTCTCTCTCCATGTGTGTAATTCTAGTTAACTCATTCTCTTTTTTCTTGGTATCCAGATAGATAAACTTGAGTTGTGTAGCATTTTTGGGGTCTTTTCTGCACCTAAATGTGTTAGATGGTTGGCAGGGGAAGTATTTGAGATAGATTTTGCTTATTTCTGTGAATGAGCAGAATTTATATCATACTTAGAGATAAATTTTGCATATTTCTGTAAAGATCTGGTGAACTATGAGAAAGTTTGGTAAACTGAATTATGGACATTTTTGTTTCTCAAATCTTGGATGAAAATCTCCTGAAGGTTAAGATTTTCCTTCAGCCATCTCTTATGCTATTAACTACACATTTGTGTGTATGAAACTTAGCAGTGCATATTCTTCTTGGTGCTTTGTGCAAAATATAAGAAAGAAATTTGAAGTCCATACTGTATCTTGAAGATCTGGAGCTAATGTAGAATATTGACTTACATACTTAGCAAATGATCCGTGATTGATACTTGTAGTCTTAAAGAAGTAACATGGTGGAAGTGCTCACCAATATTCTGAAATGTTCAGTTTTCCTATATATTTTGTCCATGATTTTTACCCTGACCTCACCATATGGGAGATTGTCTATTGTGCATTTTTCTTCAATATTGATATATATATATATATATATATATATATATATATATATATATATATATATATATATATATATATATATATATATATATATTTTAGAATTGTTTATGCTACTATCTGAAAACAGAAAAAAAAGAGTGGTTTCAAGTTACAGTGTCCAAGATTCATCACTTTAGAAGGAGCTTCTTCACCCAGTGCCCTAAAGTTCAAAACCATCATCATCTCACTGCAAGGGAATAGTTCTGTTACCCTATCTTGGTGTTACAGTTTTCAAACAGTCCATTTTATTTTATTTGATGTGTGATGTGTTCCTTTGCTCTGTTGAGAATTGTTACTTCCTGTAACAAGTTGCAAGCCAAAATAGGATGGATACTGTTGAATTCTGCTATGTTTATATGATGTACAATGGCATTGCCATGCCAAAAGCTAGTTGAATAACTAGCTTTTGACATTTTACTTCGGGCATTGAACCAGATATAAGAAAGAGCGTTCTTGATATGATGTACCCCCAAGAAGTCTGGTGCACTGGGATTCCAGTGTTGGATCAGTCTTGATTACTGGGACATCATGAAGTTTATGTAAAGAAGAGTAAATAATTAGAAGGTTAGAGATAATGATTTAAGAAGGAGATTGCATGAGTCACCCTAATGGATACTCAGAGGGAATACATGTCACTGGTTATGGTGATGCTTAAGAAACCTGACCCATTGTTCCATTTTTAAATTTGTGCTGCTCCTCTGTGGTTGTGTACTTTTTATGAATCATTCTAAGCAGAAAGACCACAGATTCACATTACAATACATGTGACATGGTTGCGGGTTACTATCCTTTTATAGGTGGAACATGATGCGTTAGCATGAAAAAGATGAAGAGTTGGATGCAGTTTTCAAAACCAAGGAAGGAGCTAGATGATGTTCATATTATTGTTGGTGAACCACATGAAAAAATTGAAAAATTTCTGACTAAGAAAGTATAATTCTGCTTGAATTATATTCATTTCTTCAGAAATCTGATCTTGCTGAAATGTGTATTTTGCATGAACTAAGGAAAAATAGAAGCCAAGTGCAACAGTTGCAGTGTTAAACATGCCAAGAAATTGCATGATATTAAAGAAAATTCAGGAGATTATAGTGTGTGGAATGTGCAATTTAGAGAGTGCTACATAAGGACATAGTGAATAAGGTTGGGCACAATATATTATGTATGGTCAAGTCAACATTGAATGGCACGTCAGAGTAGGACAGCTTAGATGTATCTTATTGGATGTTATTGTTTATTATGATGTCTATAAAGAGGACTGTAGTGGATTTTAAGTATAATGATATGATGTTGTATGTTGCCTGAGGGATGCGTGTTATTGATATGTATAGCATTGGATATTTTTGTTTCATATGGATGGGATTATTTAAGTAAATTTCAGCTTTAAGATGTAACAGGTAACAAGAGTTAGTCAATTATGTGCCAAGTGACATCCAGAATTCTTAATTTCTTTATTTTGTTTTTTGTATTTGTATAGGTCTGGTAGTGTAAATGATTAAATTGTGGAAACTGGTTTATATATTGTAATGAAGATAGTAGCCCAAATTGTATACTAGACTGTAGAAATTATCTTGTGCCTTGTTTTACAATTTGATAATAGTTGCAATTTATGTTTATAAAGTAGGTGTAAAATGTTTGATTTTGGTAGATGCTAAGTTATTTGAAAAACAAGTTTTTTTGTGGAAGACTATTGGAAGTTATTGAGTGAATGTAGCTAAAGATTTATAGGTACTCTTATATTTTTACATGAGAATATGTACAACACTTTCAAATTTGATTGTAGAAGTTGCTTTGTAAGCCATGGTAAATATTCCTCACCTTGTTTGACTAAAGGTAGAATCCCCAAACTCTTATCCCATGTTTATTTACCAGGGATGTGTTCTTTTCCACAGGTCATTCATAGAGTCACTTCTTTCATCTTTCAGATCAGCTACATTTTTATCATTAGCCCCTTGAATTATTTTCTCTGCTTGTCATGGTGGTTGAGGAAATATCCTTCTTCATTTAGTGTTGCTTTCTTCAAGTTCTTAACAGGAATTGTACTGTCATATCTTAATGAATGGAACATGTAGAAATATGAAAAGTTTGCTGTTAAATAGCATAGCATTCCCATTGGCCCCATTTTGTATTCTGTTATCAGGGGGGTAACTCCTTCATTAGTGATACTACATGAATTGAATCATAGTATTGGGAACAATGAAAACATGATCTGCTCAGGCATTTTGTTTTGCTGGATTATTGACTTCATTATTGTTTCTCTTTGAAAGATTGAAGCATTTTTGAGAGCATTTAAAACCTTTCATGGTACTGATGAGAAGGCAGTATTGTATCCTTGAGAGTTCTACATAACTGTGATTGCTTTTAATGCAGACTTCATGATTACATATGTAGAAATGTGTAAGAGGTTGAGCTCCCATGGTGTGGTTAGCATCTCTGACTATGAATCACACATGGGCCTACCTGATACTGAATCTTGGAGAGGTCTTTAAATTCACAGTCAACCCTGCTGATCATCCTCCCCTTGATTTATAGATAGATGGGTTTCTTGCTGCAGTTAGGCTAAAGACTTACATATTGTGAATCCGAGATGGTCATATTTATCGCTTACATTGGGAAAAAAATGTGGTCTGCGTATTTCTTGAGCATTGGATTCAATTATTAGACCTGTATAGAGGATTATCCCTTCAACTTAGGATTCCTCCCCTCAGAAGTGGTTGATGGCTTAAGATATATTCACATATATGATGATATAAGGACCAGAAACCATTTGGAAATAATCCAAGACTGCACCCTAGAAATATTGATGAATAACATGGGGAGTGCTTGAGAAATATGCATTAACCTATATTAATGTATACATTGATTGACTGGGTAAGATTAAAACAGAAATCCTCTTTCTCTTTGTATAGCAGTGTCAGAATCTTCATTTAGATCCCTTGATGGAAGCCATACATATAAGTCCATTAATTTCAGAGTCAAGCAAATTGATAAGAATAATTATAAGTAAGATCCCTGCACAGTATACGAGTCTCTTATTGTTAAAGGGAAAATGAGTACAACAAATGGGAGAGAAAGAAAATAACTGCACATACGTGATGTCTCCATGGTTTAATTTGTTTATGGATGGGATTGTTAGGGAGGTGAATGCAAGAATTTTGGAGAGAGGGGCAAGTATGCCGTCTGTTGTGGATGAGGGAGCTTGGGAAGTGAGTCAGTTGTTGTTCGCTGATGATACAGCGCTGGTGGCTGATTCGGGTGAGAAACTGCAGAAGCTGGTGAGTGAGTTTGGTAAAGTGTGTGAAAGAAGAAAACCGAGAGCAAATGTGAATAAGAGCAAGGTTATTAGGTACAGTAGGGTTGAGGGACAAGTCAATTGCAAGGTAAGTTTGAATGGAGAAATTTGGAGGAAGTGAAGTGTTTTAGATATCTGGAGTGGATTTGGCAGTGGATAGAACCATGGAAGCGGAAGTGAGTCACAGGGTGGGAGAGGGGACGAAAGTTCTGAGTGTTGGAAAATGTGTGGAAGGTGAGAACTTTATCTTAGAAAGCAAAAATGGCTATGTTTGAAGGAATAGTGGTTCCAACAATGTTATATGGTTGCGAGGTGTGGGCTATGGATAGAGTTGTGCAGAGGAGGGTGGATGTGTTGGAAATCAAGATATTTGAGGACAATATGTGGTGTGAGGTGGTTTGATCGAGTAAGTAATGAAAGGGTAAGACAGATGTGTGGTAATAAAAAGTGTGTTGTTGAGAGAGCAGAAGAGGGTGTTTGAAAATGGTTTGGTCACATGGAGAGAATGAGTGAGCAAAGGTTGACAAAGAGGATATATGTGTCAGAGGTGGAGGGAACGAGGAGAAGTGGGAGACCAAATTGGAGATGGAAAGATGAAGTGAAAAAGATTTTGAGTGATCGGGGCCTGAACATGCCAGAGGGTGAAAGGCGTGAATTGGAACGATGTGGTATACTGAGGTCGACGTGCTGTCATTGTATTGAACCAGGGCATGTGAAGCGTCTGTGGTAAAGCATGGAAAGTTTTGTGGGGCATGGATGTGGAAAGGGAGCTGTGGTTTCGGTGCATTATATATGACAGCTAGAGACTGAGTGTGAACAAATGTGGCCTTTGTTGTCTTTTCGTAGCGCTACCTCGCGCGCATGCAGGGAGAGGGGGTTGTTATCTCATGTTTGGCGGGGTGGCATTGGGAATGAATAAAGGCAGCATGTATGAATTATGTACATGTGTATAGATGTATATGTCTGTGTATGTATATATATGTATACGTTGAAATCTATAGGTGTGTATATATGCGTGTGTGGACGTGTATGTATATACATGTGTATGTGGGTGGGTTGGGCCATTCTTTTGTCTGTTTCCTTGCGCAACCTCGCTAATGCGGGAGATAGCAACAAAGTATGATAAAGAAAAAAACGACAAACAGAATTTGCCTTGTGAATGATATACATCATTCTCAATGTATTGTTCCCTGTTCAAGTTTTTTCTGTAAGAATCCCTATACCACAGAGGGGATGAGGTGTATCCTCTAGATTGGGTTGTAAGTGAATATATATATTCATATTTCTTTCATACTCATTTGCCATTTTCTGCATTAGTGAGGTAGTGCAAGGAACAGACAAAGAAACGGCCTCATTTGCTCACATCTGTTCTCTAGCCGTCATGTGTAATGCACTGGAACCACAGCTTTTATCAACAACCAAGCCCCAGAGACCTTTCCATGTTATCCCTTGGCTGTTTCACATACCCTGGTTAAGTCCATCAACAGCATTTCCCCCCTTGTATACCACATAACTCCATTTCATTCTATCCTTTACCTCTTTCCACCTTCCTGCATGTTGTGACCTAGAGCACAGAAAATCCCTTTCACTTTATTCTTCCATCTGTTTGGTGTCTTATTTCCTTCTTTCCTTTTCCCTTCAGAGTAAGCGAGAATAAGAGCAAGGTTACTAGGTACAGTAGGGTTGAGGGTCAAGTCAATTGGAAGGTAAGTTTGAATGGAGAAAAACTGGAGGAAGTGAAGTGTTTTAGATATCTGGGAGTGGATTTGGCAGTGGATGGAACCATGGAAGCAGAAGTGAGTCACAGGGTGGGGGAGGGGGTGAAAGTTCTGGGAGCGTTGAAAAATGTGTGGAAGGCAAGAACATTATCTTGGAAAGCAAAAATGGGTATGATTGAAGGAATAGTGGTGTCAACAATGTGATATGGTTGAGAGGCGTGGGCTATAGATAGGGTTGTGTGGAGGAGGGTGGATGTGTTGAAAATGAGATGTTTGAGGACAATATGTGATGAGTTGGTTTGATCAAGTAAGTACTGAAAGGGTGAGAAAGATGTGGTGTTAGAAGGAGTGTGGTTGAGAGAGCAGAAGAGGGTGTTTTGAAATGGTTTGGTCTCATGGGGAGAATGAGTTAGGAAAGATTGACGAAGAGGATATATGTGTTAGAGGTGGAGGGAACGAGAAGTGGGAGACCACATTGGAGGTGGAAGGATGGAGTGAAAAAGATTTTGAACGATTGGGGCCTGAACATGCAGGAGGGTGAAAGGCGTGCAAGGAATAGAGTAAATTGGAACGATGTGGTATTTATTATTATTATTATTATTATTATTATTATCATAACTACTATAACTACGTGTAATCCGAGGGCCCCTGTTTACTGAGTTCCTACAACTTTGATGTTGCACTACAGTCAAAGGTAGGAAAATGGCTGACTCCTTTTTGGGCAATAAGTTCTTCATTGAGACTGTACAGTACCATGCTGCTTTTCAGAAAGGCAGTTAGGTATTGAAAAATAAACAAACATCTTTCAATAAACTTTTTTTTAGGCTTTAAAGCGTAAACATAGAAATGGAGATTTCGTTGCGTCCTCAAAAATTGTTATTCATCAATATTTTGATAATCCAGGATTTGGATAAAGTGGCTATCAAGTTTATAGGATTCCATAAACCTTATCTGCATTATTTGAAATTGCATCACACTCAATTGATTCGCATTGGTTTACTTTTTCGTGGTTGGTTAATTTTAGCAAAGAAAATTTTTTCATAAAGCTAGGTGCCTATGATAATTAGTTTCTTGTCTTTGATAATCCAGATTATGGTTGACAATTTCATCAAGGAATTGGTAGTTTGTTGCTTGAAAGGATTTGTGAGGTTATTTGTAAGGTTTATTAATCAAGGGTTTGTAATAGCTCTGATATTGACATATGCCAAGTGTAAATACACCTTAGTCTTGTCATTCTCAATTGATTTCAGATTTGAAATTTTGGTTTTGTGTTTTTTTCATTCCAGAGCCCATCGAATGAGATCACGGTACAAGTCGCGATCCAGGTCGCGCTCCCGGCACCATACCCGGTCTCGATCTCGTTCCTGAGGAACAGGTCATCAAAGGTTCAAGTGGATTTGGTTGCAGTATACTGGTAAGCCTCCTTGAACCACCAAATGTGGTTTTCAAAAGAGAATATTTGGAGGAACAAGATATATAAGCTGATCAAAGCAGAAACTCCAGGCCAAAAGTTGGAGTTCAGAATGGCTCTGCTGTAATCTTCAGAACTGAGGCTTTCTTTTCAGTTAATGAGTTGCATTGCTAAGACTATAATGAATATGAAGGTTCAAATTTACTGAGTTTGTGAAAACTGAGTGTGGTCACAGTTGGCACAAATTATGATATACTTCCTGCAGATCTAGCTTTTTAAATTTCATTATTATTAAACATATTTCCTGTTAAAGACATATGTCAGTTAGACTTATGCTCCAGGAGTTCCTGAGTTAATAATTTTCGTTAGCTGTTGTTCACTGGAAGTGGGCTTACTGTGGCAAGATTCAGCAACTTTGATAGGCACAAACTCTTTTTACACGTGCTGTAGTCTTTAATTATCTGTAGATACAAGGAGACCAAGTTTGCCTCATATATTAGGGTTTGTAGATATTAAAGCTCGCCAGAAGAATGTTTCTCATATACTAGTATTGGTTCAAATACAGTTAAAATACTTTTCACGATTATTAGAAAATGCATTGAAAACAGTAAATACTGAAAATCTTACTACTTAACTATCTTTTCATCTTACTTCCATTTCACGTGGGATAAATGAAGTGCATTTAACTGCACCAATTTTGGGAGATTTTATTTATCTTCTGAAAGTCCCCAACCCAACCAAGACCAGTAGGCTGACAAAGGGTAGGGGACACCCACAGAATGGTGTTTTGAAAAGGTTAGGGGAAGATACATTATGTATGGAGCAAATGGGTCATGAACATCACTAGTAGTAATGCCTTCATCTGTTTAAAAACTTCATGGATGATTCTCAAGAATTTGTAACCCAGAATTCCGTTATTGAACAAATACATAAGACTTGGTTTGCTTGTACATCAGCTTGAAATTTAAAACATCCATTGCTATGCAGAGATTATCATTATTGGTAGACACTTTTCCAGAAAGAAACAACTTTTTGTTTATAATGGGCCCAAATGGGTGTAAGAATTGCAGGTAATCAAGAATTGACAGTATCTGCACTATAATCATTGTGCTCAGATTATTATATACTTTGTTTTGATAGTTATTTCTGTAGTTTTATATCTAGGATATTACCATAGCAGAACCACTGATAGTCCTTAGCAGAACATTACTGAAATGTTTATTTAGTCATTTGATCCATCTACATCCCAAGTATAAGGAAGATGTTAATGCTTAAGTACCACTGAAGGATGATTAAAGACATTATGCATACTGTTTATCATTTCTTCAGAGTGGATTCTCTCGACTCAATTTCTGGCCACAGGGAATAAAGCCCAATAAAGCTCCAGCTTCACATTCATTATTCGTCCACTAAAATGTGGCAATATTTTTTTTCTTTGATATATATGGTAAATGGGAAATATGTATGAAAAATGAGAATGTGTTGAAATTACCCCTTTGGTTTACTTGTAGAAGTTATTTTTGTTAAGCATAAAGCCAAGAATTAGTAACTGAAGATACTTCGCATTGAGAGAATTAATTTGCATCACATAATGCTCTCATGGTAATTTTGTCTGTCATCTATGTAAATTGTGAAAAGGGTGTCAGCTTACATACAAAAACGAAGTGTGCTTACTACATCAGAGTGTACCAAGAGACATTTTTGTGATCGTATAGTCTGCTCTTGATGCTCAGCAGAACAGTTAATACAAAAGGTGATTTAGCAGTAGTTTTGTATTAAAAGTAAAGTAGTTTAGTGTATTTTGAATTCCCTAATTGTCATTTGAAAATGCCAACTCACTGGGTCTGTCCACATCATTGGATCATGCATTCTATTACTGAAAAGTTATTTTTTCTTGAATTTTTAGAGCTAAGGAAAGGAGAGCAGCCCAAAATTTGAAGTACAGCGACTTACCATTATGGCTTTACACATTCCTTTTGTAGTTTTTCCTGTCACTACCAGGTGCTTCTTTACATTTTGTATTGAGCATCGAGAGAAAAATTAGCTTTCTTTTGATCCGTTTCAAGGTGAGAGATGCATGGTCCAATGAGTGGCAGCATTTGGTTAATTGGTAACACTCACAACGTAATCCTTTCAGCGATCCTCTCCACATATTATTGTTCACCACATACTTATGATGCTGCTGTTGGTTTAACAAAAGTACATTATGTGTGGTATCAAAAATTTGGGGATAGTTGGCATAGGCTGTTCCATGTCAGACTGGGGGACTTTAATTTAGAATTATTGGATTGAGGTCCATAATTACAATTTTTTTAACTACACATGTTATAGGCAGTTATTTAAAGAATATTAGCAGAAGTGCAGTAAAGTAAAAGCTGTGATTCAGATAGGTAGATTCAGTTGGGCTAGGATGGCAGCACTTGACCATGCATATCAGTGACTTGCAGACCCCACTCTTGCATTGTATAGTTAAGGGGTTTGATTATTCTTTGAGCAATTTTCATATTTAGTCATTTGTTGAGGCTCGGCTGAGTTGTTTTAAGTTTGACTCATGTTAAGTTTGCAGTCCTTTCTCTTATTATGCATTTAGATGATTATAGCAGATCATTTGACCAAAGATTTGAACACTTGTGGTTGAGTGCAGAAAAGAAAGTGAATGATGTGAAAAAGTACATGAAGCATGTTAAAAGCTGTGTATACTGTTAACCTTAGACATTTATACACCAGCATATGTTATGTCATCCTTGACCTATGTGACAGGTCGTAAAGGATTTTTTCCAAATTATGTAATTACTTTGTTTTTCAAATCTTTTTTTTATGGGGCTTTGTATTTCCTTTGAAAGTACAGTTGTTCCTTAAGATGGGTAAATATAGTCATGGTAATTTTTTTTTTACAGTTGTTTCTGAAGATGGCTAAAGATATTTTCATATTGTATCTTTTTGTGTTATGTGATTTCATAACTGCTTTACTATATGGCATGGTTCGATTTTTTTGTTGATGTGAAGTAATCTGTATTCACAAATTTGAAAGAATATTAAAAGATAAATTCCCCATTAAGTACTTTTTATTATTATTATTATTATTATTATTATTATTATTATTATTATTATTATTGATTATTGATTATATAACGTCAGGACCTCTTTAATGGGCATCCTGCAGCCATAAGGCTGTGCTACAATCAGAAATGGAAAATGATGGACATCTTTGGGACTGGAAGTTCTTCATTAAGATTTTATGCCCTTTAGTCAGCTGACAATGATACGGCCTTGTCGAAATAAGATTTTCACTTGCAACGTATCCACAGGCAGGCATAGTGTGGTAACACTCCTATATATATTATGCCTTGCAAACATGAAAAATGGCTCAAGTATAAAAGGAATATATATATAGATATTTTCTTTTATACATTTCGGCTGTTTTCTTCACAGGCAAGGTAAAGTTATGAACTGGTGAATGAGTGAGAGGAAGAATATCTTGGTTCCTTCCTCTGTTCCTTCTTTCTTGAAAGCAATACTGGAGTGGATGATATCCAGCCCCCACTTCTGCCCTTACAATTGTAATCACTTTTACTACACATGAACAGGATTCCTTTTTCCCATCCCAGGAATAGTATATAGGGGGAGAAAGAATACTTCCCACATATTCCCTGTGTGTTGTAAAAGGCCAGTAAAGGGGGCTGGAAATCCAGGTTTTACTTTTCCAAAAGAAGGAACAGGGAAGGGGGCCAAGTGAGGATTTTCCCTCATAGGCGCAGTGAATGTCAGTTTGCGGCAAGGATGCATGATGTCTCCATGGTTGTTTGTTTGTGGATGGGGTTATTAGGGAGGCGAATGCAAGGGTTTTGGAAAGAGGGGCAAGTATGCAGTCTGTTGTGGATGAGAGAGCTTGGGAAGTGAGTTGTTGTTTGCTGATGATACAGCACTGGTGGCTGATTCATGCGAGAAACTGCAGAAGCTGGTGACTGAGTTTGGTAAAGTGTGTGAAAGAAGAAAGTTGAGAATAAATGTTAATAAGAGCAAGGTTATTAGGTACAGTAGGGTTTAGGGTCAAGTCAACTGGGAGGTAAGTTTGAATGGAGAAAAACTGGAGGAAGTGAAGTGTTTTAGATATCTGTGAGTGGATTTGGCAGCAGATGGAACCATGGAAGTGGAAGTGAATCATAGGGTGGGGGAGGGGTGAAAATTCTGGAAGCCTTGAAGAATATGTGGAAGTCGAGAACATTATCTCGGAAAGCAAAAATGGGTATGTTTGAAGGAATAGTAGTTCCAACAATGTTGTATGGTTGCGAAGCGTGGGCTATGGATAGAGTTGTGCGGAGGAGGGTGGATGTGCTGGAAATGAGATGTTTGAGGACAATATGTGGTGGTAGGTGGTTTGATCAAGTAAGTAATGTAAGGGTAAGAGAGATGTGTGGTAATAAAAAGAGTGTGGTTGAGAGAGCAGAAGAGGGTGTTTTAAAATGGTTTGGTCACATGGAGAGAATGAGTGAGGAAAGATTGACCAAGAGGATATATGTGTCAGAGGTGGAGGGAACGAGAAGTGGGAGACCAAATTGGAGGTTGAAAGATGGAGTGAAAAAGATTTTGAGTGATCGGGACCTGAACATGGAGGAGGGTGAAAGGCGTGCAAGGAGTAAAGTGAACTGGAATTGTGTGGTATACCGGGGTCGACGTGCTGGGTGTGCAAGGAGTAAAGTGAATTGGAACGATGTACCGGTATACCGGGGTCGACATGCTGTCAGTGGATTGAACCAGGGCATGTGAAGCGTCTGGGGTAAACCATGGAAAGTTCTGTGGGGCCTGGATATGGAAAGGGAGCTGTGGTTTCAGTGCATTATTACATGACAGCTAGAGACTTGAGTGTGAACGAATGGGGCCTTTGTTGTCTTCCTAGCGCTACCTCGCGCACATGAGGGGGGAGGGGGTTGTTATTTCTTGTGTGGCAGGGTGGCGATGGGAATGAATAAAGGCAGACAGTATGAATTATGTACATGTATGTATATATATATATATATATATATATATATATATATATATATATATATATATATATATATATATATATGTATATATATATATATATATATATATATGTCTGTGTGTATATATATGTATACGTTGAGATGTATAGGTATATATAGTTGCGTGTGTGGACGTGTATGTATATACATGTGTATGTGGGTGGGTTGGGCCATTCTTTCGTCTGTTTCCTTGCGCTACCTCGCTAACGCGGAAGACAGCGACAAAGCAAAATATATATATATATATATATATATATATATATATATATATATATATATATATATATATATATATATATTATTATTATTATTATTATACTTGATTGCTGTGTCCTGTGATAGTGAGGTAGCGAAAGAAACAAAGAAAGGCCGCACCTGCTCACATCCATTCTCTAGTTGTTGTGTAATGCACTAAAACCATTGCAGCCTGCTCTCAGCCAGGTCCCACATATCTTTCAATGGTTTACTGTGGACACTTCACGTACCTTGGTTCAGTCCATTGACAGCACGTCGATCCCAGTATGCCATATCGTTTCAGTTCTCTATCCCATGGCCTCCTTTCACCCTCCAGCATGTTCAAGCCCTGATTGCTCAAGATCTTTCCACTCCATCCTATCATCATCAAGTTGATCTGTCTGTTTTCCATGTTCCCTCCACTTCTGAAACATGTATCCTCTTTGTCATCTTCTCCTCACTCATTTTATCCATATGTCCAAACCATTTCAGCACCCTTTTTTTTTTTTTTTTTTTTTTTTTTTTTTTTAGCAATATCTCAGTTTCCCACATAAGTGAGGCAGCACCAGGAACAAATGAAGGACATTTGCTTAGTCATTCTCCGACTGTCATTTGTAGAGAATGAATGTGAGCAAATTTGGCCTTTCTTTGTACCTGGTGCTACCTTGCAAAGGCAGGAATTGATAAGTATAATGATAGAAATATATATATATATATATATGTATGTAAACATGCCTACCTACCTACCTACTTTCCTGACCAAGGAGTCTCTTCTGTGGGACTCATGCAGCACATGTGAAGCTGGCTATGTTCGTAAGACAGGACTAGAGGTCATAAAGTCATGGTGATGCGTGTATTTACGGAATGAATACAGGGCAGTTGAGGAGTAAATGTTAAATGTCTTCAGTTTGGGTGTTGCATCTTGGGCATGACTGGTCTTGTGATATGTTGAAACTGTGTATTGTAGTGATGGGCGGTATCCATTACATAGATGGGAAAAGGTAACATGAAGATGTCTGGGTCAGAAAAAGTACGTTGTATTGTATCTTAAGATATTGGGGGATTGTTAGCATAAGCTGTTTGTTTCAAGATGGGAAACTTTAGTTTTGAGATTCTTAGATTGATATCCATCATAACTTTTTGAATTTCATAAATTTTAGGCAGTTAATGTAACCTTGGTATGCTGGGTGACATTAAGAATTAATCACAGTATGCGGAAAAAAATTTCCCCATTATGAAATGAAAGAATTACATGTAAGATTGAATGATGTGTACAAAAAAATGCAGTTAAAGTAATTTAGACAGCCATAGTATAGTGCTTAAGTGAACACAAAATTGCTAGTGAAGAGTGACAAGGGGACAGGTAGGGGGAGGATGGATAACACAAATTCATTTTGATTCATATCATTGTCTGTGAAGAAGTACATGTTAAGGATAACTAGAAACGGTGAGCTGGAGAATGAGCCGCTTTGCCCACATTCACCAAAAGACTTTTATGGTTTGTTTACACACGTGTATTATACAATTCTCGGAACACTTTTTGTAAAATGGTTCCTGACGCTGTAATCCCAGGACCCCCATACAGGGGCTCATGCTACTCCAAGACTGAACTACACTCAGTAGCAGGTATAGGATGGACTTCTTGCTGTGAAAGTTCTCTGATGAAAGTACTATTTTGTCAGCAGACGATGATAAAGCCATGCTAAAGGTAACTTTTCACCTATGGTGTAAAATTGTATAGACAAGAGTCCGGTATCACACAGTTTCCTGGCGCTACCTTGCAGATGCAGGAAACAGCGATTAAGTATAATTATTTCGGTGCATTATACATGACAGCTAGAGACTGAGTGTGAATGAATGTGGCTTTTGTGTGTTTTCCTAGCGCTTCCTCGTGCACATGCGGGGGGTAGGGGGTTATTTCATATGCGACGGGAATGAATAGGGCAAACTATGAATTGTTTACATGTGTATATATGTATTATATGTCTGTGTGTGTATATATATGTATACGTTGATATGTTTATGTGTGTATGTGGATGGGTTGGGGCATTCTTTCGTCTTTATTTCCGTGCGCTACCTCGCTAATGCGGAAGACAGCTACAAAGTATGATAATAAGAAAAATATATATATATATGTATGAAGTTGGACTTGGTATTCATGGGGAAAAATTTGAAGTGAAGTGCTTTAGGTATCTGGGAGTGGACATGGCGGCGAAAATGGAACCACGAAGCGGAATTGATTCATTGGACAAGTGCGAGCCAAAGGCTCTAGGAGCACTGAAGAATGTGGAAAGGGGTCGTTGTGTTGGAGGGCAAAAATGGATATGTTTGAAGGATTATTAGTCCTTACAATGTTAAATGAATGCTACTCATGGACTATAAACGAGGATGGGCGGACGAGAGTGAATGTGTTTGGAAAATGAAGTCTGAAAATCTTTTATGTAGTGGTTGAAGGAAACAGGAAAAGGGTAGAGAAGTGTGATGAAAAGATCGTGGTTGAGAGAGCTCAAGAGTGTGTCTTGAAATGATCATGACATGTTAAGACAATAAGAGACATTGACAAAGATGTCAAAAGTGGAGGGAACAAGGTGAATGGGTTGACTGAATTGATGATGGAAGGATACAGTAAAAACTATTTTGTGATTGTGGTCTAAACATGGAGGAGGGAGAAGGGTGCCCTCGGGATAAGAATGAGTTGGTCGACATGCTGACAGTGAACCAGGGCATGCAAAACTGCCGAAGTAAACAATTTAAAGTTTTGTAAGGCATAGTTTTGTGTAGGGAGCTGCAGTTTCGGTACAGTACACAAGACAGCTAGAAGAAAATGGATGTGTGAATGCAACCGTCTGTACTAGGTGCTAACTTCGAAGTGCGGGAAACTGCGATGGGAATATATATATATATATATATATATATATATATATATATATATATATATATATTCATATATTCATACTATTCGCCATTTCCCGCATTAGCGAGATAGCGTTAAGAGCAGAGGACGGAGCCTTTGAGGGAATATCCTCACTTGTCCCCCCCTCTCTGTTCCTCTTTTGGAAAATTAAAAACCGAGAGGGGACGATTTCCAGCCTCCCCCTCCCTCCCCTTTTAGTCGCCGCCTACGACACGCAGGGAATACGTGAGAAGTATTCTTTCTCCCCTATCCACAGGAATAATATATTACTATTTGAGCGTTACAGGGAGAGAGGTTTTCACCAGAGTTGCCCCGTCTCTTAACCTTGTATATATGTACCATGTCTTCATTCCTATGTATACAACGCACTCCCTGTCCTATGCCAGGTGCCCATTTTATCGACAGTCCCACAGAAGAGGATGAGCAGCTGGGCGGACTGTGGATCGGCTGCTACAAATCGTTAATGGTACCCACTAGATCATAGAGGTAGCTGTGTGTGATTGCTATTTGTCTTTCGGGGAAAGTTTACACTCGTGTTGCCATGTGTAAACCTATGTAAACCTTATGTGTGTGTGTCAATACTGCTTGTGATTATTGTGTAATAGGGAGATAGATTTACACGTGTTGCCTCCTTCATGAATGTATCGTGTCTCCTTCACTCCTAGCATGCATACACAAAAACACTTTATCAACCAGTCCTGAGGGGTAGGATGATCAGCTTCGATTGTCTGTGGGTTGACAGCCGCGCCCTTGATTCGAACCCTTTCAGGCCTGACCCCCTGGTTTGTCCATGATAACTCGGTCTGTAACGCTAACTGCTACATCATAGGAGGTTGGCTTGTGTGTGTTTGTTATTGGATTCCACCCACTTTGAATGCACATAAAGTGAAAGTTCCCCTTTGGCAATCCTCCATCTTTGTCAGTTGACGAAACAGCTTACAGACTAATGATTAAATAGTATTCAGGTATTGGATAAAGAAATATTCAGCAAGCTGTTCTCAATCATAAATGAGGCCCAAACTGGAATATCCTTAAGTTTAGATACCACCTGAAAAGCACATTAGAGTTCATAGAGTAGAGCAACAAAGATGGTACCAGAATTAGAGCAAAGTTACAGGGAATGACCATCTTAAATATGCCTGCCTTTGAAGGGAATTGGGTGAGGCGTGACATCACGACCTTTTTAGATCGTATTGATGGTAGACAAAGGTTGTTAGAATTAAACAACTGAAGGGTATAAGGACAATTATGAACTAAGATTTGAAATAGTTTTATAGCGTAAGAGTGGTGGATAAATTAAATAAAACAACTGATTTAGTTGATGCAAACCACGTACAGAAATGTAATATGTATGATATAAAGAGTTGGAGGCCCTAAGAGTATAAAACTCCCTACCCGTAAAGTACAAATAGGTAAATGCACAATCGCATACGAACTGTACGCTTACTTTACGCTTGAGCAGCTAATACATAGAGAACTCCCCTCCTCCAAGACATAACATGCAAATTGCATTCACACGGAAGTGACCCTAGAAGTAAACGTCCCTCCTAACCACCATTCGTCCGACAATCGACCAACCAGATTTTCTAGACATGTACAAGTCATCGTTTCTCAGCGTCGTGACACCATGCAGCACCGCAACAACCAATTCATCACATAAGAATCCCTTGTGATCAAGATGCAACTTCTGCACCAATGACACTGAAGACCTAACTCCTCAGTTGTTCTGACTTGCTTATACAAAGACACACAAGATTACGTAGTTTGACATGTTCCACCCAGCAGACATGATTGGCTTCCTGAGTGCTGTGTGAGCCCCGAGACGGGGATCCTAAGGTAGGAAGGTAAGGGATTATAAGTATTTTGTCCCTTTTACTACTACTTGCTCCATCTCCTCATTCTTCCTTTCTCCGTTTCTCATCATCTTTATCTATAGACTGCTGTGAAGAGAAAGTGAACAAGAAGATATTTTGAGGCTACATTTTTATGGGAGCATTCCTTGAAGTAGATATAATTGAGACTTCTAAAGTAACCCAAGAGCTGGAGAATTTAGTAACATAAGTTGCAGGCACATAGAATGTACAGTTTGGTTCCTCATGCATAGAAGAAATCCCAGTCATCCAGGTGGGATGTGTACTTTTTTTTTTTTTTTTTTTTGCTATTGAGTGATTCGCACGATAAAGAGTAGGATTATTGCTGTATATTGTTATTTTGTTAATTTCTATGTAATTTAGTGGCAGGTTATTAGATTACAAAACTTACATGTACAACTTTATTGGTGTTTTGATTGTGGATTGATATTGATCATCTGTATTTTTGTTGTGTACATGTATCAATAAATCATGAATTTAAAGGCTCCCTGGCTCACGGGGGTTTTATTGTTTTACACTTGATTTCTTTGTTCCTGAGCATTTTTTTTCTTGTTATGGAAAGATGAAAGCTTTGTGGTCGTAAAGTTATTGACCTGAATTTGGAAGGCCTGTAGATTTTATGAATTGCCTTAGAGGAAGTTGATGAACGTGAGATACCGTATTGTTTGACCGAACAAGGATCTTATGGCTGGTCAAGTGTTATGTTTCATTGATTTTAATTTACTGAAACTACAACACAAAACGCTTCATGGAAGACATCCGCCTCACCTGTTGTAAACAAATTTCAACTGAGGAGGCGGATTTCTTTAGTGGAACGTGTATTGTTAATGCTCAGTAAATTATCAACTTATTGAAGTGCGACTTCCCATCAAATATATAATGACTATCTGTAGGGAAGAACTGCAACAGTGGACTTGTATAATCCTCCAAAGAATTACAATGATCCAGGACAGATAGGAAGGAATAACCGTAATGGTATAAGGAGTAAAATAAACATTTCATATAGATGGTAATTTACTGTTAATCGGAATTTCAGTAATGAATAGATAGACTGGAGGAGTATGGATTCTCTTGGAGACTTCTTTAGTGTTTAGTGGAAAATTTCCGTCATGTTGATAAATATATTGACTAGGATGAGTAGGACTGACCCACCATCCTAACTGGATTGTATTGTACATACCAGTGTCAGTGCTTGGCTGATGTCTGTTGCCACTAATATTGCACGGGACAACTGGGATATGTGGAAGGTCAGTGTATAATGTGACTGGTAATGTGGTTGGGATTGAAGCCTGTTGTGCAGGGGAGAGTAGGATTATTTATTTATAACTACCACAGGACCAATTCTGTGGAAATGTCCCTGTTCTTGCAGCTTTGTTATGTTTGGTTTTCAGATGACGGCAGATCACGATGGTAAGGCACAGTTTAGAGTGGAGCTGATGAATTGTTGATTTGGCTGTACTTTTTGAACTTTACCTATTTCAAATTTCTGGAGTATCCAGTATGTCATGAGGCCTTTTTTATTGAGTTAATTTACCTAAGTTGCATTCACCACATCACCTGACATGTTCTGAGCTTTACACATCTTTGTATAGCAGCAACATAACACATCATTCATCTTGTTACCATTTGCTCTTGTTATTCAGTTCAGTTCATTCTAAAATTTCACCGGTATTTATAATCTTAATATTAAAGGATTGGCCACACCCTCTTGCCTAAACAACCTCTTTTTTATGTGTTAGAATCCTACTATAAACCTTGCCAGTTATTCCAAATGCATAATCCTCGATTTTCTCATTGCGTTATATTCCGAAATTACGACATAAAAACAATAAACTCAAATGCATTTTTGTTTTATTATTATCTGTGTGTGTGTGTGTGTGTGTGTTGGAGTCGATTCTTTGTGTTGGTTCGCTACCGGACATTACATATGTTGTTTCAAGAACATTTATGGATAATGAAACAAAATGCAATTTTTAGTATCTTTTAAACAAATTCTAATATAGAATATAGTCTTTTTCAACAACTGTTGACTTGGGACGAAAGACGTAAATCCGTTGATATATATTTTCCTGTTACTGTGTAAACGGAACAGTGTGGTGCTAGGGTCTCGGTACTCTCTAAGTGCATTCAAGTGTGTGCGTTCGTGTGTGTATGTCCAGCTTCTTCAGTCTTCTGCTTGTAGATTGAGAAGTAACCCTTCGCCACCCACTAGTGGCACCTTGTCCAGGGGCACTTCGGACCTGTTGGAACATGGCAAAAACATATATGTGTCCGTCGTGACGGTAGAATGAGATGAATACACATTAAGAAGATAACAGAAAATCAAAATACTGTAAGTCAAGGTGATCAGTCACTTTCGTGAGCATTACATGTGAAATTAGACATTATGGTTTACATCAACAGAATAAGTAAGTATAGGTAATGAAGACCAGAATTAAGATTTTTGGTTCATCATGTAGCAAGACTATTACCAACGGGGTTCATTTTAAAGCTATTAAGAACAGCATAACAGTTAGATATGTAAACGTAAAAAAACATTTGAAAAGTTACTTAGAGACAATGATAATGACTACCCCTGCAAGAACAACATAGGTAAAGTGGAATGCGTCTACCGGGCAACGTGAATGTGACGAATGAGAAGAAACGGTGAAATCAAGATATAATTGAACATTTTAAAACCGTGGCGACTGCATCTCAACTGCTTTTTTCTGCTGATTGAGATGGGTGTTAGAATTGTAAATAAATATAAATAAGAAACACAAGGGAAGAATTTGAGCACTGATTTATTAGCCAGTAACGAAAATCTGAGGTTGGACTAACGATATGTTGACAAGAAAGTGGGGTGGAGTCGAGAAGACCAAAAGAAGGCACAGAACAGTCAAACATTTGGCAGATGTGATTAAAGGACTAAGGACGGAGGAAGAACCAGAAGTGTGTTCAAGGATTCAACAGAAGGTCTTCAGGTTCAAGGAATTGCGAGGATGAATTTGTTCCCCAGCTCATCGTTTGACTCAAGGTTTCTTTACCTGGTCAGGTAGCATAGGTGAATACGAATTTTTGCGTCAAGCGATGAGCTGGTGAACCAATTCATCCTTATGTTAACGATTTTATGAAGGAAGTGTTTTCATGTAACATCAACAACACTGGAAATCAAGGGAGAAGGATTATGCAGGATCAAGGGAACCACTAGCGGTCAAATTAAAGATATGGAGGATTCAGGTAAGGACGTGGTTATGTTCACCACACTGGAAAAATAATGTACGACTGATTTAGAAGAGGGTTGAAGTACTGTGGGCAAAGGAGCTGTCATCCTCTAGCATGAACATTGTGGAAGCTATGTTGTGGGATTCCTGTTTCTTTTTTATCATTACAACAATTATGGTGAGAAATTTAATGAACAATTACAATGAATTTTACATGTTTTTGGTCTTATATTTTCCTGAATATACAGTAACAAACAAAAGTCTGGGATTTACACATAACACATTACGTCACGACCTTGCGGAGGGTCCGACTCACCCGGGATGCGTCTTCTCCGAGGTATCGGTGACGGAGCGGAGGACGACCACAGCCGAACTGGGGAGCGGCAGGTTGGCGTGGCGATGCAGATTCACCTCCAGCTCTTCCTCCGACGTGTTGATTACCAGCAGGTACTTTTCCGAACCCTCCAGGTACCTGTAGGCATACACCAGTCTTTTATATATTTCTACCTTGAGTCCTCTCTATCCTTATGAGGCTTCCGTTGCATTTAGAAAGCTGACCATGTTCACAGATGATATCGTGTGTGTGCGTGTCTGAGCAAAATGTGAAAGGCAATTGGGTAGTAAGCGCTTGGTTTCTTCTTTATGGGTATGAAGGGCCTTGGAATACGCTGAAGCGTTGCTTGTAGTGGTGGGTGATGATATCTTTGAGCGTGTGACAGAACGAGACGTGTTTGTCTCGGGGAGTATGGTTTCTAATGGGTAAACGTTTGGCTGGTGGACAGGAGTTTAAAACCGAGTTGAGTGGTCGGTTGCTTAGTGCTTGCCGGGTTATGCCAGTGTGTTCTGTCAGTATTATGTTCTTTAGGGACGGAAGAATGAGGTAAGAATTCAAACATACAGTGTCATTACGGCTTACTGTATTCCTCCACACCTGAGGAAACTGAAGATTTCCTTAGTGACGACTGGAAAGGCAATGTGTCCCTTGCTGAAGGTGTCCGCCCTCCTTAGCACGGCCAGTTCCTTGTAGATCTTGAGGTGGCTGGTCTCCGCTTGTGTCTGTGCCTTCACGTTGAGCACCTTGTAGTTGGGGTTGACTGGTAACCAGGTGCTGTTGGCGGTGGTGAAACCTGTCGGGGACAACAGAGACGGCTTGAGGACCCAGGACCCGAGTCTTCGTGGTGGAGGAGGTATGTAAAAGACATATTGTAAAGTACATTGTATAGGGGGTAATAGTGTATAAGGTGGTTTGTATGGCGGTTATCGTGTTAGGTTGTCTGTATGTGAGAGGTGGTGTAATACATGGGTGTAGTGGTACTGGGTAGTCGTATAGACTACCCAGTACCACTACTGGTAATAATGGTAATGGTAATAATATTACGTAGCTTGCCTCAGGGTACTGAAGTGAGGTAACTGATATGGGGGTAAAGGTGCGAGGTAGTTTGAATGGAGATAATAGTATAAGGTAGTTTGTATGGATGTAACCAAGTCATGGGGATACTGGGCAATATAAAGATACAGTGACGTAGATGGAATGATTTAATGGCTTAGTGAAGGTAGTGAACCACTATGTTTTGGTCTTTAGGTCATCTGTAAACTCTCTCTCTCTCTCTCTCTCTCTCTCTCTCTCTCTCTCTCTCTCTCTCTCTCTCACCTGCGTTCGTACAGTTGTCCCACTGCATCGGAGTCCGCTCGGGGTCTCTGCTGTGTTCCTGGTAGAGGTCAGGGCCCCAGCGACATCCCTCGGGATCCTTGGTCTCATCCCAGCTGATGAACGTGTTCTCCATGCCTGGCGGAGGTTAAGGGTGAGGACTAACGCTACGGGCGCGACCTCGCAACACCAGCAGTTATCACAACATGACAGCAACAACCACAACAACGATACGTTACGCAGAAAGGACAACAACAGTAGTTACACCATGCGAAGACAGCAAGAGATGTGTTTACAACAGTGGGTAAAGATATCTGGTTACAACAGTGGGTAAAGATATCTGGAAACAAAAATTATAAATAGTAGAACATCAACAATATAATGTCAACAAGTAATAACTAAATCTATAGGACAATGAAAAAAATTATTAGAATAATCACATATGCTCTCAGAGCACCAAAAACTAAACTTACGAGAACGATGTAAGCTAGGATCACTATGATTTGCAGCCAACAACAATTAAAGATTTACAGAAGACAAACAAATGAAGTATCAGGGAAAATAATCACATGGAAAGTTAAGTTCAACCGCTATAAGAAGAAAAGGATCACCAGGAGATTCATTCCTCCCGGCCTACGTTTTCATAGGTTAGGTTTGCTTTCAGACCCTAACTTAACCTAATTAAACCCGAGAAAACTATTTTGTGTGTGTGTGTGGGGGGGGGGGGGGGGGCAATCACCAGGTGATCCAATGCAACTCAAGTTTTGTAAGATCTACATCGTAAGTAGAAAAATCGTTCTGTGAATTTGGAAGCCTTTAAGTATCTGCCAGACAGTACCAAACTTGAAATTTGTTGCATTCACTTCATAACAGGTTGTTACAAACACTCACAGCAACGAGAGCATCCAGACGTCATAACAATGGAGTTAGGAGAGGAACGTGGAATTATGAGCTAGGGAATGAAATTATGAATACAGACAATATACAGAAGTTAAAAAGTTGTTTGAGAGGAGGAATATCGTGAGATGGGCCCACATGAGTGTAGAACTCCCTTTCCATAACGCTGAAATAAATAATCTCAAATAATAGGCAACTGACAATTCAGCACTTACCGAGCTCCTCGCCGTAATAGGTAACAGGCGTGCCGGGCAAGAGAAGCGTCAGCATGTTGAGGGCGTCCACCAGGTCCCTGCCCAACCTCGACGCCACTCGGCCATTGTCATGGTTCCCTGTCTAAGGCAAGCAGTAATATTCCTTTTAAGCCGACAACGCCGAAAATCTTAGCTGCTGCATTACATCGGACTACAGATAATTCATTCAATTTATCCATCTATTTTTGAGGGAGAAGGGGCTGTTGACTGTGGAAAGCTTGAAACAATAACTTTGGTTTTTACGTTGACAAAACACTGACGGGCTTCGATTCTACCGAGCTTCATGTCCCAAAACACTGGCGCTTATAATATGCCGCGCTCTAGTTCACAACACAAGAATCCGTTAGTGTTGCTCTGCTGTAAACTCAATAAATGAGAGGACAATACCTTTCTTATGCTATGACCTCAAAGGAATTGGCCTTACCGACTAAATTGTATTATACTCTTAATATCATTAGACTACCAGGACTGACTGTTGTCATGATTTCAGATTATAAATGACCAATAACTACCGATCTTATAGGCTAAAAACGCGATGATTTAAGTTATAAAAGAAGGTTACTAACCACCCAGTTAGGCCACTTGCCCTCGGGCATGTTATCCAACCAGAGGTCGATGGTGTAGCGGAGAGACTCGCCAGTCAGGTCCCCGCGGCTCTGCAGGTTGTCGATCAAGAAGAAGTTGAATGGGAAGTCTGCCAAGGGCACCGTTTCGTTGCCGTAGTACTTCATCACGGCATCAATGTCGTCGTTATAGACCTCCACCATCATCACCCTGTCGGGACAACTCCATTGTAAGTTATGACGAGAACATTATTATGATCATTACATGACTATGATACCAGCAAGTGGGACTAACCTACTGCATGTTTATTAAGTCACACAGTAACAATAATATACTTGATCATCAGACGAAACAACGTCAGTTTCGTCCGGCGGTAACACTTCCTCTTGATAGACAATTAGAATACTTGTAATCATAACAACATTCTATTAAGGACGTTTCACATCAGAAAAAGCTTTCCATAAGCATGCTAATTCGAACCGCTCAAACGTTGGTCTGATTATCGATTTCGAACCATTATGCAGGCTGATTCAAACGGGTTCACTGAGTATCTTCGAACTCACCGAACCACTTGAACCACACAAGAACTAGGAAACAAGTTAAACAATAGAGATGATTTATTTAATTAACCCTGGCACGAACTTTGAGTATGATGGTCATACCGTAACGCTCAAGAGTTTAGGCTTCGAATACAGAGTAGTGTGTATTACGAAAAACAGTGAACTGAAAAAAAAAGGAAGATGGAATGACTGATCGAGTGAACGATGCAGTTCTGAGATACTTATGAGCACATGACTGGGACAGATGTAAAATGAGTGAGTTTGAGCGAGGTGCACACGAGGCAGGATGAGAGTATGAGTGAAAAGGAAACATAATGTTAGCGATAAATGTTAGGGTTTGATTAGGTTGAAGTATGGAGATGTAAAGTCAGATTAGGCTAGGGTAACGCAGCTTCAAATGGCATAACGGAGAAACATGCCTAATTTAAGGATTCTTTAAAAAATCTTGAAAATTATGTTGTTTGGATTTGTGGTCTTGAAGAGCTAAAACCTAATCTTATCTTAAAAACCATAAAGAAAAAATCATAGTAATTACTTCTAATGTTGTCTCACCTGTCTGGATACTGGTTGAGGAGTTGGCGCCATTCCCGGACCACGGTCAGTGTTTCGGGCTGGTCCACCGTGTACGTGTGGTTCAAATAGTCGTAATCATCTGGGTCCTGGACCCCAGAGTGGGTCGCCACTGGCTCATTCTGACTCAAGTCTGCCGAGGATGGACGAAAGGTTACTACTGTTGTGAGCTGTCAGTTTTGCATGGTCTTTCGTATAAACACTTCAAGCAATAAGCGTCTCGTCTATGTAAATTATCAGAATTCCAAGAATCGGATTAGTTTTGTTTTTAATCATTTTTAACATGCAGTTACTGTGCATTATACTTTAAAATGATAAGTGTTATTTTAGTGTCATAACAGTTTGTGGTGTTGCATCCTTCCACTAATACAGGTCTTTCAAAATAATCTATAATTAATCACAAAACGTTAAAGATACCTGGGTGATAGTTAATTCTAAATCAATTAGTAAGAAATATATCTTTCACAGTTACTCCAAATCACTGTGTCCTGTATCACCGTATGATTACGACATCGTCTTTTTATCCACTCGCTTTCCTAGGAAGGACACAACCTGCTGAACTCATCTAAACTAGTTATAAGCACCAGGTTACCATCGCCCAAGGGCCACAACTCTTGTAATATAAATTTGTAATATAAATTTTGTATTGCATGGTTTATACATGTCACTGTAACACCAGACTTACAGTAGGATCACCAAATGAGCAGTGTTTGGTCATCTTCACGGGATCAGCAGGAGATGTAACTGCAGCGATGATGATGTTAATGGAAGCAACAGCAAATGTTCATGTCGAACATAGCGTCTTTCAAGGAACAGCAGCATGCAACGGTGCAGGAGTTAACAGCATGCAGTGCTCAGGCGGTCAGGGAAGCAGTGCATGCAGTACTCAAGGGGGCAGCAGGAGACTGATCAATAAAATAGGGTACACGCAGTGATCAATGGAGCAAGGGATGGCAGCGGTACAGGGAAGAGGAAAGACTGACCAGCGGGTCGGATGGAAGCATGATGAACGGAACACCAGTGATCAACGGAGATGAAAACGATGAAGGGAGCAAGCAAACACTGATCAACGGAAGAGGTTGAATTGATGACGCAGGGAGCAGCGGCAGGCGAACAGGGATCGATGAAATCTGTTGCAAACAGTGATCAAGAATAGCCTAGTTCTGGGGCTTACGACTCACCTTCTACTTCAAAGAGATGTTTGATAGCATCGATCCGGAAGCCGTCAACACCCTTTTTCAGCCAGAACGTCAGCACTTTCTTAACATGACCGAGAATGATAAAATAACATGAAGCTGTTAATAATAAAGACCAGTAATTACCTTCTATTTCGAAGAGGAATTTGAGAGCGTGAATCCGGAACCCGTCTACGTGCCTGTCCAGCCACATTGTCAGGACTCTCTTATCAGGCCCGAGAAGGTTAAGATAATGTTATTCTATGTACCTTAGGTAAAATATTTTAATCAGGAGAGCAAAAGGACAGGGAAATACAGTAAAAGAAGCTAGGACACAAGTATTCTAACACGCTTTACTCTAAATCTTACTCATGACTAAGAGGGATTGGAGTGAAATATGAAGAAACATTAGCTTCTCGTTTCTGTACACGTATCACCATTAACATGCAGTCTTCGCATTGAAAGGTAACTTATCGAACAATGTAGCAATGACTGCAGTCCCTCATACCTATCAGTATTTCCTTAAGCCTGACGTTACGACCCTTTAGCACGACGGTACAACAATTGGGTGTTACAATAGTCCTGTCATTATCCCGACTTTTCAGGGTTAGGCCATTATATTCAAAGGTCGTCCCGTTGTGCTTAGGAGTAGTACCGTCTTACTACAAGAAGTGAAGGTAAGCAGGGAGATAATACTGGGTTAATTAATTAATCTTATAGGTATACTTACTAATTTGTCTTATAATGAGCAGGATAAAGCAGTTAAAGATATTACAGGCACTCCTATTGAAGGGTTGGAGTAATCATAGTTATATTCATTCATTTTTTTTTTCATGTCGTTGCTAAGATTTTCAGTGGTGCAGATGCATTTTTCCCCCTCAACGACAGAGTTAAGGTCGTTACTTTTTCAACTTCCTTTGGTTCTCATTAGCGTCAGTTAATGCTTTCATAGATTCTAACTTTCATCTGTGTAGACTCAGGCAGATGTATATTCCTAAGAGCGGGGATTGCGGTAGACTGTTACACAAACTTACCTTCATCTCTTCCCTAACGAGGTGGTTGCGGTAGTTGAGGTCAGGTTGCTCGGGCAGGAACTGGTGGAAGTAGAACTGTTGACGCTCATCATTCCACTCCCACGCTGACCCCCGGAACACGCTCAGCTGCAGTTAGAACACTGTTAACCCCTGTGGTGACCCTGCTGACCCATGAAGTGTTTTGATGACCCGAGCAAACCTCATTGTGAGTGTATTGGCAACCTCAGCTGATTGTTATTGTGAATCACACTAATACAGCTACGGTGACCCATTTCTACCAAGGAAACCCCAGGTGACCTTGTTACAGCAGTCATCTTTAAACTGACTCCATCAATGTTCTAAGTTGACTTCGCTATTGTTCTACTGCCTTGTTTGATCTAGGTATACCATTGGTCATCCCCTGTTCTTATTACTATCGCAGTGTTTAGTGACGGACGCTATCGCTGTTGTAGAAAAATCTCTCGAGCATGACGGTCGAGAGTCAGGCTGTCATACCCCTAGGGTCGCACTGTTGTTATTGATGGTCAGACTGCCGTGCTTAGAGGTTCAAATCAATCTAATTCTTGTTGGAGGATCGTTTGAAACTAAGACTGTTAACTAGTTGCGGCCGTGACCCATCAGTTGATATAGGGTGTAAGTGTACTGACAAGGCTGTAGCTCTTAATGTCCGACTAGGCTTCAGTAAAGACCGAAAAATGAATATATCTCTTATTGCTTTAAAAATGAATATATCTCTTGTTGCTCTGTCAACATTTGAAGGTGTGACTGTGTATCTTAATTGTAAAGTAAGGAGGGTATCTTGTGAGTGGCAGAGTTACTGGAAACTGGACGGAATGTGTTTCCTGACTCACCCAGTTGTTGGGCGGGATCTGAGTTCCATTGGCGTCGACGCCCGAGGAGTTGGCCCAGATGTAGAAGTCTGTGTAGGGATCCTCGCAGCGCACGGACCGCTGGAACCACTCGTGTTGGTCGCTGCTGTGGTTTGGCACGAAGTCCATCACCAGCTTCAGCCCTGTGGACGCCAGCAAGGTCGAGTTGCGCTAGGTTAGACTGTGGTGCATCAGATTCTGCGCTGTTGGTACTAATCAGTTGGACTATAAAGTTAGGTTAGCTTGCAGGGATGATTGAATGGTTGTTTAAAGCGATGTACAGACAGAAGAACTGTATGAACTGAAGGTGGAATGGATAGTTGACAGGAAGGATGATGGATGGTCGAATGAAATTAAATGTTTGTACCTATTTCATCTTACTAACGTTACCTATTTTTCGTCATCTTACCAATCTTCCCCAATCCTCCATCAAACGACTGTGTTATTCGAGATCTAGGCCTCAGACGTTTCAAATATCCAATGTCTCTCTGAGAAACACCATGCAATTCAATCCCCTTTTTTTCTTTACGACGATACTACCCTTGAATTTAGTGGCACACTACCCTTAGGGATGATGGCCTGGCCTTTGACTTGATCCTGAAGGTCAGGTACAGCTAATGAATCCAAAGTTCGAACCTTGATACTCAAGTGTCGAACAATAGTGTGCAAGGGGTTTACTTATCAGATAATTTGGATGACTGGATAATTTATATAACGATGATTATTGATAATTATTAGACTAATACTTAGGTGACTGTATAATACTCTTTACTGTTATTTGGACAATTCTAAATAGCCGTGATATTCAGGTAATGAAGGAATGTAAGTAAAGCTCTGACCTTTCCGGTGTAGGGTGGTGACCAGGTCGTCGAAGTCGGCCATGGAGCCGAAAATGGGGTCGATTTCGGTAAAGTTGGCGACATCGTAGCCGAAGTCCTTCATGGGCGAGGTGTAGACCGGGCTCAACCACACCGCACCAACCCCGAGCTCCAGCAGGTAGTCCACCTTGGATGTGATGCCTGGCAGGTGAGACAAGATGAAAATGTTTAAAGGGATAAAAAAAAAAGAGCAGAGATGGCGGAGAATGAACATTAAAGTTGTAATTAGGGTCAGTGATTATGCACGAGATTACAATTTACTGTTTACCTTAAAATATAATTTGATACTAAACTTTCTCACACTTGAGTTTCTGTATATTGTACTAATTTCACTACTGACACACTTACCAACCAACAGCCCTCGGGTATAATGGGGTGATCTTTAACCTGACCTCTTAAAGAGGGCAGTAGAGGGTGTAGTTTCTGGGTTTCCGGTTCATGAAACGTGTATGCAGTTTTCAGTACAGTGGTACATCTAGGAGACGAGTGTTGGAGTTCGCTAGCAAGTCCTTTTCGTAGTTTATTCCAACTAGTGAATTTTATCTCATAAGAAACGCTGCTGTGAGGAGTTTAAGTTCACAAACTGTTGCCCGAGATGTAAGTTTCAGCCAAGTTTTTTTTTTCCGCTTTTGATTCGTTAGGTTTAACTGTTTTGAGAAACAAAACCTTACTGGTTTTTTCTATCAAAACATTATATTTTTCTCCTGATGTTGGTTCTGGAGCAACTAGTATCGGTTCGACAGACATTAACCCCTTCAGCATGACTGAACGACCCCCCCCCCCCAAAAAAAAGTACAAGTCAAAGGCAGTCATACTCAAGGGTCACGCCCTCGTATGAAGTTTTATGGACACCACAGAAATAATTTACTAAAGTGGGAGTGAATCATATCAATGGGCTTCTTATATTTAGTAGAAATTATGTAGACGAGTCGTGATGAAAGATAATGATACTAAGTAATACTACAAGGAAAAATATGGAGAGGGCACTATGATCACATGATGCTGCACACAAACATGCCAGTCTACTTCTTAACAAACACGACAGGTCTAAATATAACTAACAAACAAAACAATGAATCTGTAATGCCATGTAATATATACATATCTTAAGATTTAGAGTTAATAAACAGTTGAAGATTTTAAGCCAAACTTTGTATCATGTGTGAAAGAAAAAAGTATAAAGCACAAAAAAAAAATGTTTATTGCTGTTGACAAGGAGGTTTGTCCAACGGAAATAGTGGTGCAATGCACACACCCACAGCGGCCACGACAGCAACGAAAATAGCTAGAGAATTGCAGCGATGCTGCAGAAACACCATAATGAAGAATAAAAAAAAAAGCATCTAATCAGGATACCCATAAATTTGCAAATTACGTCAAATAACTTGATGTTATAACATCAGTATCAGTGCAGTTGGTGTAAAAAAAAAAAAGCGAACTTTCAACTTTTCTTGCACGAGTTTTTAAGGGAGGAGGTTAAATCGTTCTTACAAGTGTCGTTAAACATAGTTAAGAGTGTATGTGGTCTTAAATCATCTTTAACGCATTAAGAAGGTGTTCAGTTTTTTTTTTCGGGTGGTGGATGTAGTTAATCTTGACAGCTTTCATGACCCTGGAACACTCGATAGGCTTAAAGCCCAGATAAAAAAAAACAACCGTTTACGGAAAAGTGGAAAGAAACAGGTGTTCAGTGGCATGATATATATATATATATATATATATATATATATATATATATATATATATATATATATATGTGTGTGTGTGTGTGTGTGATTCGAATGCGTCTTAGAACCGGGAATGATTTCCACAAAATTTTAGCAGCTTTAACTTAAAACGTAATGTAGGTTTGCCTCCGGGAATTTGAATACTTAAACCCCGTGATGCATACAGAATATCGTGGTATTGTTTAGGAATACATTATCTTTCATCAGAAGTAAGATATTCCTACCGAACGTCTCCAAATTTTCTGTTGTTAACTCGTACTCTTTAAATCACCTTGAAGAAACCTTGGACTTTACCGCATCTGTCCCCGGGCGGGGGACGTGCCTACCCCAGGGCGCGTGCCCGCACGGTGAGGTGAGCCACCAACCACACCCTGCCTTCACCTACGCTGCAGGAGGCGAGTGACTCAGCTATCAGATCGGCCTCCAGATGCCGTCTCGCCCCAGTTTAAAGTTGGATGTCTTATTCATTCGCTAGGGTTTATTGCTCTTTTCTTTTTTTTTAAGTAGTAGCAACGGTGTAATGTTATACAGTAGCTGTGGTGTAAAGTCTACTAATATTCAGTAGCTAGTGGTGTAAATTTTGATGATTACAGTAGCTAGTGGTGTAAATTTTGATTACAGTAGCTAGTGGTGTAAATTTTGATGATTACAGTAGCTAGTGGTGTAAATTTTGATGATTACAGTAGCTAGTGGTGTAAATTTTGATGATTACAGTAGCTGCAGTGTAAAGTTGTTATGTTCAGGCGCCAGAACTGTCGTACAAATAGTTGTAGTGCAACGTTTACACTGAAGTGGGATTTATAACACAGTACGTTGAGTGGGAGGTTGTACCAGTAACTAGAGATATACAGATAATACAACATAAACTCATACAATAGTTGAAATATCTCATAATCAGTGTCAAATTGATTGTATATTGTGTCGCTAGATAATACGAACGGTGAAGAGTTTATTCATACAAGAACAAGTATAAAGCTGGCTTTTATAATAACTGCGTTGCAAAGTTTTCGTATAATGTACGTGAGAGTAATTAAGGGAAACTTATATAACTCAGCCTTGCAAGGAAAGAAAACGGGGTATGGAGAAAGTCGCATTTAAGTTCTTGTGAACTTCAATTTCGTTTTTGAAAACCCTAAGTACCTTTGTTTTCAAACGCTAAACGAAACGACCAGGGGTTAAAACGCCCCAAATCGAAGTACACATACGTTGAACGTGCATACCTCCATGATTTTCTTGCGAAAAATAACTGATGATTATAATCATCCATTGGGGAAGTGCTCGAAAAATAAACCATGGTCTTGCCTAGCTAAAAATGAACTATAGTCCAGCCTAGCTAAAGATGAACTTTGGTCTAGCCTAGCCAAAAATCAACCATGGTCCAGCTTACCTAAAATCAAATATGGTCTAGCCTATCATTGTCTAGTACGGTACGTGATAATAGTAGTCCATAATCCAAGTCTCCTCCCGCCCCCCTTTCATCATTTTCTCTCCCGTATCTCACATCATTCCAATAAATTTTCTCCACCGCGCATCCTTCGTCTCCGTGGATGTTCAGGCCCAGACAATCAAAATCCTTCTTCACTAGTCAGGTATTATACACGATAATAATTGTCCATGGCGTAGCGTATCCCTCTCGCGTACCATTCAAAAGTTTGATATTCTTGTTGTTAAACTTAATGGCAACAGTCTTTTAGCCTTGCGTTAAGTAATGAACTTAAGTTACAGTTCAAGGCCAACATACAACATGAAAATATGTGAAGCACGGTATTAATAGCAAAAAATGCTATAATGCTATTTCTGATGGACTGGCGCAGCAGATTTGAAATTCTGGGCCGTGTTCCAAGAAAGCACCCACTCCCTCGTACAGAACGTACAAACGTTAATGACTTTCAAATGCAGTTCAATTCTACGCTACAAATTTCACCTGCCGATGTAAATGAAATGCTTTTATATGCAGTTCAGTAAACGAATCATTTATTGTATTAACGTACAAGAATAAACACCTCGTTAGACTGCCCCCGAACACGAGGGTGCGACCCTTGAGCACGAATGCACGACCTTTAGGTTTGATAGTCTAGCCTTTAATCTACCATTGAGGATCAAGTCAAAGGTTACACCATGATCCAAAGGTCATATTCTCGTGCTCAAGAGGCTAACAGTGCAATCAGTAAATAAAAATCCTGCTACAAGAACTGTAGATACAGTTCCTGGACCACATAGAGCCGGTCTTGTAAAACCATTATTAATATAAGCTCTTTTGCCTTAAAGAATCCATTGAGTGTGCCATATATGTAATATCAGTCTGTGTTCATTAGTTGTTATGGTTATCATTATGCAAGTAAAAGAGGAATTTCGTTTTCTAAACAAAAGAAAATATTCATACCAATTTTCTAATAGATTTGTGAAACAGCCGTACATTACGTTCACATTCACATTTGAAGGGTAAACTTAGCTATTCTTGCTCACCCGCACACTCGCCTTTTGATAATAAGACTTACACATTGATCTACCATCTATTTCTTGATAATTTCTTAAGTAAGTTTTTGCAGCAGTCATTTGCAAGTACATTAGATATTAGATTTCCTTATGATCGCCTCAAATACCTTTCCTTAATGGGTTTAAACCCCTCCTCGACCCACACGTCACATACCACTTTTATTTGGTGGGAAAATTCAAACACGTCTCCCCACCTGTAAAATTCGCATACGCATATGAATACATAATGCACCGTAATTTTAAGGACACTCCCAGATACACAAACGTTCAGGCATACTTGGCAAAACAAAATACAAACATGGACTGGTATATAAGCTGTTTACACTCTTTCATGAACAGTCGCTAAACCAAGTTAGAATATTGCTAGAGTAATGTACAAGTAGGTAAAGAACATTGATTAAACAAAATGATTCTGTTAAGTGAAAGAATAACTCTTTAATTACGTAGTGCAGTATATGTCTAAAACTACTGTCAATAACGAAGAGACAACTTTCAGTTGCATATCATCGCAAAGATATTCATCTCCGAAAACTGCTGCTTCCAGCCTTCTTAAACATTTTACAAATTCCTTACGAGGCCTGAGCATAACACTCCATGAAAATGACATCACGTCTCATACTACATAATACATGCATCACGCTGAAGAACCGTTATCGACTTCCATTCGACCTTGACTTGTCCGAAAGCTGTGTTCTAACCCTCCTCCAGGAGACAAAACTACGAAAATCCAATAATTACCTCGCAAAGTTCCCGTGCCATGACCATCCTTATCGAAGAACGAACGAGGATATATCTGGTAAATGATTGCTTCCTGCCACCAAGGGACTTTCTTCTTCTTGGGTATTGATTTAATGCTTGAATAAAGGTTTTCCGGGGTGCGGAGCGCTCGCTTGTGAGGGGAACTCATGTCCGGTGCGTCCGAGCGCGCGAGACTGGCGCCGAGGGGTCTCGGCCGGCCGGCTTGCCGAGTTTGGCTATCTTCCAAATGTCGCTTTCCTAGCAACATCATTCACCTCTGGTTTAATTTACACTCATTGTGGGGTGGCTTATAAGTTTACGATGGGAAATTGCTCGTCAGAGGTATGATACAGCGGAGTATATGGTCATAGCGAGAGGATATACTTCTGAAGAGTTTGAAGTTGGCAGTGTGTGGCGGGCCGACATGGCTGGCTCACATCTGGGTTCTGATTATGTTGTTAGATCGCGTTACTAAGCTGTCTCACTCGTTGCCAGTGTTCAGTGTTGAATTATTGTCTTCACCAGACTTATGCGTATGAATTATTGATGACAGACTCTTTGGTGTTCAGAGGAATGTGAAGCTTGTTTTATAATATTACAAAAATACAATTGATTTCAAAGATAGACACGCAGAAATCGTAAATAAACTCCCAGGTAAACTGCATGATAAATGAGAAGAAAAAAATTCTTCCTTAAGCTAAGTACCTGAGATTTTTTTTATATTTTTTCTTTTTTTTTCAGTGTCACTTGAGATGCTGGCACTATCCATCTAGGATTTCATTGATCACATTCCTCAGCTGATATCGTGTGACGTTGACGTGATACCTTCGGCGTTCGATAGACTGATCATGTGTGCGTGTTTGTCTTCATGTACGTGTCGGCATGTTTATTTATGCGTATGTGAGTGTCATGTGTCATTTCTTGACATTCAAGGGGAACCTGGGTTGTCAAGCACGCCAGAGCAATTAAAGTTGGTCTTGACACTATATCTTAGGGACAGTAATCTAACTTACGTTACATTTTAACATTACCGTAAGATAAGTTATGTATTGTTTGTGTTTGTTTATAGAGCAATCAGAGGAAAATACTATAATTTCATCCTTGCATTGTGAAATGTGTTGCAAAGTAAAATTTGCGATGTATTTTGTCGATATACCTATTGATTTTAAGCTCATTGAGCCACTTACATAAGATATTGGTGGGTTGATGTATAGTGAGGTAAATAACTGAAGCATAGTACAGAGACTGAGATTAAAATTCCCGCGAAAATGTGGAATAGCGAGACAGTGGACACCTACTACAGAGTGCGTTCACGTTTCTTTTTCTACCATTTATTGGTTTTGGCTAAACTTAGAAAGTGTTGCATACATTCGTAACACATTTTGTAAAATACGATAGACTGAAAGTTCATTTCCGCGTCTATTTATTCCTAGTTCACTCTGTTGTGAAACTCCATGAAAAGCCTTCTGAAGAAATGTTATACAGTCACTGTAAACATGAGTTCCGACCTTCCAGGACATGTTTCAAGTCTCGGCGCTCTTTAGTTATATGGCCAGTTTTTAAAGTGTGACATAACGACTTTAAGAGTTGTTTATTAGAATTGGTACATTTATCACTTTTATTCTCACTTCTAGGTAACGAGTGTACACAATGATCAATTTGTACAAGATTTATCTTGTTTTTTTTTAGTTCTGATATCCTGATTGTTTACCGAATGAGGAGATATTCAATTACCGAAACAGTTGATAAATGTTATGTCATTCCATATAATGTTTCCTTCCCATGGAACGGATTAGTCGTTCTCGACCATTTTCCCTTTTCTTTCAGCTTTGTTAATCCTCATTATGGATTATCTCTTAGCTCTCAGGATTAGAGCCAAAATTTCTCGTACTTTCCTCTAGTTTTCACATTCTAACACCTTGAGGACAGCGACTTAATCACGTGAGAGAGACAACTCAACACTCATAAACTTAATCATCGTACTCGAAGCGTTCAGTCGCTATGTTTGTGAAGTCATCGTACCCAGGGGGTTAGATTCTCGTGCTCTAAAAGTCACTTCGTCGGATGGGAGGCTGGCTCCCTGCCGAGAATACCCGTGATGAAGAAGATTAAGACGTCGTATCCAGTGGGTAAAATCTTCGTACTCCAGGGGGGTTAACAAGTGTGTGTGTGTGTGTGTGTGTGTGTGTGTGTGTGTGTGTGTGTGTGTGGGTGGGTGGGTGGATGGGTGTGTAGGTGTGGGTGTTGCCTTACCGGTGATGTCGCCGGTTTCGTCTGGCTGGCCGTCGTAGAATGATCTCGGGTACACCTGGTAGACGACGCTTGTCTGCCAGAAGGGCGACTCCACAACCTTCTCCCGGATCCCGTACCTGCAACACACCACGCGTGTTAGTACAACCTGGCGGGGGGAATTTCAACGTCAAGAAGAAAGTTGTATGTTGGTGAAATTATATAGTGTGTCAGCTACTTATTGGTCATTAAGTTATTGATACATACATACATAACCCGTCTGTAGCCACCACACAGCAGAAGGCTACTTGAACAAGTACAGAAAAGGACATTAAAGATCATTCTCGATTTGTCTGTCTTACACCAACCATCAAGTGGTCTTAAAACACACACTGGTCCTCCCTACTCTTTCTCCAACCATCACCTGGATTCCATCTGACACCTCGGGAGAAAGCTGCTACACCATCCTCGCCCTCAGCACCTACTAACACTAAGAGATCCCTCTTTCCGGAGTTGTACTTCAGCACCACAACCACATCGAATCCATCCGAGTTCGTACAGATTGCTACCATAACAGCCACACATCACTCAGTGTCAACATTTTAAATAACCTTGAGTTCTTTAACACCGCTCTCCCTTTTTTATAGTCCTGTTGTTTATTGTAAAATTGTTCTATATTTTCATCCTTTAGTTGCAAGCTTTTTCCATAAGACGTTATCATTATTGTTATACATATTATTATTATTATTATTATTATTATTATTATTATTATTATTAGATGTCCCCTGAGCCACCAGCACAGCCACCAGGTACTGACAGTAACACTTCTAAGCTACACCAGTGTGTGTGTGTATGTGTGTGTGCTGCCAGTACCATCGTACTTGACACTGAGTTACCGCGCCAGACGCTGTCTGACGGTGTCTCACTTGACCACCTACATTATGAGGTGGTTGTCTGTGTAGACTGCGGAACATCTTGAGCGGAGATGTATTGCTTCCATTGCCAATGAACACTGGCTGGAAGAGTAATTATTCATTTATTTACGACGAGATTATACTAAGAGAGATGGCTTGCTCAGGAGAATCTAGTCTTACGAAAAACAAGTCGTACGAGTTACATTTTGTTTATATGTTCAATGAAGAGACTGTCTGCTTTCGTGAGGTGAAAGCCAGCAGCCTACGTGTGGGTGAGGCAGAAGGAAAAGACGAGTCACGTGGGCCAAAGGAATGACACTTGACAGCCACTGAGCTGCTGGCGCTGCCGTCACATACCCATCCAATACTCTGATCTGAACATGTTATGCGTCTTTGGCATCTGTTTCCCAGTGGTCGTAAAGACGTGTTCAAAGAGTCAAGTGCTTAATATTTGCCTGTTTAAAGTTCAGAACTTCAGCTGTCGACTGGTATCCTGAACAGAAATAATTACTTGTACACCTGGCAGTGCAGCGGCACTGCGGCTGACCAACATTCAGCCTGCTGCCATTCAGTGGGTTTAAAATGTCGTACGGCAGGTGTCAACCTAAATAGCTGATCCTAAATTTTGAGGAACTTATTATTGGCAACGGCAGTCATAAGGGAGAAAACAACCCAAAATATTACTTTGCCTCGAAGCAGACGATGATCACGATGATGGTGCCGACAAAGACAATGGCGAGAAGACAGATTTGGAAGTACTTCCTGTCCATCCTGCATCAGCCGTCTGGCAGGGGGGATCCCTGAGTGACGTCGACAACCGTTTTCTGCGTGCGAGAGTTTCTGTTTTGGTTGAGAAAGAGAAAATACTTTAGGTTCGTCGGTCGTTGGTAAATGTTAATAATCACTGTTGCAGAAAGTGATCTACTTCATATTGTCATACTTAATATACATTATTCATTATACATACAATATGAATTACAGATAGGGAACAGATGTGTGGAAATGAGGCAACTGTTTCGCTTGTTCCTGTGGTTAGTATGTGGGAAATATTACCATTGTAAACTGCTTTGTTACAGTGTGTGGATTGTGGTTAGGTATGGGAAATATTATCATTGTAAACTACTTTGTTACAGTGTGTGGATCATGGTTAGTTAAGTGGAAAATATTTCCATTGTAAACTGCTTTGTTACACTGTGTGTGGATCGTTGTTAGTAAGGTGGAAAACATTACCATTGTAATTTGCTTTGTTACACAGTGTGTTGATCGTGGTTAGTAAAGTGGAAAAAATATTACCATTGTAAACTGCTTTGTTACACAGTGTGTGGATTGTGGTTAGGTATGGGAAATATTATCATTGTAAACTACTTTGTTACAGTGTGTGGATCATGGTTAGTTAAGTGGAAATAGTTCCATTGTAAACTGCTTTGTTACACAGTGTGTGGATCATGGTTAATCAAGTGGAAAATATTACTATTGTAAACTGCTTTGTTACACAGTGTGTGGATCATGGTTAATCAAGTGGAAAATATTACTATTGTAAACTGCTTTGTTACAAGTGTGTGGATGTCATGTTTAATTCTAATAGGAAAATAACATTTTTTTGCGATAATTTCTCTTCATTTGTCGTGTGAATTATTAGCTTTTCTCAATTTCATGTATAGGTCAAGAGGTCGTCTTCACCGCCATAGATAGTCCCGACCACTTCCACTTCCACACGATTCCTTCATCTAACGATTGCTGGGAAGTTGACATAGAAAACTATACCCCGAACATCTAGCTGTACTATCCTACCTCAAATCTATATATGGATTAGGAATTTTAGAACTCCATCACTGTCCTCTTAACACATAACTCCGTCACACATCATCTGGTCTAATGTTGCCTGTCCCTCCCATTTGATCTGTACTCCCATGTACGAGCACACAGTCCCATGTACACCAATATCTGTTGATCTTACCTTCACCAGCGAGATGTGTTCACTGGCTTGAGCCTCCCAGGGGTGTACAGGTGTACAAGTATATACTGTTGTCTGCTCGGGTCTGAACCTATACTGATGAACCAATTAGCCAAAGGGGATGGTTAATCTCTTATCTTGTGATAGTTATTCAGAGATAATAGATAAGATTAGGTGTGTGTGTTTGTGTGTTCACCTACTTTTGGGTACACACACACACACACACACACACATACATGACTTGCCATATATATATATATATATATATATATATATATATATATATATATATATATATATATATATATATATATATTAAGAATATATGGTGTGGGAGGCAAGTTGTTAGAAGCAGTGAAAAGTTTTTATCGAGGATGTAAGGCATGTGTACGTGTAGGAAGAGAGGAAAGTGATTGGTTCTCAGTGAATGTAGGTTTGCGGCAGGGGTGTGTGATGTCTCCATGGTTGTTTAATTTGTTTATGGATGGGGTTGTAAAGGAGGTAAATGCAAGAGTCCTGGAAAGAGGGGCAAGTATGAAGTCTGTTGGGGATGAGAGAGCTTGGGAAGTGAGTCAATTGTTGTTCGCTGATGATACAGCGCTGGTGGCTGATTCATGTGAGAAACTGCAGAAGCTGGTGACTGAGTTTGGTAAAGTGTGTGGAAGAAGAAAGTTGAGAGTAAATGTGAATAAGAGCAAGGTTATTAGGTACAGTAGGGGTGAGGGTCAAGTCAATTGGGAGGTGAGTTTGAATGGAGAAAAACTGGAGGAAGTGAAGTGTTTTAGATATCTGGGAGTGGATCTGTCAGCGGATGGAACCATGGAAGCGGAAGTGGATCATAGGGTGGGGGAGGGGGCGAAAATTTTGGGAGCCTTGAAAAATGTGTGGAAGTCGAGAACATTATCTCGGAAAGCAAAAATGGGTATGTTTGAGGGAATAGTGGTTCCAACAATGCTGTATGGTTGCGAGGCGTGGGCTATGGATAGAGATGTGCGCAGGAGGATGGATGTGCTGGAAATGAGATGTTTGAGGACAATGTGTGGTGTGAGGTGGTTTGATCGAGTAAGTAACGTAAGGGTAAGAGAGATGTGTGGAAATAAAAAGAGCGTGGTCGAGAGAGCAGAAGAGGGTGTTTTGAAATGGTTTGGGCACATGGAGAGAATGAGTGAGGAGAGATTGACCAAGAGGATATATGTGTCGGAGGTGGAGGGAACGAGGAGAAGAGGGAGACCAAATTGGAGGTGGAAAGATGGAGTGAAAAAGATTTTGTGTGATCGGGGCCTGAACATGCAGGAGGGTGAAAGGAGGGCAAGAAATAGAGTGAATTGGAGTCATGTGGTATACAGGGGTTGACGTGCTGTCAGTGGATTGAAGCAAGGCATGTGAAGCGTCTGGGGTAAACCATGGAAAGCTGTGTAGGTATGTATATTTGCGTGTCTGGACGTGTGTATGTACATGTGTATGGGGGGGGGGGGTTGGGCCATTTCTTTCGTCTGTTTCCTTGCGCTACCTCGCAAACGCGGGAGACAGCGACAAAGTATAAAAAAAAAAAAAAAATATATATATATATATATATATATATATATATATATATATATATATATGCAACAGTAAAAAAGGCTTGAATTGGGATAATAAAACTAATCAACATATTCATTCATAATGTAAAAGAGAACGTAATGTTCATTCTGATTATACGAAAGAGATGGAAATAAGATAATACACACGTCTCACTAAAATGTGCACAGGTGAGGTTGCTAGAAAGTTTCTAGAGGGACCCAAGTCCACCCCCTCTGGCCTCCCTTATATGTCAAAAAGTTTCGAAGGGGACTGCTTCAGGCTCTCCTCCGAGTCCCCACTGTAGCAAGCCTGGTAGGGGAGGGGTAGTGCTTTGAAGTTCCTAAGGAGAGCAGTAAGCCCCTGGTTCCTCCTGGTTGTGGACCTGAATGGACTAGAAAAGACCACAAAATCTGTAAATGCCTAGAGTAGGATGAACAGAGCAAGATGATATTACAGAGATCACCTTCAGATGAACAATACCATGATGACAACTGCAGCGAATGGATAAACCTCGATCGCCCGCTTCATAAGATTCGAGCACGGTCGGCGATTCGTCTCTGGAGTTCGAATGAATGAGTCAGTGAAATCTGATTTTTGGGATATATTGAACACTTTAAATATCTGGAGTAAAATAGATGTCTTCTTTCTTTTTGTCCAAATCTGAAGATATAATGTGCCCGGACCACATGATCGAGATGCCCGGGATTTCCGCGGAGAATTCACCCTTCTGCCCGAGCGTTCATGCACACACACGTCCGCTATGTCATTAAATTCGTCACACGTTTGGTGATAAGCCATATCACTGGCCACAATAGCCATGCCAGAACAGCTCAGATGACCAGAGTATCATCACCTGACACCTTGCACTGATGTATTCAACCCCGCCATCGCCACTCTAGCTGTGGAATCAACCAATATTTTGATATGGTGTTTAGTTTTCAGTTGACGGACGGACTTTTATGTGATGCTTATATATATATATATATATATATATATATATATATATATATATATATATATATATATACATGAGGAAGAGAGAGTAGGGTTTCCGGACTCGTCCAGCTGCAGGTTACACTGCGAGTGAAAAGCCACCTCCTCTGGAAATTGTGCGAGGCTACGTCATCGTCAGTAGACGAAACAGCGTCATAGTCTCGTCAAAAAACATTTCGCTTCGCGTCCATCACTTACCTTAATGTGTGTACCGTAGCCTTGGAGCTGTAGGAGCTCCTGTGGAAGGGGTCGTGGACTAGCACCAGGAAAGGGCAGCTATAGTGGTGAAGACAGGAAAGAGGATGATGGAGATGTAAAAAAAGAATCGAAGGAAATAAGAGGTCAGCAGATGGCGGGCGAACCCCGCCTTGCTCTTGTGGATCTAACAAGCCAAAATCGTATTTTGAACAGCTCCTGGCCTGATATATATATATATAACCTTTACTCTCGCATCTTTAATTGTAGGTCAATATTTCATAACTTTGCTCATTTTTCCCGTTCATAGTTTTATTACTTTTTGGCTCAGTGTTTTTTATTTTTATCACCGACAGTCAGCTGACTGTGTAGTATAGCCGAGCGACATTCAGCTATGTATTATAACCTAACTCTTAAAGAGAATTTACCTCATGGTCCAGCGTTTCGTTAAACGCAGATGCATTTTCAGAAATCTGCCATTCAGTAAAATCAGTTGTCTTGTGAATCTGTCAGTGATAAGACAAACGATTTTCAGCTACAGAAAATAATATTGCCGTAAATAGGTCCGTAGGACGCTTAGAAAAAAAAAAAAATGAAGGTCGTTGGTAAGAGCCATGGGAGTGCGAGGGCGGAGAAGAAAGACTCGATCCTTCCTGTTTTCCATTGTCTCTTGTTTTCCCCATTTTTTTTTTTTAAGTAACTGTTCACCGTTCCGTTCCGTGCTCTCAGTCGTCTCAGGTTCTAGCCTGACTTCTTGTATTCTTCACTCCTTTCCGTGTTCACAGTTCCGTCCCATCTTCACAGCTCCTTCCCGTGTTTACAGTATCGTCCCGTGTTCACCGTTCCGTTCCGTCCCGTGTTGCAGTTGTTATGCCGAATGGAACACGTCAGTATGACCAGAGCGCATGTTTCTGTAGCTTTCTTCATAAATTTTTATTGGTTAAAAGCGAATCTTTGCTCCAAGGCGATACTTATAATTAGTACTTTACATGGTCACCATCAAGCTGGACCGTATATTCATTTTTCCTGTCTCAAACAACAAACAACTTCAGTGGGGCATTGACAATGAATGTGAACGTGGAGTTAAATGACGCAAAAACAAAACGTTTGAAAATAAACAAATCTAAGATATCCTTAACCAAACTTGTGTTAAACTTTGACATTTACTTTATATTTATGAAGGAAAATCGTTGTGGATCTGAACTATACACTTTCCCGTTGTTGTTTAAAAACCGCGAAACTGCGATTCATCAAGTCCAGGGTCACTCCTCCTCGCCATACCACGTCACTATACACGTCAAGACTACGATGTCGTATGCGTCATATTACATTGTTCCTCTGCTCACAGACCGTCACAACATGCGTCATAGCGCCCATCACGTCAGTTTACGCGTCAGGCCAAGTCACTGTACATCGAACCACGTCAGTTTTGCACACCACACGTCATTGTAACCATCACACGTCATTGAACTCGTCACAAGTGCCATACAACGTCTCTGTTCCCGTCAAGCCACGCTCCACAAACCCTGTTAATGAAGATATGACCTCAATGTCGGGCGTCAAGTGCAGATCAGACAAGTTTTTTAAAGATATCCTTAGACCGTAAGTGTAAAAGGTCGCTTGCCTTGCAACTTCACCACAAAGCCATGCATGGGTCCTTCGTGGAGGGAGAGGACTTATACCATTACTCTACATAGGGTCGAGAAAAGTCAAACAATTTGCCATGTTATTTTTCAGATATTCAATTATCTAATAGATTTATTAAATTGATCTGGCGAATAACGTAATATTTGTCATATGATAAACTTTCTTTTATGATCTTTTATGCGAAAGTATAAAATACTAACATTTATTAGAGATATTGATAAGTATTTTACATACAGACTGAAGTATGAAAGGTGTGACAAATTTAAGACGGTGCAATTCAGTTATACTTTAAATATTATCGGTTTAAGAACTTGATAGATAATTTCAAGTATGCGTAAGGGGTGGCCAATGAGGACTTAGTGAGTCCCAGTGTCACTCGTCTTCAAAAGAGTGTGACAGACGAGAGGTCATGCCAGCTGGAAAGGGAACTAGTTTATGACACTGGTAAGCCGATCTCTTGACGGCCGCCAGGCAGAGGATCTCAAGTGTTGTTACGCTCGTGTAAGAACATGAAGTGCGTCTGTCATGTAGACTTTGGGAAGTAAATATATTTCGGGTTACTTATGATATTTGATATTTGAGATATTCATAGACTTAGGATATTTACTACGAAACGAAGTCTTAGATTTATCTGAAAATTAGATGAAATGCCCGAAGAGCCTGATGGGTAAAATTGAGTTTTTTTTTTTGTTGTTGGTGACCATGATGTATAGGTGGTGGTGATGGAGTACGTAGTGGTGGAGATGGAGTAGGTGGTGGTGAAGATGGAGTAGGTGGTGCTGAAGGTGTTGTTAAGTGGTGGGGTGTTCCTGGGGAGGGTAGTGGAGGTGTTAGGCGGGTGCGGGGGAGGGGAGAGGTTGAGGAAGGTGGACAGTGTTGGAGGTGAGGCTTGGTGCACCTCACATCATCAGTACCGGACCGACACTCTCCTGACGCGCACGGTACGACGTGCCCTTCTGCTGCAGGGAGGTCGTTCATGGTGACGGTGAAGATAGTGTGGTGAGAGTAAGAGTGATGGTGATGACGACAGAGTCATGGTGATAAAATGGGTGATAGTTGTCGTGAGTGCAATCGTGGTGATGATAAGGGTAAAGTGGTGGAGATAAGGATGATAATGGTGGTGGTGATAGTAAATGTGATGGTGGTGATGACAGTGAGAGTGATGGTGTTGGCGTTAGCGATGGTGTTGGTGAAGGTGACAGACGAGGATGTTGGTGGCTATAATGAAGGTGATTCTGAAGATGATGGTGGTGAGTGTGTTGGTGGTAAGTGACAGTGATGTTAAAGAGAGTGAGGGGTTAGTGGGGGAGGGAGGAGCGGTGGACGACCCACCCACCTCTCGTGCACGACCATGGTCGTCATCACAAGAAACCGCGGTGGAAGCAAGTAGAGGCTGAATCCAGACCCTCACCCCAGCCAGGGGTGAGGGTCGTCCAGCTTCCGCTATCATCATGGCTCTTGTTGTAACGACCCTGGTTCCCCTCACGACCACGATGCTGACTATGGGCGGGAGCCCTCGGGCACCACATGATGTATGTGAAAACATTCGCCAGGTTCGAGCTTGCCGCGGGGTTCTGTCAACGACAAACACGTTCTCAGACGTGCCATTAGTGAAACAAGACGAATGCGTGGTGTGAAGTATATGATTACTCGCACAATTTAGCCCACGTGCACCTGGACTTACGAACTTTACATTTATATACGTGTTTGTGATATATAAGTGAATACGTATTCTAATAATTAGGACCAATATAATTAAAGTTTCTATTGTAATACAGAAAAGGCAAGAAACTTCAACGCCTCAGTCCCATTTACAGTAAAGATCTAATATTCACACATTGGACACTTTTCATATCACGTGGAGTTAGTTTACCAAAGCAGTTTACCTCAGTGACTTGCGAAAGCAAAACAAGTGGTGGTGATGAAGTGTGTAGAGACTACGATGTGATGGGCTCCCGTAAGAAAATATATTAGTTCCCCCTCGTAAAGACGAATCGGATCGGAGAGATGATCATGGACTAAATTTTCCTACAATACAACAAGAGTAGACTCGCTGAGGGTTTACCTTGACCTCTGAATGCCCTGTAGACCGGGCTCTCGTTTTCTTACTTAATACAGTGTGACGACCGGTGGACGACCTCGTGAACTGTTTAGTATCACTATATTAATAAAGTATTTACTTTAGTTTTAATGTAAGTCAAAGTGGCGTAGAAAAGTCGAACAGAATTTTGTCTCACACTAAGAGTGTCAGAAGGAACGACCCTTGAGCACGACATACCAGAGTCGCTTCACCATAGATTCAAATCTGTCGCCAGTCATGTTTACACACACACACACACACACACACACATTTTATATATATATATATATATATATATATATATATATATATATATATATATATATATATATATATATATATATATCACGGAGGGTATTGATTGAGAGGGTGAAGGTATGTACAGAGCATCAGATTGGGGAAGAGCAGTGCGGTTTCAGAAGTGGTAGAGGATGTGTGGATCAGGTGTTTGCTTTGAAGAATGTATGTGAGAAATACTTAGAAAAGCAAATGGATTTGTATGTAGCATTTATGGATCTGGAGAAGGCATATGATAGAGTTGATAGAGATGCTCTGTGGAAGGTATTAAGAATATATGGTGTGGGAGGCAAGTTGTTAGAAGCAGTGAAAAGTTTTTATCGAGGATGTAAGGCATGTGTACGTGTAGGAAGAGAGGAAAGTGATTGGTTCTCAGTGAATGTAGGTTTGCGGCAGGGGTGTGTGATGTCTCCATGGTTGTTTAATTTGTTTATGGATGGGGTTGTTAGGGAGGTAAATGCAAGAGTCCTGGAAAGAGGGGCAAGTATGAAGTCTGTTGGGGATGAGAGAGCTTGGGAAGTGAGTCAGTTGTTGTTCGCTGATGATACAGCGCTGGTGGCTGATTCATGTGAGAAACTGCAGAAGCTGGTGACTGAGTTTGGTAAAGTGTGTGGAAGAAGAAAGTTAAGAGTAAATGTGAATAAGAGCAAGGTTATTAGGTACAGTAGGGTTGAGGGTCAAGTCAATTGGGAGGTGAGTTTGAATGGAGAAAAACTGGAGGAAGTGAAGTGTTTTAGATATCTGGGAGTGGATCTGTCAGCGGATGGAACCATGGAAGCGGAAGTGGATCATAGGGTGGGGGAGGGGGCGAAAATTTTGGGAGCCTTGAAAAATGTGTGGAAGTCGAGAACATTATCTCGGAAAGCAAAAATGGGTATGTTTGAAGGAATAGTGGTTCCAACAATGTTGTATGGTTGCGAGGCGTGGGCTATGGATAGAGTTGTGCGCAGGAGGATGGATGTGCTGGAAATGAGATGTTTGAGGACAATGTGTGGTGTGAGGTGGTTTGATCGAGTAAGTAACGTAAGGGTAAGAGAGATGTGTGGAAATAAAAAGAGCGTGGTCGAGAGAGCAGAAGAGGGTGTTTTGAAATGGTTTGGGCACATGGAGAGAATGAGTGAGGAAAGATTGACCAAGAGGATATATGTGTCGGAGGTGGAGGGAACGAGGAGAAGAGGGAGACCAAATTGGAGGTGGAAAGATGGAGTGAAAAAGATTTTGTGTGATCGGGGCCTGAACATGCAGGAGGGTGAAAGGAGGGCAAGGAATAGAGTGAATTGGAGCGATGTGGTATACAGGGGTTGACGTGCTGTCAGTGGATTGAATCAAGGCATGTGAAGCGTCTGGGGTAAACCATGGAAAGCTGTGTAGGTATGTATATTTGCGTGTGTGGACGTGTGTATGTACGTGTGTATGGGGGTTGGGCCATTTCTTTCGTCTGTTTCCTCGCGCTACCTCGCAAACGCGGGAGACAGCGACAAAGTATAAAAAAAAAAAAAAAAAAAAAAAAAAAAAAAAAAAAAAATCACGGAGGGTGCACGTGATCGGATTATACTCAACTCACCATCAGGAAAATAAGACTTAGCGCTGTTGTGGTACTCATTCCTCCGGGGGATACAAGGTTCCTGTGCTCCTTAATGATGTCATTAGCACGATCTGTGGTTCTATTTTCTTGCTGGAGACTAATATGTAGTGTGTGTGTGTGTGTGTGTGTGGGTGTGTGTGATTACTATTTGTGTGCTACGGGGAAAGAGTTCTACACTCGTTTTGCTCCGTCTCTTAACCTTGTATATACGTACGATGTTTTTATTTGTATATGACACTTACACATCCCAGCCTATGTATAATTACCCAATTTGCTGTGCGATGAGGGAGTTTTACACTTGTGAGAGGGGGCACCCCATCTCTTTAAGTCAGCATTTTCATGGCTAAGTTAGATTTGTTCTCTGATATAACCTTACCCAACGTGGCCTAGCAACGAAAAACTTGGAGTAGGTTAAGCGAATCTTCAGATGTTCTACATGAACCTGTAAAAGTACTTCTTTACTTCCTTTTTTTAGCACCTTTGTTGCTTAATGTTACGACCTCTGGTTGTTTTCTATTTACATTTTTCGAGGAACCGTTCATCGTCGACTGCATTAAACTGGTTTGGAAACTTAATAGTTGTATGAGATCAAGTCACCTCTTACTTTTCTCTCTTCCATGGTGGGTTAAGTTTTATCGGTCTCTTACCCGTCGGTGCAGATCAACTCTAACTTTTTGGTACCACCATCTTAGCCGCCCTTTTCTTTAACCTTCTCTATTAGTTCTTTGTGCTCCATTCAGCGTGGTGACCCCAGTTGAGAGGCCAACTGTACGCTGTGAGTATCCTGATGAGTTGACAGTCCTTTATATTCGCCGAAGTTTGAGCTGTGGTAACAGGTTAGGTACAGTGTCGATTCCCAAGACATTTCCACACAGATTCCTGCAGTATGTTTCTCACTACGTGATATATATATATATATATATATATATATATATATATATATATATATATATATATATATATATATATATATATATATATATAGATGGAGCCCTTATCAAACGTTATTTCATTGTCATTAGTATATTTCTGAACCTCATCATCCATGTAAGATAGACCAACTTTGGATTTTTTTTAATAACGCCATGTAAGTTGATACAACCCTCATTCCTTTTTTCCCTCATGACCTTAGGATCATCCGCAAACACATGTAGGGATCATTCCAGTCCCGACAAATCATATGTGCACGCACGCGCGTTTGTGTGTGTGTGTGTGTGTGTTGCTATATGTGTGTTACAGGGAGTTTTACACTCGTGTTGCCCTGCCTCTTTTTATTTACACTCGTATGCACCATGCTTTTAAGCCTATGTATATATGTATGCAAACACACACACACACACACACACACACACACACACACACACACACACACATACATGTATAAACAAAAAACCTACTTAGGCGTACGTGTGTGTCCGCGCGCGCGCTTATTTGCATATCGTTTATTTTGCACCAATGATTACGATAGAAAGATATACTAGCGGAGCTCCGTCTGTCACCTAACTTTTTCATCATAACATGAATCAAATCAATGTTCAAACCATTCCTGTCATCTCTTGTTAGACTCAGATGTTAACTGCTCTGGTGATGTTAGAATATATTCTGCTCCATCTGTTGTGCTTCTCAGTCCAGGGAATTGTGATCATACAGAAGATAAAAAAAAAAATCTCATATTAATGTCGCTCATGAACTTAAAAACCAGTCTCAGTTCTTCTCGGTGTTGGCAGCTCATCTTACAGTTCCTAAACCCGCCTTCAAACTTCTCGGTCTGTCTCCCTTTAGAGTTAAGTCCCTTGAGCACAGCAGTGCGACCCCTCAGGTATGATGGCCCTTTGAACCATCCTTTGAAAACGCCTGGTCATTATACCCGTTGGCAGCAGGTCGTGCTCAAGTGGTTAAATATACAGAGCGCCTAGTTAGATTTTGCCATATCCTATATGATTATATCCAGTTTATATTTACTCGTGATAATAGGCCAGTTCCATAGGATGCATTTAGAATTTAAGAAAAAGATACCATAACATTTGCTGACCTATCGTTGATTTGAAGATGGATGTTCGCGCCATCTCCCTGACGGACTGGGTACAAAACATTAACTCAAGCCTCGCTCAGCCAGGCGCCACTGTGGCCCAGACGACGCCTCGTATATTTGGGACTTACACATCTCAGTCTTTATACCTATATTACTTAGAGGTTTAGATGATTATCGACGTCACAATCGCAACGTCTTAGTCTTTTGTGCAGTTAGATTTCACTATATTTGCGAGAGAGAGAGAGAGAGAGAGAGAGAGAGAGAGAGAGAGAGAGAGAGAGAGAGAGAGAGAGAGAGAGAGAGAGAGACTTATTAAGCATCGGAACTTTATGGAAATGCGAAACTTAATTTTGAGTCTGGACAAAGTATGTCTGTATGATAATTCATGTTTTGTGTTGTTCTGAGGTAAGAATTTTTGTCTCAAGGGACAAATTGAGGGGTAAAGAGAATAAGCTATTATTGATGTCTATACATTATTATTATCATTATTATTGCTATTATTATTATTATTATTATTATTATTATCATTATTATCATTATCATTATTGTTATTATTATTTAAATGGAGATCTGTCTGTCATGGAATTCAGTATTTACGACGTATTCATGAAGTTTGGTACTTGTACGTTTAACTTCTTGGGTGCTGTTACCGTATGACCTGGTTATTTCGTGATGTACATGTTTTGCACACGTGTGTGTTGTATGTTATGTGTTCCGTTCATGTAAAGTGTGGAGCATAGCACACGCACCATGCACCTAAGTCTGAGGTACGGTGCCAAGAACTAACTGTGCACGTGCGTGTGGTGTGTGGTTCACGTGCCATACATTGAGTGTAATGTGAAGTTAAAGACCTGTAAACATGACATTTGCAGTGTGATGTATGAACCTTGCACGTGGAATTAGTGTGCACTGTACATGTATGTAACACATTTACGTGATGTGTGGTTCACGTGTATTATATGTGTACTACATGTACACAAGCACAGCAGTGCTACAGACATTGATTAACGTCCCTGTGATTTTATGTGGTCATACACAAATGAAGACCCTTTTGAAAATATCAAAAACCAGAAGCAGAGAAGGGTGTACATGCAACTGAGAATAAGAATTCACTAAAAGAATGACCGTTGCACAGTATCTTATACGTTATACACACACACACACACACACACACACACAATCCACATGCGTTGAAAAAGAGAAATACGCTCACATACACGCACAAACCATGGAAATATCAAACAGTAGTCAGCAATGCAGAAAATAGATGAAAAGTAAGGTACATGAGGCGAAGAAATCACGTAGGAATTGGGAAGCGAAAAACATCACATCCTGGCAAATGGCCTTGCATAGGCGGCATCCCTGGAGCTCACGGCGCGGGCTGGTTCTTGTCCACCACCTGACGGTTCCCACAGCGGTCTTTTGTTCAATAGTAATTTAACTCTTATTCTAACTTACGTATGCTTTTTCGGTATTACTGAATATTAATGCTGGATATTGGCTCGACCTCTTATGTTTATCTTCCCGCCCTATAACGCTGGGAACTGATGAAATTGTTGACCTTTGTAACCGAGATTCCTGAAATTGAGGAGTGCTTGTTGCGCCCTTGACGATGTTTTTCCCTCCCAGACGTGATCGCGGACCAAGGGCGGATTGGCTGCGAAGCAGGGAGTGGCCGGGCTTGCTCCTTTAATGAGGGATAGAATGTTGATGACTATGAATCAATGGTTTTTTGTTAAAATAGGAAAATATTTGCAATCTTAACCTAAATATGTAAATTTTTTGCCGTGAGACATTATGGAATTTGGTGCTTAAACTACGAGAAACTTATCAACCTATTATCAAATACATTCCCAACACTCGTTTTCGGTACCTGGTTGCCGACGTAGTTAACTGTTTATTTTTTCATTCATATTCGCCGTTTATAGGTATTAGTTATTTTTTTAAGATATACATTTCTTTACTAGATATATATAGGTGGGGCAAATACATAATATAAATCGTTAGATGAACTTAGAAATGGATGGATGGTTGCTTAGGTAGATGAATTGGTGGATGGATATTCGTCCAGTTAGAGGTATAGATGAATATACTGAATATTTAGATAGACATCGATATGTATGAGTAACAATATCACGTCCCCCTTCTCTGCTGACAGCTGGAGGTGAACATTACATTCATATATTTCATGCAGTAATTGTTCTCTCTTATAATCTTTTCATGGAGTCCATAATGATTCTTTGTTAAATTCTTTTTCTCTCTTCCGTTGATAACCTTTCGCTTCGTGGGATGCCTTTGATGTCGTTGTTTCCAGGCAATAATGCCGAGCTTCTTATAAAATCACTTGGTGTCTTTTTTTTTTTCTGTGTGATATCGAATAGAATGGAAACTCATTGACTGGACCCAGTCTTTCTTTTTTTATTTTTTCCGTGTTAGAAATGATTAGCTATAAGACTAATCTTCTTTACCTTCTGATTGATCCAGACTTGAATTCCGGATGTCACGTCCTGCATCGTTTCCTTCCTGAAAGTTGATTGCGAGAGGACTTCCTGCTTCCCTGCCACCGAGCGGCTGCTGCCAGCTGTGTGTGAGGTGAGGTCTTATATACTGTCTTTGACTCGTTGCTGACGACCAGTGCAAGGCCAACCTCTGTTTTCCCTAGACTTTATATTCTTTAATTTAACGTATCAACCTATTATTGAACGAGATACATAGACAAGAGTAGCAGCAGAGTCTACAACATGTAATCATGAGGTGGCATGGCCGACCACAGAAACATTTTTAAGGGTTGAAGTAGTACATATATATGTATAATGTAAGGGATTAGGGCTTCACTTGCCCATGTTGTCTCAGTTGACGTAAACAAAAAATCATAATACGTACATATTGGTTGTGACCACAATATGCGTCACTGTATATGGAAATCTGGAATATTTTGTATACGTGGATTTTTAAACAGTGTAGTCCACTTAGATTACATGCAATTGGATATTTGATGAGACTTTGTTAGTAATTTTTGGATATCCTTATCAACCCCCAAAAGCATATATTATTCAAGTAATAATCCCCTTAAGTAATTATGTCCATGAATATTAGATAATGTGCTTTTTTTTTTTTTTTTAGATTCAAGTTCCGATGCCCCATTTTGCCTCTCTCTCTGCTGATGTAAGAATGTTAGTAGAAAAACCTGAGCCATCATTTCTGTTTTTTTGTATCTGTAAAGCACAAAATATTTGATATACACATTAGGTTGTGCCATAGGGAGAAGCACTTCCTCCCAAGCGTCCATTCTACCCTGACTCTACAATACACAACCAATGTAGACACTGGCTAACCTTGGCTGTGCATTGTTCGCCCGGTAAGGCCTGGTGAGATGAGGGGCTTCAGTGCTGGTTCTGAGGGAGATGGGGTTTGACCTTTGAGGGTGACCTTTGTAACAGTTAGTCTATCAGAGCAGACGACTGACTGATTCATCACTCAAGAAACAAACTATTCAAAACTTGGTTCATAGTCCGTATAATTTTGTTGCGAAAATATAAATGTAAGTGTGGCCTTTTTTGTTTGAGAAAAAAGTTTGTTAAGTCCGTAGACTTGATAGTGAAAAGTACAATTTTTTTCCTCGGAAAATGGGTTGCAAGTCCGTAGGATTATGTGAAACGTGGATTGTAAAATCGTACACTTCTAGAGACAAAAAAAAAAAAAGAATCTAAACAATCTTTTAAAGTCCGTAGAATCATTAATGTAAAACTTGTGTTGAAACTTTGCTTGTGAGAAGTGGGTCGTATGTACATAATGTTTGCTTTGAAATATTGGTAATTTCCATTACGTCTTTTGTATGTAAAGTAGTTTGTAAGCTCACAAACTTTGTGAAAATAGTTTGTATGTACATAGAGCTCTATTTGTATGTGGAAATTGTAACAAATCTTTGTCGTTTCTCCTTAACAGCTAGCAGTATTCTCTGATACGCCTATGAAGTCATAAGGAAAGCGTGATCGATAATTACTATACAAAGCATTTACAGAATTGACACAGGAATTCCTTCTTGATTGTGAACAAGATCATGATCGCACCCTTGACTCGTTGCTGGAAACTCCTGATTGCTTGATTTCTGCACCCATCACCCAAAAATAAGGCCACTACCGGAAAAAGAAAGAGTATCGAAGTGAGGAAGAGAGGGAAAGTGAGTTAGAACTGTGTGCGTAGTGGTGCCAACGGCGTAAGAGTGAATAGGTTTAGGGGATACATAAAGAAAATCATTTGTGCAGAGAAAAAAAGACGGTAGGCCATACGAGGTGTTGTCCCTGATGTCGATAAAGGCGTCTTTTCACTATCAATTGTACAAAGAAATAAAGCTAGAAAGTACTAATGCAGAGATGAAGTAGAAAAGTCAGAAAGAAGGAAGTGTCGAAGGCTATGATAAAAGATTCACGTGTCTCGAAGACAGGAGGAGAAAAAGGCGAGTACACATGAGATCACCAGTTGACCTATATACCATGGAATCCATGTTAGTGATTAGGAAGAAAGGAATGAGTTTCTAAGTGTTTAAGAAATGAAGAGTTAGGAAGTGTCGAGGACTGAGAAGATAATAGATGTGAGAGCAATCAGGCGATAGAAGGGTAGAAACATTTTTTCCTGTCTTTACTTCGTGAAGCCTTATGGTTCTCTCTATAGATACTGTTTTTATTTCTAGCAGATCCCTGAAGCCTCACAGTGTATATTTGTCAACCTTAGTAGAATCTAATTTATTTATAGGTGAGGAAATGTCAGAAATTTCATGAATAACCTAAAACATCGCTTTAGCAAAGGGGTAGATGTTGCTGGTTTCATCCAACACAAACTGCTTGGCTATTTGGATGTAGTAAAGATTCGCCAAGACCAAGCTTGGCATGGTTTCATATAAATGACAGTCCGGTCTCGTGAGTGCCATTACTGGCACAGGTTGGGAATGTGTAGTCATGGAGCCATTATTGACAAAGGATGGCCCGTGTATAGTTGTAGATTGGTGGACTCTTTTGAATGGATTTTGTGATGTGGAAGATGTGGTGAAATGCTTCATTCACCAAAATTTAATTCCAATGTGAGTCTTGCTATATGCATTTTAAAGCAACCTTTCAGTATTCCTGGTACTATATGACCATATGTAAATTTGATAACCAAATAGTCATGAATATTGTATTAAAGTCTAAATCTTTTTTTTATGGTCTACTTCTAGATGCAAGAAATTGCAGCATCGTTGCACCAGCTGACCGGGCAACAGCTGATCTGCTGCTACAGATTGTAGTATTTTCGTCTATATGATTACAAACCTTTTTTTTTTTCTTTTAAGAATGTGGCAAGTTTGTTCCAGCCAAACTTATCTATAAGTTTATCTTCATGCCTTGACTTTATTTTCATTCTTCATTGAGAACTTCTAGTTGACCTACAACACCGTGGAGTATTAAGAATCAGTAATTATAATGCTTATTTGTTAATTTTTCATATCAAAGTATCTCAAATTTTCACATGTATTACGGGTATAATACATCACTTGCTATGCAATAATAACATGAAAGAAGTGTATTATATAAATGCATGAAATTAATTCTTCAAAAAAGAAAAACAGCACCAAATCTAATGGACGAAATTGTCCCCGTGGCCAGGGGGGGCGAGAGCCGAGGGAAAGATCTTATCGATTTAAGCTAGTCATTTATTACTTAAAAGTGATATTCATGCAGTATTATCAATAATCATGAATAAGACCTCTCATATGTAAGCAGTTTCTGTATAAAGGCAGTGTGGTTTGTGAGATGTTCGAGGTAAATATGTTTGTTTACGTTGTGTCCTGAAATGGGTCAGATCTGGTGATGTGGAAAAACGGTCAAAAAATATAAGGACGGGACGTAAGTCGTTAGAATTTATATTCATAAATGATCTCATGTCATAAGTCTGAGGCCTAGAGGTGTTTATAGAATACATATGACGTAAATAAGCCTGAGCAACTATGACCTGAGATGACCTGACCCAGATACCAGACTGACCTACTGACCCAGGTTGAGTCGACCACCTCACGTGACATCATCCTACGGGGCATAAGAACAATAGGTTTGGTCCAGTTCTTTGTGTGATTTCAGGATCTCACATCACCCGGTGCCAATGAAATTCATCAAAACTAAATAAATTGAGGTTAATGATAGTGTTGTCTGTTGAGACAATTTATCAATAAAAATATTTTGATAGAATAGCATAAACGACTAATAAGAGACTTTAAATCAGGAAATTTCCACAGCTTGGATATGTTTTAGATTGACATATGTCACACAAGAATGCTTGCATGTGGATGTTTCTTACCTTTATGGATATGGAAGAGCCAAGAGAATGAATGACATTCATGAATGCTCCTGAAATAATTTATTTTCATAGAAATGGGGGGCATAATTTTTCCATTAGCAGGTTCCCTGGCTTAAAAAGCTTGTGCTATACTTTTCTGATATGGCATTTCTTCAGTGTCAAAGTAAAAGAAAAAAGATAAAAGCAACTCTAGACAGCTATCTTTTGTCAAAAACTTATATGATTGCTTCTCTTATTCTTTTGCCTTTTGGTGTTGTCAGGCCTTAACTTTCTTAGTCTGTGCATGTCAGATCCATGAGTTTTCGAAGTAAATTGATGCTTTTTCATATTTTCTTCTAATTTTTTGATCTTTTTTTTTAAAGGTAGAGACCAAGCCTGAATTGTTTTTGTCATGGTTGCTTTAGAGCACAATATAGTTCCCAGAACACTTTTGTCCATAAGCTAAAGGCATTCTTTATTCTTTTGAATATGGAGTTTGTTTTGGCAGAAGTTTTGGGTACTTGTATGTGCATCACTCGATAGAATATGTTGTTTTGGGAATACTTAAACTCATCTCATCAGTAATCGTTACAAGAAGTACATTATCCATACTGTACGGATAGCCGTGTTTCTTCCCACCCTCAGTGCATAACTTTTTTTGTGCTTAACATAGTATTACGTTATACTGTGACTCAGATGAAGGTCTCCAACTTGTAAAAGCTGAAAGAATACATCTAACTTCGTGTTCTTTGTGGGAAGTATGATCAGTAATGATTAATTCATCACACTTTTACTGACTAGTCAAATTTTGGTTAAATAAAGCAAGTCAAGAATCCTGAATAGGTTGTAAAGTGAATCAGTAAAATGAGAATGTTACAAGAACTTGTTTCATAGAAGTGTCCATAGTACTACATAAAGAAAAGTTTAGCACTGCTTCACAAAATCATATAGAAATGTCCACAGTGCTGTACAGTGAAGCATTTGGCAGTGCTTAATAAAATCTCCATGATGATACTTAAGATCATGTTGTTACAGACTGTGGGACTTTTCCTAGTAGTTCACCATGTTTGAAATGTGTGAACCAGAAGTATGAGAGACAGCTATGTTTGAAATGTATGAACCAGAAGTTTGAGAGAAAGCTATTTTTATGTGAAAATAGTGCCTAAAATGCTAGAGAATTAATTTTATCCCTACTGAGGCCTAAACATGCCCAGAATGCTGGCCATGTGGCAACATCTCTAGTGCTGTCTGATCCAACCTGAGCAATGGCCTTAAATATTTTTAAAGATGAGGGTGAATATTGATCATTGAACATGCCACCTATGAGTATGTTGCCATTTCAATATGGTAAATACTTCTATTTAAGATTACTGTTACTTATTTTGAAAGGTACATACGGATACTATTTTCAGATTTTTAAAGATCACATGGAGAGATAAGGTAACATAAAGTACAGCAAACAGCAGCAGTGATAACAGATGATGTAATCAGATAAGACTATGTTGTCAAATGTTTCTGTTAATCATGTGACCTGATTACTGGTGACATATTAACTTTTTTCTTCTTAAGAGGAATAGAAATGAGATATATTCTCCTGTGTATTGTCTTTCATGCTTGTTTTTGCTTGAGGCACAAAATTATTTTTTCTGATTAAAACTTTCAATAAAGATTTGAAGCATACTTCCAGAATTGTTAATCATAATATCACACTTTGTGCTTTTATTTTATTATCACACTTCCTGTTATCTGAATCTTGGAAATTTTTTTGTTCTGCATTCATTGACGTTGAATACATAGTTAAGTCCCATCATTCATATTGGAAATGATTCTTTATTCACTCCTTTGATTAGCCTCCTTTTATATACCTGTGAAATTTGATCTCATTGATACAAATTCAGAGTTCAGGATAATGTATTACTTATTTTGTAGATAGTGATATACTGGACTGTTAAAGATGAAAAGAATTTGAGAATTAGTAAGCATTTGTCTTGCTGCTGTTAGCCCCTTTGCTCACTCTGACTGTCCACGATAAATTTTGCATTGTCATATTTTTTCTTACGAAACTTTCTTTTAAAGTTCCCAGTGTATTTATCTAATTTTTGATATTTAAGAAAAGTAATGCAGAGTATGAATGATAAGATCAGTTGTCACCTTTGCAATTACTGCTGCTGCTGTTTGGGTGTAACTTTGGATTTATCATGAAATTTGATGGTAGCTTAACACTGAAATGCATGAAAATTATTCTTGATCAAAAAATATTTAAGGTTTTGTAATACAATATACCCTTTGGACTCTAGGATTCTTAGGTGCATCATTTGATTGGGAATTAAACTCAGAATGCAGTTTGGAACCAATTATTATTTGTTAATGAAAATGCATTGTATTTTAGAAAGTGATTTATGTTGAATTTAGTAATATGATGATTTTTTCTATTTCAGGTGATTGAAAAGTGGTTTTTGGTAATCCATTTCTATATATAGCATACAGTAGGCAGTAATTTGTAAAGGGTCTCTCAAATGGTGATTTTTTTGCATTTTTTACCCCAAAAAGTACGAAAATGTGAGACAAGTTCATTTATAAATTTCATGGTTGCTCAGCCTGTAATTCATATGAATTAATCTTATGATTTAGTTTACAGTTTATAAATCTTTCATGTATAAACCAAGCAATTAACTGGAAAGTATGTCTTGCTGGGACTTTGTTATATGGCATATATTTAGCTTTATAAGCCTAGGAAGAGCAAATTTATTGCTGAAGTGAATGATTTGACCCAATCATGGGACTGGTAAAGTGAATGATTTCACCCAGTCATACACCCATGTAATGAAAAAGTAGAGTTGCTTTATTTAATCCTCAGATTCTCAGTCAACTTTTTATTTACTAATTGCAGATGCCTTTGTCACAGTAAAGTTCCACTCAGGAGTAACAGAAAATAGAAGCTTTGAGATGGAGGGAAAATCAGACTCACAAGACCCACTTTTCACCCATGACCCATCGGACAGCCAACATGCTAATCTCAATGTTGCCCTAGAGGTGCTGGACTCTCAAAACAACAGTGAACAGTCATCACAGAATTCTGGTTGGAACATTCTGTATTGTTTTGATTACTTTATTATTTATTTTTTTGAGTTAATGCTTAGTTCTTGATTTAAACTTAAGAAGGCTTAATCAGTAAGTTTTAAACATCTTTAAAGATTTAAAGCACTGTAGTTGAGTTTTGTGTGAAAAATTTAAGAGTGCTAGAGTAGATGTAATCATATACCTTATAGACTTTTATGTGGTTTTCTTTTTCTATTTCAGTTGAGTATACCTTTCCCTGGCTAGAAGTAAGGTGTTGGGCCAGGGCTATTTAAGATAATACAAGCAGTTACATTCAGTGTAACATGTAATATGTTTATGGATATGTAGAAAAACGACTGATGTGTGAGATGCGAGTAAATATGGAGGGATTGTGTGCCTTTATTGTTTGATGAGCATGAGAAAGGTGAGCAGGTATGGTAAAACATTAAAAGCATTGATAAATTTATGTGAAAGAAGAGCAGATGTGGGGTGTGAGAGGCAGTAATTTAGTGGAGAGGGACATTATGTAGAAATATGAAACATAAACACAAGAGAGGAAAGCAGGTACAGAGTTGTAACAGAAGCACTGATATGTTTGTCGGAAAGGAGCAAATGTGATTGAGTTTCACTTATGATGCTTATGAAAGGTGGTCAGGCTGCTGAAGAGTCACATGGAAGTTTGATACTAAAGCAAGTCACAGCAGCATTATGTGTAAAGATTTTTCATGGGTTCCATTTCTCTTTGTGGCATGCGGTCCCTTGGATATCAGTTAATTAACAGATTGGAAATAAGGAAGGTGAATGTAAAATGTAAAGAAAGAAAATATAGTAAGGGATGACATGATAATTGGAAATACCATACTTCCATTAGCATTCATGTTATGTGACTGATAGGAAAAGAAGTGCAGAAAAAAGTTAGGTTTTGAAGTATTTTGTTAAGTCAGAAACTAAAGAGAAGAATCAGGTGTGAATTCCATTTTGTCAAATCCAGAAACATTGAAAAGATATGGAAAGGTGCAAGGATTCATACAGGATTGGGAAGTTATCAGCATTCTTAAAGTATGGACTGGTAAACAATATGAGGGAGGAAATGAAGAGATTGTTTTGCAGTATTGTGAATTCCTTAAAATCAGAAAATGGAGATGAGTAGTGTGTAGATTCATAAAATAATTGTTTGATATTTAACATTAATGCCTTTGTAAGAACAGGAATTCTGTGCAGAAATGGAAATATAGATAGCACGTAGGAAAGGCCATGGAATTTAAAGCCCACTCAGCAAATGTATAGATATAACCTGGAAAAAAGAACTATTCAGATGCTGTGTATACTTTTTCTAATGTCTATATCATGGACATCTTTTCCCACAGTTAGAGGGTTGGACATACAGATTCTTTTGCTTAACATTTCAGTGTAATTTGGAATCATGAATGCTGGTGGGTTTTGAAATAAGCAAGTTCTGCTTTCTTGTAGCAGATTTTGTGAAAAGAATAAGTATGCCTCTGTAGATAAACACAATGGGGGAAGGAATTCAGAAGATATGGAAAGACTCTCAAGTGATAGTAAGAGTTAACAAGAAAAGGCCACAATATGGGAACCAAACCATTTTTGAAAGATAACTTATAGTTTGAGGATACGTACCAAAGCATCAGTGGTTTTATTAATTGTGCATTTGGCCAATAACAGGGTCAACTTTGTTAGAAGTGTTAACCCTTAACTTTTCTCATGATCATAATTCCAGGTCTTCTAGCATTAAACAGTTTAGCATCAGCACTTTTGTGAATGATATATTACATGGAATATAATTGATGTGGTGATAATTAGAAAAAAGTAGTTGCTTGAAGATTCTAACAGCGTTTACTTCAGAACTCTGTAGATGGTTATTTAGAAAAATGATTGTAGCTGTGGTACAGAGACAAAATATTCTGATTTCCTTTCATATGAATATGTGTATAATGTTAGGTTTGTTGATGAGTTGTCATAACTGCTATGTAATTTCTTATTCCTGCTCCTTATCAGAGTAGGAAGGTATATCTGTTTGTCTGTGTTCCAAACTTTGAATCATCCTCAGATACGAAGGTCATCATACATCTTTGCAGAAGCCATCCTGTCACCATCTCTTACCATATATGTGCCTACACTATGCCTCATCTCCATACCTTTGATTTTCATTAGTTAGTTTTCTTTTGCTGAATCAGTAGTAGTACTCAGTTCACATTTTTGTAATGTCATTCATTACCTTTGCCTTCTTTCCACATGCACATTTATGTTTCTCCATAACGTCTCTTACTGTTTAACGTCCTAATAGCGTATTATTATAATACCTGCTTAAGTTGTGAATTGTTTCTCATAGTTCCTGGTACTGTTGATACCCCACCGTCCCTCACACCTGAGCCGAGAGTGCCTGACATTCCTTCGTCCTCTCTGATACACAGTGATGTAGAAGAGAACAATGTACATAATGATGTAGCAGACAAAGGTTAGTGTATATTTAAATCTGTCTCACTCTCTGTCATTATTATTCCATTCTCAGTTGTAGGGGGAGTTTCATGTACTGTGTGAGAAATCTCACACACACACACACACACACACACACACACACACACAGATGAAGAATGGCCCATCTAGTCATATACACATATATATGCATTAATACCCACATATGTACACATACATATATATACATATCAACATATACATACATATACATACACATATGCAGACTTTACATGCATACACATGTACATATTTATGCTTTCTTGCCTTCATCCATTCCTGGCGCTACCCTGCCCCTCAGGAAACAGCATTGCTACTCCTTGCCTCAGCGAGGTGGCACCAGGAAAACAGACAAAAAAGGGATGGGGAGAAAGAATACTTCACATGTATTCCCTATGTGTCGAAAACAGACAAAAAAGGAATGGGGAGAAAGAATGCTTCACATGTATTCCTTATGTGTTGTAGAATGCAACCAGAAAGGGTGGGAGCGGGGAGCTGGAAATCCTCTCTGCCTGTTTGATTTTCCAACAGAGGGAACAGACGCACGGGCCAATGGAGAATTTTACCCTCTGAGGCTCAGTCATCTTTTCTTGATGCTACCTTGCTAACATGGGAAATGGTGAATATGTAGAAAAAAAAAGAGCAGTTGAAGATGTGTTGAAATGGTTTGGACATATGGAGAGAATGTGTGAGGATATATGTGTCAGAGGTAGTGGGAACAAGGAGAAGCGGGAGACGAAATTGGAGGTGGAAGGATGGAGTGAAAAAGATTTTGCACAATTGGGGCCTGAACATACAGGAGGGTGAGAGACATGCAACGAATAGAGTGAATTGAAATGATGTGGTGTAACGGGGTTGACGTGCTATCAGCACACTGAAATAGGGTATGTGAAACATCTGGGGTAAACCATGGAAAGGTCTGTGGGGCCTGGATTGGATAGGGAGCTGTGGTTTTGGTGCAGTGCACATGACAGCTAGAGACTGAGTGTGAATGGATTACTGGGAAAGGAGGGTAAGGTATACATGTATATTTATTTGATTAGTCCAGGCAGGCCTGTCATCCTATGAGGAATAGGTGCCACCTGATTTTGGCTGTAGAGTTCATGATTGGTGCTTTAAAAAGTAAAGGGATAAATTTTTGTGACAGTTTTCTGCATTGTATTCTCTCTCTTCATTGTTTTCATTGTGTATTTTATCATTGGCATCTTCATTATGGTGTACTGGTATTTTATTTTTAATGTTTTGCTGTGCAGGGCATTCTAAGGTATATAAGTTTTCTATTATTGATTATATGTCAGTGTCAAGGGTATTATTACAAGTTTTTACTCAAATGTGACTACATTTCTTCACATTGATGATTTTATACAAATTATATGTCTCCCATGTCAAAAACCATGTACAGTAATTTTTTCTTTTTAAGAGGTACTATTCAAAAATTTTTGCATGCACTTCCCTGATTTGAAGACAGTATATGATACATATGAATTTATTAGTACATGAATATTTGAATGTTTTTCATTAAAAATTTTCCTTATGATTTCATGAAATTATTTATCAGCAGGAGAACCATGTGATACTAAGCCTGGGTTGGCTAACAGTGTTGAAGATGGTGACTCTGTGACTATTAGCAATTCCACACCTGGAGGACCTCACACATGCCATAGTCGAGGAGCCAGCCAAGTTTCCTCATGTGAAATTTCTGTTGGTCGTATATCAGGTGTGTTTTGTGTTGCACTTGGCTCAGAAAATCTTTAAGTTATGAATATGGTCTGGAGATGAAGATGAGTTGGAGATAAGGGTTATCTCTGATAAGATGAAAGCATTGGTTCTACTTCACTGCAGTGGATGCCACATAGTCTGTACTAACAGAATAATGTAATGCACTTGTTGATACTAAGCATAATTATGTGCTGCTTGTCATTGTCATTCTGACTCTAGTCCAAAAAGTTTCTGATTGACAGAGAGGGCTGCCACTTCACACTGGTAAGGGTAAGTCTGTAACATTCTGAATTTGACAACTTTCAGCAAATTTTTCATATTAGCTTCCTAAGATTTGAATTTTCATGAAGGTATTAGTAGTAACAGAAAAAAAGCATTCACAAATGTATTTACTCATTTGAGTTCAAGTTTGAGTTATCAGGATCTCACTCCCACATGGGCATTAGTGCAAGGGGGTTGTTAAGAAAGTGCAGAGGAGCCCCTTTCTCTTACTGATCCCAAGATGATTTTGATTTCATTTATTGTGTAACCTCATTTTTTTTTAATAAATACAAGCATATATATGTAGTTTTCAAACCTTAGTTATTTTCTGGTTAGTGTTTGTGATTGCTTTTTCTCTTGTCTACATTTTCTTCTGACACATACTTTGTGGAGTGTAATCTTACCTGGTGGCTTTTACTATGTCAGAAACTAACACATTTTGAAGAATATTAGATGACCATTCATCTGTTTTTCATTACTCTGTTTTGCACTTTTGTTTTACAACATTTCAGCCACATCTTTGCACTTGTTTTGAGTTTTTTCAGTGAACAGAATAGACACATTTAGAATCAACTCTTTTTTTCTTATTTCTACATTTGTCATTCTTAAGTCATTGTCGTCTTTGCTGCCCTAGTTGAGTAGGTAGCATTGTCTCATTAAACACTGACATTTAATGGATGTCATGTATTATACATTTTCATCTTTATTAGGTTTTTGTAATGCAAGTGGTATGTAATAATCAGTATAGTTACAGTAATTTTCAGGGAACTTTTGAGAAGTATTATTGGGTGTATGATATACAGATATGAATTCTGTGAAATTTAGAAGATTTTGCCTCAATCACATTATTTTAGATACAGGAAATATTTATTCTGTGCAAATAAATCAGTGTGGATCTTTGTGCTTAGTTTTTGCACTGTGACTGCCTCATCACTTTTAACTTTCTTTTGTAAGATAGGAGCTTTTGCAATGCTGAAAACTACAGTTAAAAAAATTTCATCTTGATTGATGTTTGTTTTTCAGGTCGAGACTTGTGTCATAGTCGTGGGGCCAGTACAGATGGATCACTGATGGATGCTTACATCTCCTCAGCAACAGACAGCCGCAGAGGCACATATAGTGAAGCTGGAACACTACCTATTGGTAATTAAGATAATGTAAAAGAATTTAGTAAAGGTTTGGGTATCACAAAGAGTATACTGATTATAGGAACTTGTTTTTCATGTTAGTTTGGTCAAGTTTTATATCATAAGAAAATTAATGTAAATCATGCCACTTGTACTTAGTGCTTTATATGCACTGAATGTTTATCAGCTGCAGTCATTTTTATATATAAGCTCAAGGTTAGCTCACTCTCTTAACTCATCATTTTAATTATTTTGCTGGTGACATTGAAAACACTGCCTTGAAGTACGTTCTAGGGTGATATTCTTGACATTTGCTTCAGATTATTCTGGTGAGATGTAATTGACTATATTGTGTAATTGTTTTGATTATGATCCTGTAAATGGTGGAAAAAGTTATTAAGCTTATGATCATCTGCTGAGATGTAGATTTTATTAAGTCTGAGTTTCATTTCTTGAGATGCACTGCAGTTATTAGTTAGTCCTTTCCTTGATGGAATGTGTTTACTTATGTAATAAAGAATTATATTCTTCATGGGCTGTTGAGCTAATTCAAGCTTTTATCTAATAGTCTTAACCTACTGGACACACCTCATTTAGAACATTAGCTAACTTTACTTAGTATACTAATTTTAAAGCACTGTATGATAAAATGCTTCTTTGCCTCTCAGGGTCAACGATAATTGAAGAAAACCTTCAAGGCTGGGATAAAGAATCCGATGAAAAAAAATTGTCTGACAGTGAGGACTCTCGTACAAAATATTCTAAAAAGTTGATCTCATCTTGTAGTTGTTGTAAGTCGCTGCTAAGGAGCCACCATGAACTACCAGAGCATCCAACAGTGGTGGAGCTGGTCAAGTATTCCTTCACTTGCCCTCCCCATGGCAGAGTAAGGAGACTTATGACTGTTTTGGAAAACAGTTTTCATCTCATATTATTTCAGTAACTCAGGATCTATTTACTATAAATATGTAAAGCCATAGTGCTGTCATTTATTTACACATTGCAATTAGATTATAGTGTATTGCATTCTCCACTGGCTTTTGCAAGATTGGAGACTCATGTAAAGGAAATAAAGCTGTTTGAACAAAAACTTGCTTACACATACACACCTTGAAAGAGAGAAGAGTGAGAGAAGACCTGATGCACAACTTTTAAGTTTTTATAACTTATTGATGATATACATAGTGAACAGTTCTTTGAGAAGTATGGGGATAGGACAACCAGACGACATAAAATGACATTGAACAAGAAATGTTAAAAAAGATGCTGCTATTTTTGGTGAATTTACATTTAAATGATTTATTTATGTAAACATTTAACTATATTTTGTATTATTCATATAGTTACTATGTCTTTAGTATGTATTCATTTAAACATTTATCTGTGTTCTGTATTGATTTACAATAATATTTTCTTTTATTGTGTGATTTGTACTTGAGTTAGGTAAGGGTGATTAAAAGATACCTGTCTTGAATGCATCTGCAGTTTAGAGAATTGCACTTATGGGAAACACATTTTTTTTTATATTTTAGTCTTTAGGAATGTACCACAAGCTTAACATGAAGAATGTGTGGATAAATACATTCTTACACATATGTATGACAAGTGTGGTCTTTAAAAGGCTGGAAAAGATAATTGGAAAGTAAGTACATAATTTTTTGCAGAAGTGGAATTACCTAAGTGAGAGGCAACATGAGTTTAGACAAAAGAAGTCTGTGTAGAGAAGCAGGCTATCTTTTCAACAGAAGAGGTTAATGGGTCAATAAAGTTTTCTTGACTGCTAGAAGGTATTTGACACTCCCAAGTAGGAGGTTGTCCTCACTTTTAGACTGTAACAAAAAGTAGAGAAGACATTTTATAAGTTTTATGCTACTTAAAGTGCCAGTTTTGACTCAGTAAGAGATTATAAAGGTTATACTGCCAAGTATGAAACAATATTTGCACAAATAAGATTTTTAGAGAGTATCAGACTTTTATGTAGAAAAGTTTTATTGTTTTCAGATTGAAGATTGTTAGCAACACTGAAAATGAGGGAATTAGGTTAGCTTAGGAAAAAATTTTAGGCATTTTCTTTGATGTAGGCAAAAATATGTCTCAGTAGACTATTTAGTTCAAAAGCATATTTCTCTCCCCTGCAATGATGGTCTTTATTCGATAAGGTGATAAGAGCAGTTGTCAAAAGAGTTTGAATTAGGTGTTCAAGGTAGCTCTGTCAATTTAAGGCATTCTCATTGATATTACTGAACCAATGATGTTTTTCACCCAAAATGAGTCAGAAAGGTTAAGATAAAGATATCTTTTGTATCTTTTTTGTTTTTTAAGTGGGGTGTGGCACAACCCAATGATAGTGAGGTTGCTAATACAAGGGAGGGACATATATATATAAACATTTATAGTTCGATGATACATATTTATTCTTTGATATGCTTTATGATGATGTTAGATAGGATATATATATATATATATATGTAGGTGTTTTATGGTACACCATCCATCTCTGAATATAAGAAGTATGATCATTTTGGGAAGTCCTATGTCTTTTTAATGGGTAGACTGTGTTTTAACTGGTGGACTTCATTGTGACTGGTAGACTGTACTTTGATGCATTACATATATTTTGTCAGGTTGGAGATTGTCTCATATGGCTGGTGGCTGGCTTAGCACTTTGGGGCTGCCTCATTTCGATAACTGGTGACTTGGCTCTCCCTGGTGGCAACTTCTTCAGTCTTCTTGTCCTTTATGTGACAGCAGTCCTCGCTGGTGAGGGAGCAAAGTTTACGGGCTTGCCTCCTCTGCTTGGTAGCCTTGTTGTGGGCATATTGTTCAGCAGTATACCAGGAGTAGATGCTGTTGGGCACAGTCTTGATTTCTATTGGTCATCTGCTCTAAGGTAAGATGAATTTTCCTTATTGGCCTCTTTACAAGTCAGAATGAGACCCTGTGCATACTTAGTGATCTTTCTAGATGCAAATGAATACTATAATAATTGAAAGGTTAAAAATTCCTCTGGTCATTGCTCATCATCATATGTACTTATGAACGAAAGTTTCTGTATGCTGATAACATTAAGTTTTCAACTAAATCAGAGGAAGTGTTGGATAAAATGGTGTGCTGGTTCAGTGTAGTATGTAGGAGAAGGATGCTGAATAATTCATAACAAAAGATAGAGAAATGAATTGGTAGATAGTCTTTTCCTTGGTACTTCAGCAGATTTTGATAAGAGCTATGTTGCATTTAACACAGAACTTATTTTCTGTTCTTTAGTAGATATAGCATCAGACTTACAAGATCATTTGCCCAGAATTTTCTTTGATGAATCATGTTAGACAGACCTTAATGAATTATTTACATATCTTTTCCTGAAGAAAAAAGAAGTGAAGTAAAGATTATACCTTTGCTTAATGCCATGTGATATTATTTTGGCTGTGAGTTGATGATAACTATTTAAAAATTACATGAGGAACTGTTGGAACTAGAATTATTTAATTTTGCTCTCTGGAAAGGAAACATAATGTTATATGGGTGCTTCCTCCATGTAAAGTATCTTAGTTCAATAAACCAATTGTGCCACCATAATGTTATATGGGTACTTACTCCATGTAAAGTATGTTAGTTCAATAAACCAATTGTGCCAACACATATTTATGCTGGAATTGAATCTTTTGAAATTTGTTTTATTATTTCCACTTATTTGACGTTTCACTGTTACTCATTTTGTCCTTGAAAGGAATTTGTAGAAAACATAATCTTTAAATGGCTCATATTTAGAATTGTTTTGACTTTTCAGTTACTAGGGGTTGCAGAAAAAAATTACAGAGAGAACTAATTGAACAAAGAGTAATTCTTTTTTGCTATGCAAAAAAGAGAGCATCAGATATTGGAACTTTCTATGATTTTAGTTTGTAAGTTTAGTAGACCAACAGCACCAGCACACTTTTTTAGGATTTGAAATTATGAAATCAATATTCTTTTTTGTACGTCAGATATTTTATTTGTCGTTCTGTTAGTCATATTGTAGGAACATTTAGATTATGAATAATTTGTGTCGTTCTTGAAGAGTGAACATGGCTATCATCTTCTCAGTCTAACAGCTGACAGATTTAACAGTTGTTTGTTCCAGATACATTCTTACTGAGGCAGGACAAGGCAAAGAAGTATGAAGGAAATTGGCAGTTGGTTTGGACTCGATACACTCTATATTAGAAAGATTTCAACCGATTCCTCTTTCATTTCTGTTCTTGCAGGAATGTTGCCCTTATAATTATTTTGATACGTGCTGGACTTGGTCTAGATCCTGTGGCCTTGAAGAAATTAAGCTGTGTTGTATTACGTCTAGCTCTCCTTCCGTGTTTAGTGGAAGCTGTGACAACAGGTATCGTTTCCATGTTTCTCCTTGGTCTACCATGGAGCTGGAGTTTTATGCTTGGGTAAGTTCTGTCATAGATTTACTTGGCTCTTATGTATCAGTATCTTATCTTCTGTATTCTGTTGTAAAGCAGTGTTTTTGTGATGTTTCTTCCAAACGTTAGGTCATTGTGCATCTTTCATGCACCACTTCATCTTGATACATATCTCAGACACTATCACATGTGTAATGAAGATATGTACCATATAGAGAACATCTTGAAATGTTGTCATTATCGTTCTTCAATAGCTTTTTTAAAATTCCACTTAATCAGGTTTTATTCAGGAGAGCCATTATGTATATATATATATATATATATATATATATATATATATATTATTCCCTGGGGATAGGGGAGAAAGAATACTTCCCACGTATTCCCTGCGTGTCGTAGAAGGCGACTAAAAGGGAAGGGAGCGGGGGGCTGGAAATCCTCCCCTCTCTCTTTTTTTTTTTTTTTTTTCAAAGGAAGGAACAGAGAAGGGGGCTGGATGAGGAAGTTTCCTCAGAGGCCCAGTCCTCTGTTCTTAATGCTACCACCTTGCTGACGCGGGAAATGGCGAATAGTATGAAAGAAAAGAAAGAAATATATATATATATATATATATATATATATATATATATATATATATATATATATATATATATATATATATATATATATCCCTGGGGTTAGAGGAGAAAGAATACTTCCCACGTATTCCCTGCGTGTCGTAGAAGGCGACTAAAAGGGAAGGGAGCGGGGGGCTGGAAATCTTCCCCTCTCATTTTTTTTTTTTTTAATTTTCCAAAAGAAGGAACAGAGAAGGGGGCCAGGTGAGGATATTCCCTCAAAGGCCTAGTCCTCTGTTCTTAACGCTACCTCGCTAATGCGGGAAATGGCGAATAGTATGAAAGAAAGAATATGTATATGTATATATATATATATATATAAAAAATATATATATATATATATATATATATATATATATATATATATATATATATATATATATATATGTTCTTTCTTTCAAACCATTCGCCATTTCCCGCATTAGCGAGGTAGCGCCAAGAACAGAGGACTGGGCCTTTTTTGGAATATCCTCACCTGGCCCCCTCTGTTCCTTCCCTTGGAAAATTAAAAAAAAAAACGAGAGGGGAGGATTTCCAGCCCCCCGCTCCCTCCCCTTTTAGTCGCCTTCTACGACACGCAGGGAATACGTGGGAAGTATATATTATCCCTGGGTATAGGGGAGAAAGAATATTTCCCACGTATTCCCTGCATGTCGTGGAAGGTGACTAAAAGGGGAGGGAGTGTGGGGCTGGAAATCCTCCCCTCTCGTTTATAATTTTCCAAAAGAAGGAACGGAAAGGTGGGCCAATTGAGGATATACCCTCTAGGGCTCACTCCTCAGTTCTTAACACCACCTCGCTAATGCAGGATAAGGCAAATATTTATGAAAAAAAAAATTACATATATAGGTATATGTCTGTAATGTATATATATGTATAGGTTGAAATGTATAGGTATGTATATGTGCGTGTGAGGATGTGTATGTATATACATGTGCATGTGGGTGGGTTGGGCCATTCTTTCGTCTGTTTCCTTACGCTACCTCGCTAACGTGGGAGACAGCAACAAAGTATAATAATAAAAAAATATGTATATGATATTTAGAACAGCCAGTTTGTTTTGGTAATCAAGTATGGTAAAAGGATGGTGGTGGGTGTAAAAGATGAAGTTGCTTGTGTTTCTTGACACCACCAAATCAGTATGGGAAAAGAAAGTAGGTTTACAAAAAAATGATTTAACCAATAAAAATGAAAATCAAATTCTGTCCATAACAGATTTTTTTTTCATCTTTGCTGTGACATTCCAGCGTAGTTGCCTGAGTGTTTGACCTGAGGATATTTGTGTTGCCATCTCTTAAGGGTACAAACACTGATGTAAATGAGCATTCTTAAGGGTAATATGGTGACCAAATGAGTTTTTTGGCAGTTGAGTACAGAATTACCTCCAATGATTTTAGCAGGGAGGCAAGTTTACCCCCTGCAAATTGATTACTGTTCTTACCAGCCTGTGGGGCTTGGGTTATGGACCCCAAAAATTTAGAGTTGATTACTACAGAAGGCTCATGCATGTATGTACTTGACCCATTCTATAGAAATGGGAATGAAATTATGTAAGATGAATTGATAGGTTATCTCTGGAGAATGTGGAGAAGGAATATTACCCATGTAACTCCTGTATGCCATAGGAGGTGTCTGACAGGAGCATGAGCAAGGGTGAGGAGCAGAGGACTGAAAATATTTGTCCTGTAGTATCACTTTTTATAAGTATGGATTGAGATGAATACTTTTTCTCAGGAGCTCAGTTATCTTTTGTTGATGCTGCCTTGCTAAGGCAGCAAAGGCATGCAGATATTAAAATGACTGATTCTTTAATACGATGTATATAAAACTTTTATACCTGTCTTTTCTGCATTAGTGAGATTACATCAGGAGCAGCTTTACAGTGGCTTTATTTGTTCACATCTAATCTCTAGTAGTAATGAATAATGTATTGAGACTAGAGACTGCCAAGCCCCACAAACTACTTGATGGTTTACCTTGATTGCCTCACATACCTTGGTTCAGCCCACTGACAGCACATGAACCCAAACATACCATATCACTCATACTCAGTCTGTTTAGTTTGTGCTTCTCACCCTCCAGAATGGTCTGGCCCTGATACCCAAAAGCCTCTTTTAATCCATATTCCTATTTCCTCCTTGGTCTCCCTCTCTCCTCCTTGCTTTCACTACTTTTGACACAGATCTACTTTTTCAGTTTGCTTCATTCATTTTCTCACTATCCCTGAACCATCACAGCGCACATTAGTTGGCCCTTTCAGTGAGACTGTACTCACGATGAAGACATGCAGTGGGTTGCATATGATAGTCTTGCCTGATTACAAAATTTCAGTATAGTTGTAGACAATTTTATTTCTTACATTATCAGCACATATTCCACATATAATTCTCAGGTATTTCATTGCATAACTCAAAACAGCTTTATTTAGTGTCTAATATGGCAAGCTTTTGTGATATGACAGAGGGAAGAGGAGAATGTATTTTGTTACTGCTCAAGGCATGAATTATATATGATACAATTTATCATTATGTTGTAACGCTTATGATTTTTTTTTACTTAAGACTAACATTTGATAGCTCTTAAGTTTACTGTCATCTTAGTAACTCTACTTTTATTGCAGGTTTATTGTTGCAGCTGTGTCACCTGCAGTGGTGGTACCAGGCTTATTAAAACTTGGTGAAGATGGTTATGGTGTGGACCAAGGAATTCCAACATTGGTTATTGCAGCAGCTAGCATAGATGATGTCCTTGCTATCACTGGCTTCAGTGTTATGATGGGGGTAACATTTGCCAAAGGTTAGCTGTTGCATGATTCTGTGACAAATTAAGAATTGTTGTTGAAATTCTCTTTGTTCTTATGAATGACCAGAGAAATTGTAAGAGAGGATTTTAGGTACTTTCACATAGATATTTAGTACTTGCTTTTTATGAGCAGATATTATAATGACTTAATTTGATGTAGGGGGCTGAATTGTTGAGAAGAGTTCATTGAGTAGTCATTAGGTTAGTTAGATAAAAGAGTCTGAAAGGACTTTAGCTACAAATAAACTATACTTTTATTTTTAAGGGAAAAACTTAAAAGGTTGGGATATTGGGATTCTATACATGAACGGGAATTGGGGAATGACTTAATGCCTAGCCTTGCACCAGAACACAACACCGGAAAAATTATAAGTGGGGTAGATTACTTACTGTTCATTGTCATTATTACGAGCACCACTTTTTATTTTTGTCACATTGTCCTGCAAAGGACTGAGCCCTGAAAATCGAAATGGATTTGTAGAACTGAGTTTAATCAAAAAACATTTTAGTTATCAGCTAGTAGGAAATAACAAGAAAAATAGAATGAAAGGAAAGTTAGATTAACAATATTTATTGCTGTACATACTTTTAGAAATGGTGCACATGCCAAGTTCACACCTTACTCCATTGGTTTATGGGTAACTAACACAAGGGTTCTTGGTGCTATTGATAATTACTTGTGACATGCAGCATCTCTATGTGCTGACAAGTTGTGCTCTCCAATATGAATGATCGTGGGAGAGGGCAGCCCATACAAGGACGGATAAAGCCCCCACAGGAACAGACGTAATACTCCCCTCTGTTAAACGGGTAACTGACAGTGTTAGCTTTACTTGTTTGTGAGATAAGGCACTGATAAAGCTCTCCTACCATTTTAGATGAGAGTGTGAAGAGGCAACTCATATATATAAGTATAGATACAGTCCTTCCCAGGAAAATCATACAAGTATGGTCTTTTGTAAGGGTTAAGACTATGTTGCTGGATTAGATATGATTTGTATTTTTGACATACATTATACACTTCTCTACCTTTACATTTCGCTTAGTATTTTCACTATTTTTCAAACCCTCTGGATTTCAGACTGTTTATTCATTTGCCTTTCTTTTGACCTCTTTTTTTTGTCATCCAAGGCTTTCCCTAGATGAGGACTCTTTTCCATACCTGGGGCCTTAATTATGGACAGAGGGAAGAAAATGAGGCATCTGTAAAGTTATAGAAATAAGTTCCTCATAATTAACACTTTTTTTTTACAGGTTCACTAGTCTGGACAGTACTTAAAGGTCCAGTTGAGATACTTGTGGGTATAGTATATGGCATTGTCTTCGGCATTTTGTGCTGGTTCCTGCCCCATAAAGAAAAGGAGAATCGGGCCACTTACAAATTTATTGTCATCTTCAGCCTTGGTGCTCTAGGAATGTTTGGAAGCCATAAGGTACTGTTTGTATCATGCCCTTTCTGTTTGCACAGTCATGAATGATATATATATTTTTTCATGCTGTATGTTTGTATAGAGGACTATTTTAAAAAAAAAACTTAGGAACTGCATTTATCATAATTTTGTGTCATCAGTAGAGGTTGTGTAATGTGCATTTCATTATTACTGCTTTCATGCTGTGTGCTTTAAACAATACTTTCATTATTCATTAGGAAAAGTCCATCTTGTGGTAATATAACTAGGGTAAAGGGTACTTTTCCACTGGAACTGTGCTTGCATATTAGATATTTGAGAATGGTTTTTGCATTTATACATGTGGTGTTACTTTGACTTGGGGCCAAAATGTTTTCTTTGGGAATGCATCTCCAATTATATAATGAGGGTCAAGGGAAAAAATAAGTTTTGCTTAATTGAAATTTGGTCTTTTTAAGACTGCATTTACTGTATTCCATAGAGGAAGGGATGGATGTACTCTGAATGAAAAATCTGTGATTTTTTTAGGTGTTTGAACTTTTCAGTATATACAAAAATAAGAAAGAGTTTTTGTTTCAGGTTGGGTTGGAAAGTTCTGGACCAATAGCAGTATTGACTCTTGCTTTTGTTGCTGGGCTAGGCTGGCGTAAACCTGGTAATGAGGTGAGCACAGTGATCTGTTTGCCCTGCATCAAATATGAACTTTTTAGTACACAACACGATGAAGTGACCAAAAATCCTTCAGAACTCATGGTTCGTGGACATTATGATAAATTCCAGCATTGGAACATACTGTTTGCCTTCAGTCTTTCATAGTACTGTACCTTTAGTATTTATTTGTGTGTTTCCTGTCAACTTTTTTTAATATATTCCTTTTAATAATCTTATCCACATCATCTCCTTCTACATACATTCCGCTTCAAGAAACTTTTTTCCTTCATGTTAATTGTTTTTTGTTTTATTTCCCCATGCCTTAGTTGTTCTGTTTATTCTCTCTGAATTTCATGCCCATCCAGAATATTTACCTCATCATTTGCTCAGTTCATCCTTTTGTTAAGATAACTTTTTCTTTATTATACACTTGTGGGTTACAAGCCTTGCATGTCCAGTGGGTCTCATTTTTTCAGTTAATTGCTTTCACTAAAGCCAAAGCAGTTTTCCCAGTTTTTGACCCACAGATAGCTCGATCTCCTTTCTGCCATCCTTGCTTGAAGCACAACCTAAATACTTAAACTCTTTAGTGCCAAGGATAGAAGTAGTTTTAAAAATTCAAGTGGGGATGGGTTGCCACACTTTTGCAGATTTTGTGTCTGTAATAGAGGCAGAAGGTTTCTAGTGTGAATTCCTTGGAATGTGCTGTGGTTGATTATTTTTTGTTAATAATAATCTTTTTGATGGATTTTCCAGGTTTTAGATGTTATTTGCATGTATTTAATCTCAGAAATATCTGAATTAATTGAAGAGCAAAGAGCACTACCACCTTAAATTGAAACTTTAGAAACTTGTACCATTTTGATAGGAATCCTAGATGGGCTGGCATTCAGATTTGTGATGGTTTTGGACTACAGTTATTTGGACAGATCTACCTGATCATTTCATAGGCAGCAAGTAGTTCATGATTTTTCTTTGTATGGTATGAATGACAGTTATATCTTTTTCTTGAATTATATGATTGTAGACATTTGAATAAAGAGTACAGGTAATTGACATTTGAGAGAAATGAGACTTTGTGGGGGATTTTTCAGATCATGAATTGCAGAAAGATGCTATGGATGTGATAGTGAAGTAGAAATTTAATTGGTTAAAGCTTAAAGCATTGTACCAAGGCACTGAACAGGTGGCTTACTTTCTTTCTTCATTTCATACGTGGAAAGTGAATGAAACTTTAGAAATATACGAGGCTAGTTTTGAAAATGCAGGTATTTAAGATTGTGAGGTAGTTGAATGATGGAATAAAGAAGTGGAAAGGGTAGTCTAAGGGAGATGAGAAGCATATTTGTTAAACATTTATGATATTAGACAGCAGTTATCAGTAAATATTTACCTACAGTGGAAAAAGATAAGAAATATGCATGCTAAGGAACCATAAAATGGGGGTAGATGAGGATTTTGAACCTTAATTTGATACTTATTTTGTATCTGAAAGAATGTACTGAAGAAGTGTTGAAGCACAGAAGGGGTAGCAAAATGAGGAAGTAGAAGATATGGTGATAGTACACAATCAAAGGCAAAAAGGCAGAGAATGTATATAAGCCATGGAAAAATAACTTTGAAACTTAGAGAAGTCTGGGAAGCCATGACATTTGTTCAAGGTTAGAAAATACTTGGAGAATGCTTGAAAAAACAGTAGAAAAGATCTGGGGGTGACTTACTAGGTAGGATGTAATAAGTGGATGGTCATTATAGGAAATAGATGTGGTTACATTAATTAAGTGGTGTTAAGCATGAAGCATTTTTCGGGTGGAGATCTTAGGGGAGTGATTTAAATGTGGAAAAATATACGGTGTCCACAAAAAACTATCTTCCTACCCTTACATGTTCAAAGGTAATGTCACAGTTATATATACAGTACTTCATCATCTGTCCTTTGGCCTTGATTAGCATCTGCAAATGTCTGGATGTGTAATTAGCAAGGTTCCTGTTTTGGGTCTGTAGGGTCTTAATCTTCTGAATGAGGTGAGGCACTTATGAAGTGTTGCATGAAGCAGCCACCTGATCTTGCATTCTGAAGCCCCAGTGCACCAGAAGTGTCACATGTCCCCACATTTTCTTGCTTCCAGGCAAGAATATGGGCTTTCTCCTCCTTGGAAAGGTAAGAGCTGATCATCTTGAAGCACAAGCAGAAGAAATACAGCACCTGGAGGTGAAATTTTCAGATGAAGTGGCTGCCTGAAAGAGTTTAAGAAAGAACATTCTTCCCTCAAGATAGCTTGAAGCATATTGAGGCAGGTTGCTGGTGCTCACACCATTAGAAATACTTGTTTCAACGACTAGATGTATGGATATTTCACCATGAGAGCATTATATGCTTGTACCCACATTAAACCTTAGATGTGTACCACCTTTAACAATATATTGGGGCAGACACTGCTTTTTACAGATACTATAGGAATGCTATTATGATTATATCATGAAAGACAAATGGGTTGAAAAATGTGACTGTAAGAAAGAAGGGAAAGGCAGGGTGGAATGTAAATGTGAAAGAAGTTGTAAGAGAGAAACAATGAGGGTATTAAATGATGATGGAACATGAAGAAAATGAAAAGAAAAAATAAGGTTGCAAAGAAGAGAGTAAGAATAGTTGTAAAGAACAGAAGGAAAATGACGGACTAGGATTTGGAAGACTATTGAGTTGTGATAAAATGAAATTAATGGAGTTGAGTAGGATCTAGGAAATTAGAAAAGATGTGGTTGGGTAGAAAGTAAAAGATTTGTACAGTAAACTCTGTATAAACTACAAGAGATATAAAGAGTACTTTGAAGATCCACATAATGATAGATATTAGTCCTTTGTGTACAAAGGCTAAGAAACTGGTGCAGTATTCTCCAGCCTTGTCAGCAGAATGGTTCTCTGAATATACAGAGACTGAGGTAAAATACAGTAACATCCCTGTTTTCCTGTATCATTAGAATTGTACTTTCCTGTTCTTAACTCATAACTTCATTGAGTTCTTCATTAGTATCCGTCCATTATATTTAGTGACTTATTCAATTTGATTCATATAAACATGTAATTGGTCCTCCTTAGGTACCATTTTATATTAGCTCACCCTTGCGGTATCATTTCTCCTTGTGTGGACACCCATATTCATTGATATATAGAGAACTGAGCCATAGGTAATTAAATTGATTACAGAAATATTTTATGTGATTTAATGTTAGATTATCATATGATTATCTTCTCAGGACCCTGATGTTGGTATTTACTATCGATTTGTGTGGGAACTCTTCCAACCGATGCTCTTTGTCTTGATTGGTGCTGAAATTGATGTAAGGCTATATTCATAAATCAGACTTTACTGAATATATTTTTTTGTATTTTTTCATTTTATCACTGAATATCTAAGTACGTGAATTGTTTGATATATATCTTACATTTCCCTTCTTGCCCCAGGAAATGGTGAATATGTATGAAAAAAAAGATATGCATATATATTTTTTATTTCATTTTATTATTACACTTAATCACTGTTTCCTGCGTCAGCGAGGTAGCGCCGGGAAACAGGCGAAGAATGGGCCATCCACTTATATACACATATATATATACATAAATGCCCATACATGCACATATACATACATATACATACACATGCACAGACATATACATATATACACATGTACATATTCATACTTGCATGCCTTCATTCGTTCCTGTTGCTACCCCACCCCACAGGAAATAGCATTGCTACCTCCTTGCTTCAGAGAGGTATATTATCGCTGGGGATAGGGGAGAAAGAGTACTTCCCATGGCTTCCCTGTGTGTCATAAAAGGCGACAAAAGGGGTGGGAGCAGGGGCTGGAAATCCTTCCCTCCTATTTTACTTTTCCAAAAGAAGGAACAGAGAAGGGGTCCAAGTGAGGATTTTTTCCCTCTAAGGCTCAGTCCTGTGCTCTTGACGCTACCTCGCTAATGTGAGAAATGGCGAATATGTCTGGAAAAAAAAAATGTATTTATTTTATGGTTGGTGTTTTTGTCCAGTGAGACTGATTGCTCATTCAAGGAGAGTGTAGGTTGGATTTGTATTTTTCTGGGGTTGAAAGAATGACTGATGACTTCTTTGATGGTGCAGACATTCTGTTCTGGATGAGCCATTAATCTTATTGTTGAATGTAGCGCTTCTGTGGTGTCAAAGTGTAAAGTAATTGTAAGGTCATCTGCATATGAGAGGACCTTCATACTGTGATCTGCAAGAGGTAATGGGAAGTCATGTACAAAAACACTGAAGAGGGATGGAGAATATATTATTTTATAGATATGCAGTATATTCATTTTTATGTTTATTTAATCAAACAATCAAGCATTCATTCTAAGAATGGTCCCCACCAGGTTGGAGAAATAGATTCTGGCACTGTTGGCTGGGGATTGTTGACATTGCTGGTTGGCTTATCCCTCCGAGTGGCTACCTCATTTTTTGTGGTAATGGGGGCTGCCTTTTCCTTGTGGGAGCGTTTGTTCATTGCAATTGCATGGCTTCCAAAGGCAACTGTTCAGGTAAGCTTATTGATGAGATTATTCATTAACATAAAGATATTTTAGATGCATGTTCAGGATTCTTGAAAAATTAGGCTGCAATTGTATTATATTGAGAGTTCACAGTGTAAGTCATCACTATTCATGTAATTAAGCTTTGTATTATTGTTACGCATAGTAATTTCACAGTGTAAGTCATCACTATTCATGTAATTAAGCTTTGCATTATTATTACGCATAGTATGATAATCTGATTATGTCATCATTGCTACCATTTTACTATAAGCAAAATAATTTTTTTTTTTCATTATAGATTATTACACTTCTTTCAATTTTGCCATGAACTTCTTCAAACAATTCTTTTGTAATGGAGTAGGATTTGAAACTTCACGTACCATTAGGCTTCTTTGTCCCACCAGTCTTTAGAACTGTAATTTATCTTTCATTTTTACTCATTCTTCACTCACATGTAGGATAGAATATTTAATCAGAAGCACTCAGTTTTACATATTTTATTATGGAGTGCCTCTTTTCTCGTTATAAATGAAAGTCATCCACGCAGAAATTAACCGGACATTATGGTGTCGATATGTACGCATTAGCTGTTAATATTGATAATGTTTAAGTTTCATGAATATGGAGATGTATTTCAGTAGGTTTGTAGATGAATAGATACAGTGGAAAACTATATACATGTACATTAAAACTTCAGAGTCTGACATCCTAGAGTAGAAGGATGTGCCATGTGATGTTTAAAGGTTATTGTCACTGTCATTTGCTCTTTGGATTATATGTTACTCTCCCAACACTTGTTATATGATCTATTGATGTACCACAACAGTAGCACAACGTTTAGGCTGTGTGGTGTAAATACAATGTAAAACTTGAGTGATGGAGCATTAGACATGGTAAATATAGCTAGCAGGTTATATGATTGAGATAATTTGCATCCATATAAGTGAGTGTATTGTGCACTTTCATAACTCATGGTTACCATAGCAGTTTCATTAGGGTGCTTTATAAGATGTCATATTTAAAACAAAGAAAATTTGTGTTTAGGATGAATGTGGCAAACCTGTGAAGGATGTGTCCCATATGGGATCAGTTAGTTGTTTCATTTTCTTTTTAGAAGGAATCTTAAACTTTTTTGTTATAGTGTTAGGTTTTTAACATTCCACACCATAGTGCCAGATACTGATGTACTTTTTTTTGCACAAAGTGTAATTTGATAAGCACTGCATATTGCAAGACTGTCATATTTTTTTCAGGCTGCCATTGGATCCCAGGCTCTAGATCATGTGCGACAGAATAAGGGTTCACCTGCTGATATTGTGCGGGGAGTGCAGGTTGGTGGAGAAAGATTGTTGTTTTCTTGATATATCAGCTGTTATACTAAAACCTTGTATTTCTTTTGAGATACTTTATTGAGACCACAGCACTGAAGAAAAGAATGTTGCAGAAAGAAATGATGGTTTTCTTAATGATATAAATCATGAACATCTATTTTTATAATGTTATCTGTTTATATATGTTTGTCTCCTACAGTTTGTTTTGATGCTCATTAGAGTATATGATGTAGAAGCAAGTATCTCACATGTTAAGTGACAGTTTATAAGGTCCTTAAAAAAGTTTTGCATCCGAGAGTTTTACTGTGTATGTTGATTACGTACTACACCCAGGTTTATTAATCCCCTTTCAGCCTGTGACATATTATGATGGAGAGTTAAATTGAAATGCCTTTATAGAAAAGCTAGTTTAGGATGTAATGCAGTGTTCCAGACCATGTATGTGTGTGTTGAAGCATTCTTTATGTTAAGAGTATTTATTTCTGTAATCGGCTCCTCTAATGATTATCAGTGGAACAGATTGAGACTGCCGATATTTAACTTAGATATTGCAATAGTGGATGTGATATTATGCTCTCTCAACATACCACATGGAGGGCATATTGTGTAATGCCTGTTTGTGTGTATATATTCATTCATCTCAATTATGTGTATAAAATTTTTTTAATCAGTTTTTACCTGTCTGTCTGCTGCAAGGGAAAGCAGTAGAGTGTACAGTAAACAGGCTAGGTACTAGTAGAATTGAGTCTGTAATGAATAAGACATATACATGCTATCTATTAGGGAAATGCAGATTTCATATTCTATAGGTATAACCATCAACTACTTTGCAATAGAATCTTCTAATGTGGGCATTACCTCCCAGAAGCGTGTAGGAAGGTAGATTGTAAATTCTGACTACCAACAATATGCAGACACTTTGACAGATAATGTGACTGTAAATGGGGAAATAGTGTTATTCAACAGCGAAACGGGGTGAGTGCTGTGCGCTAGTCCTGTTATCTTCTCACAGGTAGTAGTATGTAGGTAGGTACACACACACACACACACACACACACACACACTCTCTCTCTCTCTCTCTCTCTCTCTCTCTCTCTCTCTCTCTCTCTCTCTCTCTCTCTCTCTCTCTCTCTCTCTCTCTCTCTCTCTCTCTCTGTCTCTCTCTCTCCTTGCTGTAGAAAAATTATTTTCATCCTCAGCAACATATGTGTATTTGAATATATAAGAATTATAAGGGTTAGGATTGCTATTTTTCTCTTTATATTTTTATCTCTTTAATCTGGACCATGTTAGAACTGGTAGTTGTTGAATTACAGATTCTGTAGTTTTTATGGTGCCATTTTATGAGCTTAAGTAATTTCTCATTTGCTTAGAAATGATTGCATGTGTTAGGATGTTCGTGAGGCAATCATTTGTTGGTAGTCATGCAGTCACATTGATTATGATTGAGCTTTCATTTCATGACTTGCATAGCCATCTTGCCTGAAAGATTGACTCTATTGAAGTTCTGCATAGCTCATAGGTCAAAGTTCAGGAAGAAGACTAACACAACAAAGACCAGTGTTTTGTGAGATGTAACTCAAAAGAAGTTGTAAGTTTTTCTCTGTGAATCACATATATATTGTGTCATTCAGACTGCCATTAAGGGGATGTAGTCTGATTAAAGTGTGCTGATGATATTTCTTTGTGATGTCAGTTATTTGAAGTAAAAAGATTTTTCTTTATGCTAAAGCATGGTTGAAGTATTGGGATAAATTCTTTATTTGATATCAGCTGGCTGAAAAATTGAAAGTTTTTGTGTGGTGTACATGATCAAGGGAGCTGTGGTTTCAGTGCATTACACATGACAGCTAGAGACTGAGTGTGAACAAGTGTGGCCTTTGTTGTCTTTTCCTAGCGATGCATATATTTATGTACTTGGAAAAGGAAGCATGAAGACATTTGTAATATTGACTTTTACTTAAAAACTGCAGATAGTTACCATAGCTGTGATGGTAATCCTAGTGACCGCACCTATTGGAGCTGCAGCAATCAAACTCACTGGACCAAGATTCCTTATACGAAGATTACCTACAAGAAATTTGCCAGACGAACCGGAAACAACTGTTTAGTATAATCTTTAAATTATTTCAAACTTAGGTTAATCATTAGTTTATTCCACTATTTATGACGATGGAAGAATTTGTGTTTTCCAGATGTCAGAGTGTGGATGTGAATATTTTAAGGTGGAGTGTCACAGTTTTTTGTTACTGACCATGACATTAAAATGAATAATGTGTCTCAGGTAGTATTAGGCTATTCATTCTTTAAGACTTCTCTGGGATATCAGTCTTTTAAGATGATTTGAACTTGATTAGGTTTTAAACTTTAATTGATTTAACCATGAACTTCAATAAACACGAAAACTCTGAGCAATGGAAAAAGAGTGCTTCACTTGCATTATACCATGATATGAGGCTGCTGTGATTAGAAATTTTGGAGATAGTAATCCATTCCCACAGACTGACATTTAGATGCAAGACAAGTGGGAAGTAACAGCCTTCATCTAGACATTAGAACAGATAACAGCCTTTGTGGTTTTCATTGGTAATCACTCCAAATGTGTACTTTCAAGAGAATTATTTGTTGAATGCCAAGATTTCTTCATCTGTAAAGATGTTTCTTGGGAAATCTGCTATAAAAAATGTTAATCCTCTTAGATGATATAGGTACATTGATTTTGATTTTCATCACAGCTTGTGATTATCTGAAGATATATGAAACCACATATGAAACTCTGTCAACTGCCTACCCCTATTGCTTCGGTTATATTTTACAAAATATTTCCCCTGATCTTTATGGACCCTGGCTGTTTATTTCATTTGTTTCATAGTACAATAAAAGCTGCAGCCATACCACTTTTAGGTACAGATTTCTTCCCTCAGGCTTCTAGACAGTAAGAGTATATTAGAAAGGTGAATTATGTCTCTCTAGCAGCTGATGTAAGTTTCACATCTGGTGCCTTAGCTTACCATACAATTTGCATCACCCCAACCCCTTCTGATGGTATTACCTTCACTGCCACCTCTTTGCCTCTTCCATATTTCATGATAGGTTGTTCTGCTGTTTACCGTATTTGCATCTTGTCAATCTTCAAAATTCCCCTTTTCATGATCCTTTATTGCAGAACAGTAAAGTACAATTGCAGTGTTTATGATGATTTTATTTTGTCATCCATCAGTCTCATCATGTTGATTTTGCATTATCTAACCTCATTCTTTTTATGCTGATAAGTCATTTGTGTCTTGAACTTGATTGTTTGCCTCTATGTACTCCAATTTTTTTATGTTAAAGTACCATAAAGAACCATTCCTAGACATTAAAAAGATATGTTTGTCTGATATGTAGTAATTTTCTGCTTACAGATTCAAAACATTATCCCTCCTCATCCATGAAATTCACTTTCCTTATTATAGTTGTCTGTCATTTCTTCTTATTTTTGAAGCATATTCTGTTAATACAAACTTTGCTACTTGATTCTTCTGTTGACTCGCATATTAGTTTAAAGCAATTCATTTTCTCCTGAGAGAATTTTTACTCCACAGCATTCAGTTGTTTCTGTACTCCAGCTCTCATCTTCACCCATGACAACACAATAAGCCATCCAACATTGCTCACAGTTATCACTGTATCAGAGTTTATTTTATATCTGCCAGTGTTATATATTATTGTTAAGGTTTTAGTGTTGCCTTTGATTTCTCTCTCCCCACCTGTTTCACTTAAATGATATTCCTATCAAGAACATTTATCACCTTCAGATTTGTCATAGTTTTCATATATCCCTCCAGATTAAATGCATGTGTGTGTTATTTATTTCAGGATATGTATAATTATGATCATAATTATTTTAGTGACTACTGGGATATACAGGATCCTTGAATTATGATTCCTTTATAGCTTATTGCAAATCTGTTCCTGTAGGAGTGTTAGTGGTAATGATAGTATTCAGCAGATTCTGCAGCATTTTTATGGTTATCAAGTCCTTAGAGTTATTATATCAGGTCACATCATCACTGGACCCAGATGCATCGCTGCATCAGTAGATCCAAAGAATTTACTTGTGATTAATTCATCTGTAAACTTGTAGTTATTTACATAGGTTATCCCCATATAAAGCATAGGCTACTTCTTTAGGGTTTAACTTCCACTTGACCTAAAAGTATTTGTTAAAGGTCACACTATCCTGAAACCTTGAGGTACCTATTATGCTAATCCCATCTTTAACCCAAAGTTTGTCTTTTATCATTATTCAGATATTTTTTCATTTCACTAATTCATACTCAGTTTCTTCAACAGTAACTTTTGTCCATTATGGAAAAGTAAAATCATTTCATTTTACCACCTGTTTGTATATTATTGTAACTATTATTGTAATGATGGTTAGTACAGAACAGTATATAGTCATTTACATGCATACAACCAGACAGAAGCTACAGCGATAAATGATGTAGTAGATATTGAAAGTTACAGACTGACCACTTTATTATTGTCACTACATTGATTTGTAGTTTCCAACTCTGTTTACATCTTTCTAGTTTTCTCGAAGGGATGTGGTTGCTTGTATGTACAGGCATACTATACTCATCATATTTTTGCTTGTTAGGAGGAGGAATATCAGGTAATTAGTGCAAATGTGTATGTTTTTTCTAAAGATTTCCATTATTGTAAGCTTCCCAACAAAGTATATTACTAGAGGTGAAGGTAGTGGCAATTCTTTGTTTCTAGTGCATAGACATAACTGTGATTCCTGTCTCCTTGGCTCTTCAGTTCACAGTGAAGAGCCAAGTACTAGGGCTTGGTCTCATTACCTTAGAATCCAAGATCTGTCTGATTCAGGCACAGCATCCAATTTGTGGTTTTGCAATATAGTTTGACTTTTTTTTTGTTAGAAAAGGAAAATTTTATTTGTCTATTCTTTTAAATGAGTCACCTACCACATCCTTCTTTCTGATACAAGTACGAATTTCTTCGTAAAAGTGCTTCCATAATCTTGAGGCATGTGACAGTTTATAGTGTTGCAATATTTGCCTTTACTGCTGTCTTGGTAAATTACAACTGGACTGCCATTAAGTAGAAGCTGAACTGCCTGACAAAGTGACTGCCCCTTTCATATGCCTTTGGCTGCCAGGAACTCTTCTATCAGAAAGCTAAATATCTGAGACTGATCAGTCAGAAGTTGAGATGCCAAGCGAAAATAGCACTTACTTGCTTAGATGAAGGTACACAAAGCTGAGGTAGCTACACAGACTTTCCTCCTGATTCAGCTTGTCCCCTCAGAAATGATACATTATTAGTCATTGAGAATTCATATTTCTAAACTTAGTGTCCACAACATGGGAGTTGCAGATTTTTCCTCCCTGATTGTCATTAGGTCTGCTGTTTAGATTTTGTTGCATTCGCTTCAGTAACAGTTGGACTTGAGTCATGGATGAATGAGAAATTGATGATCTTAACCCTCAAGTAGTTAGGACAAGAAATACTTGCTATGGTTTTGGTGCATTATACATTACTGTTTGAGAGTGGATGTAGAAAAATGAAGCTGTCGTTCATCTGTTTCTGCCACTATCTCACTAAGGCAGGAAAGAGTGAAAAGTTATTGAAAGAAATGTGTTTATTAATTTGCTCTTTAGCTACAATCAGTCAGTTGTGGGTATCTTTTGTTTGAGATCTGGCTTAGAAAAAGAAGATAAACTTCATTATTACATTATTACATGAAAATTAAGAAAGGCCTAAAAGATACTGTAAACTTTTAAACTTGCTTTCTGGTAAATTATTCTCAAAATTTATATTTTTTATAGGATGTTATCATGGTGCTAGTCATCATGCGGAATGAGGATCTTGGTTGTAGAATTGTCAGCTAATTAGGACATAACACTTGTTAATGGATTTTTGTATTAGTCATTGCCTTTTGATTGTGGGTATTGTTTTTTAGATTATGTGAGCATAGATATGATAAACCCCATAATTTTGTAATTTTATAGTTCTAAAAGGTTGGCCTTTGGCATGTGATATCTTGAACTATCCATTTTTTTGGGAAATATAGATAATTCTCAAAATTGCATCATTGGTGCTGAACAAGGATTTAGATTTGAGAAGTAATATATCACCTTTGGAGTAATTAGGACAATTAAATTCGTTTGTAAATTGATTTCCTAAGCAGTTGCAATTTGGGAATCATGAGTATCATTTTCTTGGAGACAGGATTAAGAAAAATAATAAACCTAGTCAGTATTCATTTTACTTGTAATATTCTACAAAAGTTTTGGCCCAAATGATACCCAGATTTTTTTTTTTGTAAATCTCACTGAAAATTTAGATATTGTTTAAAGAATTCCAAGGTGCTATTCATCATGCTGAATAAAGATAAAGGATTGAAAAGCAGCAGTTCAGCCAAATGATCTTGTTAACTTTAGGAGTTGTTAGGACAGGTAAAGACCTGCCTTCATTTTCCAAGTACTTGCAACTCTCAATTATATGTATCATATTCTCGGAGTTAGGTCACTATTGAAATTCACAAAACCAATAATCGTATTATTTTATGATAAAAAATGGAAGAATTTTGGCTAAAGAAATATTCTAAGATATTACAGTACTGTACTTTGATTTTTGGCCATTTTTTTAAGATTTCTATATTAAATTTCTTTATGGGTGCTATTCATCCTGGTGAATTAAGACAATGAAAGGACTGAACATGAATATCTTTTATTACAGAATCAGTTTGGTTCAGTTGATAAGGATCTGCATTTCACTGTTACAACATAAAAGTTCATATAAAAATCCCAGGGATAGGTTATTAGGAGGGAATTGTTGACCAAGTAAGTGACACAACTTGAGTAGGTGATGTGAGCATATAGAAAGAATACTGTAGCTTTATGGGGAATGATTTGAATATTTATCTTTTTCTACAGTTGATTGGAATTATATAGAGGATCATATGTTAGGTGAAAACAGAGTGCTTGTGAGAATTTTTATCTCAGTAGAGAAGTCTGTTTTGTGAAAGAGGTTCTATTCAGCCACTTCTCAATACAGTGGGTGTTAATAGGTTGTACATAGGTGGATACTAACATATCATGACTGGAGGAGGGGATTCTTCTTAGCTTGCATTTCCTTAAGTGCATGTAATGGATCACTTGATAATGAATTTTAACATGAAAACTTGAAAGTTAATTAAGTAAGAATATAGATAGATAGATGATAATGACTAGTGCAGTCAAGAGAGCAATGCATTCAGGCCATATCATTGTTCCTGCTAAATTTTCTTTAATAGTCAAAAATATGGTTGATTTTCATCTTGGAACTGGATGATGTAGTTTCTGCCATATGTCACTTTGTATAGAATTTATTGTAAGTGTTCACAAAAATCCTGTATTTTATGCACCTACTTTATTATTGCCAAGACTTAGGGAAAATAATAGTTTTGAGATCATAGTCACTGTCATTTTTATCGTTTTCATCATGCATCATCATTGGTATGTAGTACACCAGTTCATTTTAGTGTTAGGCATTTTGAATCTGCAGTGTAGATGCATTACTGCATTCATAGAACATTTGCTTTTTAGGGGCTATGATATGTATAATTCTTTTTTCGTTTTACCACTGTGCTCTGAATTTTGAAAAGAATTGCTGCATCAGTATTGAAGAATTTGTCTCATCACTTGGCCGTTTTATTTATTGGGAAAATATTACTTAAGGTACTGTAACTGATAGTAACAATGATTTTGGTTCAGCTGACAGTGCAAGCATTTTGTTCCCATGAAAACCAATGCTTGAGAAAAGGTAGATTGCTGTTACATTATTTTGCTGTTTTAGATCCATCGGCAGTCTTAAGATTCTGATGCTGTATAGAAAAGAAATTACATATTATTCCTCTTTTGATGCATGATGCTCATATGAAAGTGGAAACATGTCATATCATGATTTTAATTGAAAGTACCTTATCACACATATTATTAGTGCCAGTCAGTGTATATAATGATCTTACTATAGATTGAAAATTGTGTAAGAATCTGCTAAATAGGTTTGATAGGAGGTTTGTTAAGAGTGATGTTTTGGTGATTATCTTTCAGGCATTCTAATACTGTATTGTTTGGTATTGGTTAGATTATGGCAGTAACAACTGGTAGGAGGAAAGAGATGCATCTAAAGATTTTAGCTGTGCCATATTGTAGTTTGAAGTCTGTAATGTTAGTAGTTCAGCTTGACGAACAGATCATAAAAATGCAGTATACAACGAGTTAGTGAGTAGCTTTTGAAAGTTTATGAATGGATCAATACAAAGCACTGTACAACGAGTTGAATATATCAAAACTGAAATGTAATTCAAATTAATTGAAATTAGTGAGGATAATCGTCAGGAATTGCTAGTTGTGATTAGAAAAGAGCATATACATTGTAAAACCAGTAAACCCTAAGGTAGTTATGATATAGTTCTTATTTTTAAGAAAAAAGATAATATGATTGTAATTTAGGTGAATTTGAGGTAAGCTATGTTTATGAATTATAAAATATTGCCATTTTAAAGAACATTATACACAAAATGAGAGGTGTCATATTTGTTCTTAGAATAAGGGAAGTGCTGTAGTGTCCAGATGTGTGCTTCTTGGAATCTGAAGTGTAGATTTAAAATGAATTTGCAATTCTGTACTACTATAACTGTATTCATAAATGCCTTAATTGTCTAAGGCTTAAGTAGGGTTTTTCGTATTGTACTTATTGATTAACACACTGGAGCCTCATAGTGTGTGCAATATTACTTAAGGTAATTGATTTATAGGTGAGTAATTTTTCAAAATTGATGAATTACTTAGACTTTTTAGTTTCTGTGATTTTATGTAAGATTATCGATGTTACTGCGGACATACCTACCAGGGAGCACAGCAGAGCAATAATTTGTGTAAAAAAATCTGCTTTATTTTTTGAATTAATGTTAATGTTCTTTGACATGAACATCCTCCTACTTTTAGAAATATGTCCAAGCTTTGTTACAATTAATGCCATTGTAACTTGATATTACAATTACAGAAAATTCAGTTGATGATCTAAAAACTTGCTTCAACCATTGAATTTACTCATTGTATTTACATTACAATCTGCTTTTTTTTTTTTTTTAACTGCCACACTCCAAAGGAAACATGCCGCATTGGATCAGCATCATGTCAGAAACAAACTGTGTAAGTAGAGTAGTTTTTCCATCCATAAGATTTTTTTTATTTAACCATTCAGAATTCAAGTAAGGTACAGCAAGTGGCAAGTTTACAGAAACAAAATTGGCCAGTCAGGACTCAGAGTTACTCTGTAAACAAGAAGTTTACCTCATATATTTTACAGTCTTCCTCACCAGTGCAACATAAGTCAACTTCATATTCAATCTCACCAACACTTGACTTACATGTTCCTCTTTTACTCCAAAATATTTGGAAATATGTCAAGATTTTCAGCTGTTCAACCTGAAAATTATCAGGTAGTTTCATTGGAAACGAAATATTCATGATGACTGTGTTCACTCTTTTCATCTGGATGGCAAGATGTGGTTTTGATTGCTATATTTTTCTAACCAATAGATGTGAAGGAAAGAAATAAAGTATACATGCGTTAAGTCTGATCATTGATAATCTAAAACGCAACTGCCTTAAATGTCTGTGTCATTTCTAAGTACTTGTACTTAGGTTTTGGTTCATTCTACATTTTTTGAGTTATTGCTTAAGATATATTTTGAAGAAAAAATGATAAGGTTAAGTTCCTCATGGTACATTCCTAAGATGGGAAAGGTGAGTACATAAGAGAAAAAAGGAAATGTTAATGATAACATTAATGGTAATCAGTTTGGAAATGCTGGTGAAGGAGTATGAAGAATATATTGTATAGATTTCTTTGTGTAGGTTTGCAGTGCTAACATGCTTTTTTGATCAGAAGTCTTTACCTTGTTCCCTGTAAATAATTAAAAAGGGAGAGTAGTTTGATAAATAGTTCACAGGAAAATGATTTAATCTTAAGAGATCACAGATATCCTCATCTGAATACAGCAGAGTTTCATGCAAGATACTTTATGCCACCAGTTACATGTTTGGTAGTCACAAGAGCTGTGGTAACTGTTAGTTTGCATTTAAACACATACACTAAATTAGCTGACTGTGTTTGCAGCATAATTGTCATTTACTGAGTTCAACCTGCTTGATTTTCATCATTTGATTTCAAAGGTTTGGCACTTAGGGAGTACATAATAACTACTCTGTTTAAGCAGTTTGTTTCCAGATATTGGTGATAAAGACTTTCAGTGACCGGTTAGTCAAAATGTATGTATTTGTAAAAGTCAGTTTATGAGTGCAGAAATGAGTAATTGTAATGCAAACCTGATTGTGTCTGGTTACCTTACTGTAAGACATATCATATTTTTATTCAGTTAATTTTCAAACTTAGGCATATTTTGATATTTACTTAGATCTAGGCTACTGTTTTACTTGTTTTCATGCTACAAAGAATTGCTCTAATATTCACATACATTAGTTGTTAAAAACTGAATGCAGCTAAATAAGATACATTAGTAGGTTGTGCTTGCGACTCAGGTCATCATTGTTTTTATAATGTAGAGAATACTATACTTTGTTGCTTTGTATGTAGTTGCATTTTATACTGTGTAATAGAGTTGAGTAATCTTACTAGCATTGAACTGTTTCTCTTAACATCACTTTGTATTATATGTTGTCACTTACTTTTTTCTACCTTTTTTGTATAATTTTGTCTCCCTTTAATTCATGCTCATGAAGTACTGATTAACAAGCAACATTATTGCATTACATTTCATAATAATTTTCTGCTGAACTTGTCAGAACTCTTGAGCATGAATCTGGAATTTCATTAAAAGGCAAAGCAAGTGTCAAAGAAACTCACGGGAAAAGTATTTACTGTAAGGTTGTGCAATACTATAAGTTTTATTTGTATAATGTTGCTGGATTTTCCTTAACCTGCCATTGTGCTTGACATATTTTGTCTTTTTTCATTTATAAAGGATTAATTGATGCTTTTGTATATGAGTACAAATACAGTATTTAGGTGATGTGGTGTGTTATATTTAATTTTTCTTGCATGCTTTGTTATTCAGGAACAAAGTTATAATGCACGCTACAGTATTCATAATTCTTCCATTTTTATGTATTTGTAAGCAAATACAGGCAAACCTTTTTATTCTGATGCTTCCTTATTCATAAATTTTCTGTTTGATGTTCTTTTGTAGATTAGATGAGAGAGATTAAGAAGAGAAACAGGTTTAGATGAACATGGCTTTGGCAGATGAAGCATAGACCAAGTTTAGATACAAGTGTTAGAAAAACAATGAAAATCAGGTGTGAAGCATTTCTTATGTGCTGTAGGGAATTAGATGTGAATTTCATGACAAATTGGAAAGAGGTAAAAAAATATTTGTGAGGGCCCAGTCATGTTTTAGTAATGATTCCTCCCTGAGGTGAGAAAAGGTGAACAGGTATAAAAAAAAGAATGCAAATGGTAAAACCTGTTGAATATGGTGGACTGATTAAAGGAGAAGGTTTTTTGGTGATGAAGGTTATCCACTGTTGTGCAAATATTGCTGCATCATTGCAGAAAATTGTGGTATTGCAGGGCAGAAAGTAAAGATACTTTTATTAGCCCTTTAACTGTGATGCACGTTAGTAGATGCGAGTGTATGCAACTTCAGTAGACATCAGTAGACATTAATTTTTCCCTCCATTGTTTGAATTGCCCCTCTGGGAAGTGCCCATAGGTTGGATGATGTTGCTGGCTGCAACTGAAGAAATATCATGCATTGCAGTCATCCATAGATCCTCATACTGTGTATATCGTTTTGGCATGATGTCAGATTCACATACCCATTGTTGTAGTCACTTTTGAAATAATAGAAATAAGTTCTGATGCATTAGTGTTTATATTTTTGATGAAAATGAAACGATTCGTTCATTCTTAAATGTAAATAGATTTATGCTTATGTAAATGGTGTGTAATTATGGAAACATATGAATGATGTAAAAATATGTACCCTGTAAAAACTACATAAATGATGCTATATATATGTATAGTGCTTGGAAAAACTGTAAAGTGTGTAATGTGATAAGGTATATTTGGAATGAAATCATGGCTGAAAGAAAGCTTCATGATTATTGTATACTTATATAGATGAAGAGCACTACCCTCCCAAGGCAATATAGCGAAAAATATGCAGGGTACGTTCCTTAATAGTATATGATATAGATATAGTCTGATTTTTTCTTTTTCTTTTCATAGGGGCTGAGGTAATTTCTGAGGAATTGTGCATTTCCACAGTGCATAAAATATATAGGAAGACGATTACGTAACAAATACACTGAATTGTTCTATACACCACTGATTAGATGAGATAAGAGAAAAAATTAAGATTGGTGCCTGAGTTGAAGTTTGCGACCATTTTAGCGGCAGACTGTCATTAAGGCATTTAGTACATTTGACTTTTTTCTTTTTTACAATACCATTGGCTTATTTGATAATTGCTATCTAAATTACCAATTGGTTACGCATTGCAATAGATGGGAGAAATTGAATATTCAACCAAGAAAGAATTAGACAAAGAAAAAGCAAATGCAGAAGAAAATCATATTTTTTATGTATAGTAACTTAACCAAGATTAGATTTTCATCTGTTAGCTGTATTATTATTATTGGTTTAACATTTTTCCAGTACAGTATTTTTAGACTTAATTGTTTTGGGTATATTTAGTATAACAATGTTTCATTATCATATAGTGATGGTTTTTACTTTTTTTTGTTGTGTTCACTCACTTTGATATGGTCATCCACTTTTTTGTTTCTGAACAGCTAGTTACTATCATGTGTTTGCACAGATTTAGAAGTAGCTTTGTTAGATTTAATCTTTGCACGCCAACCTTGCCACAGAGAATTCCATAGTGAGACTAGTAAGGCAGACCCTTTAGTGCAGTGTATTAATCTATGCTAAGCAAGACTTTTCTCCATTTTTATATTCCTCTGTATACAGTATTGATTTGATTTCTATGCTCATGACCATTATTTTCATCTTTTGTTTACTTGTCACTGTAATAAGTTTTCCACCTCAAGCCATCCTATCTTACCCTGCTCATGTGTAGAAATGCAGCTTAGAAACTGCAGGAGACCCATAAAAGGGGATATGTGGTTACATAAGTAACTATGCATAAATGTGTTCGATTTTATTTTGCTACATTTAGCTTTAGCATGGTTGAGTCTGACTTCAGGAGGCTTACTTTATTTATCAATGGGCAATCTGTATTTGTTTGATTTAAATAAGGAGGCTTACTTTATTTATCAGTGGGTAATCTGTATTAGTTTGCTTTGAATATTTTCACAAAGGATGTACTAGCCAAATTGTGTCATCTTATTTTACTGTAGCCTACTGTTTTGCTGTCCCATCCATTGAAATTTCTGTAATCTCTTGAGGAGAGTCCTTAAAATTGCATCAGATTAGCAAGGTCTTTCTGTACTACTGTATTTTAAAGACATTTAATGCTTTGTATCTACTCTATCACACTTAAACGATTATTCATTTTTGAGCTGCAGAGTGATCTACCAAACTTTAGTCATCATTATTCACTTCATTGTTAATTATTCTTGTAATTGTTATCTGTTACAGACTTTCCTTTCACAAGGTTTTTTAGAAAATTTTTATATTATGCTTCTTTCATGATGTTCTTCACATTAATTCAATATAAGATTTCTGCTGTTAACTATGATTTGTAGTGTTATACAATATTTATTTTGATGTAGAATAACTTAAGTTTTCTCATATTATATGCTGGTTTGAATATGTTGTTATTGAATGTAAGATTTGACATTAACTCTCTCTTACTTTTAGGCTCTGGTGTGAATATGTAATCATGATTTTGTTTTTACATTTGAAAATACTGTACCACTTTTTGATTATTTGATAAAGAATACTATGTTTGTGTGTGCATAATTGCAGACCTTCATTTATAAAACACATTGTATGATACATCTGCTTTGTACTTATCTTATGGTAACATTTGTATCCTTACTTTTGGGCTAAATCTTGTGAGCTCATGGCCATGTAACAATAAATGATGTTTTCTTCTGTCGTGTAGCAATTAACTCCGAGACCCATACTCTATCATATGAATCAAAATACTTTGATATGCTATTTGTGACCTTACTGTATGTATCATGATTCTTCATTTGGACAACCTGTTATGAAAAATGTAATTCTTACCCCTTTTGCTCTGGTTCTTTGTCCTGTATTTCATTGGAAATCCCTACTTCTTGCCACTCAGTATTTTATACATGGTGCGTTTAAGATTGCACCAGTTTTGTTAGCATCATAAGAGAAATTTGTCAAAGGACATGAACCTTACTTATATGAAAAAAGAAAAAAAAATGAGGACTTAAGGTCTCAGTAACCCTTGAGGTATAAGAGGGAGGAGTATGATGTTGCACTGCCACAGCAGTAGAGTTCATTAGAGTTCACATAGTTTTTAATTCAAAGTTTCATGCATAATGGATATTTATGTAAAATAGTATGTGCTAACCGACAATAGTGTAATGATCCAGTGGAAATGGGCGAAAAGCAATAGCATAGTCATACATCTGGCGGCACTAATGGGCTGATGTCATGCCTCTTGACACTTTGCCATGGTGGTGGAACCAAGGATATTCAGAAGAGTTCTTCATATTTGTTGTAAGGAAGTAATACATACTGTATCCACTGCCACAGTAAAGATAAGATTTTTTTTTTATTTTCAATTTGCCATTCATACTGAGGGAAGGGGACTTCATCCTTCTGTCCCCAATGAAAGGGCTAATATTAACACCTTTTATGGCTCAGATTTCATTGTGTTGATTTGAAACATGATAGTAATACAGACTGTATGTAGCTATGATGTTCATTTTAATCATATTTAATTTTTCCAGGTTGCAAGAGAGAGAGAGAACAAGTATTTTACTTGTAACAAAATGTGATATTTGACTTATTTAAGATACTGTTTTATGAGATACTTAATTTTCAAGATATCATTTACAGTATTTTTTTTTTTTTTTTTTTACAAATAATTATCCTGGCAGACACAGTCCACAATATCATCTGTCCAGTGAAATATTTGTTATTTTTTTAGGCTGTAATGTGTGACTTGGATCTTGTGGAGTTTGCTAATGTTACGCAAAGGAGTTTTGTATCAATGACGCTTAAAACTTATACATTGTATTACTGTTTTATTTCTCTGACCTTTGAGTAACACTTGTAAGTATGGGGGTACTATGACCTTTGAGTAACACTTGTAAGTATGGGGGTACTACATCTGAAGGTTTTTGATAGCTTGGATTAAAGCACTAAGTTTTGGAGGAAGTTTAAGGTACTATAGTACACCCCCTGAGTTTCAGCTATATCAGCACATTCTCATCATTTATATTTAAGTTATGATAGTGCCAGCCAATATGTATCACAATTATAGGTGTTTAGTTATGTATCTACTGTAGTCATCATCAGTTTGTACACTTCATCTACTTCCAACAGGTGTTTAGTTATGCATCAACTGTAGTCATCATCAGTTTGTGCACTTCATCTACTGACCAGTAATGTAATAAGTGATAAGGCTTTGATAAGCATGTGTGCTTATCCAGCAGGAGTTAATTTAAAAAACTTTTGTTGGACTATCCAAGTGAGAAAAGCAAGACCAATTTTTTCTTACATATGAGGCTCATAGGAATGGAAGAGAGGTAAAGCAATTGTTGTAGGTGGGCACTTAAAGGTTGTGACCTTAAATCTACTGCATAAAGGTAGAATCAATCTATTAATCACTACTCAATCTTTTCATATATAATAACCACTAATTGCTAAAAACATTGAAAATTTTCTGAGAATAATACACATGAATTATTTTGTTAAAAGTTCGTGTTGAAAGAATGCAATCATTGAAATTTAGTCTACCAAATTTATCTGGCCTTCCACTGTCTGAATTTGGAGTCCTAGGATAGCTAGATACGCTTTGTGTGCTAGATACTCTTTGTGTACCTCACCAAGTTTATTTATCCAGTACACAAGGCCATGTAGCTTGAATTATTAGTGAAAGGCAGTGATATGATGAGGGATTTCTGCACAAAAAATAAGACTATTCAATGAACACTGGTGTTTGTTTTTCAGGGAATGAAAATAACGAAAGTTATTGAATCATGAAAACATTTTCAGATTTAATGTTTATTTTAATGCCCTACAGTTTACCTGAGGAATTCAAAATAGGATAATACATTTCTTTCTTAAGAGAATGTGATATGAAATGGATGACATGAAAATGAATAATGATATAATGAGTAGTGGTGGCAATCAAGACTTGTTAATAAGACTCTGGTAAGAAAGAGGTAATCAAGCTGATCTTGATATCAACCAGGAATTGATGGAGAGACAATAGCTTAGCCCCACTATCCTATATAGGTAAGAACTTTGCATTAGACTCGTACACCACAACTTTTCTTAAGGAACTCACTAAGTTTAATAAGGATCAAGGAGAAAAGATATCCTTCAAACATCCAGTGTTAAGGATTGGTCAACTTTTTTGTTATGCATCAGGGATAGTGCAGTATATCTGTCATACTTCCAGCACAAGAGTTCATGAGTTCATTGTTGGTATCGACACAGGACTTGTATGAAAAACATGCCCTAGTATTTGTTGATTGTGTGATCTTTCATTTCTAGCATTCTTTTTTCCTGTAATTCATAGGGCTAAACATGTTGTTTGATGTTTTTCGGCCTTTTTGTAGAACTGACAAATTTATCTTGGCAAAATATTGTTCAGTTGAGTAATGGCCGAAAATATATTCTATTTTTGTGATTATGTTACTACCACAGACCCTCAGTACCAGTTCTTCCAGTTCTTATAGGCGACCTTGACAAATTTGTCTGCTGGGTTGGGGTTCCCATGGTATCTATCTAGGATCAGATTGATCAGCATGGGCAGCAGAGGCTTGTTCTTGACCTTCTCTTGAGACCACTTTAGTAGTTCTTGTAACAGCTCTGCCATGGTAGCATCTGCAGCAGCAGCGTTCTCCTGCCCTGAATGTGTTGAAGAGTCTGCATGGTTGCCAGTTGTGGAGCCGTTGTGGATGTGGAGGAACTGCATCCCCGGTGGAGAGGTCATGATCTGCTTGTAGGTGTAGCCTGAGAAGAATGCTGGCTTGTAGTCTTCTACTGATGGAGTGTAAGATACGTAGGAACTGGTTTCTGGACCATCAGGATCTCGGTAAGGTCCAGCTTGTCTTCTCTTCCTAAGGCCGACATTAACGTCGAACTCGTTTCCCAGAAGAATCGGGATTGTGGACAGCATGGTGGCAGCGAAAGCGAAAACTAACATCTCATTCTGTAGGTTACCATCCGAATCGAGGAGGTTAGCCATGTCAAAAAAGTTCATCCGGCGCTTCCTGGAGATGACGCGCTCTCCTATGGGGTCCTTGACTTCTGGAAGGATGGGTACAGAACCCGTGTCCAGGCCCATGGCGGGCGCTGCAGCCATACCAACAACAGACATTATTTTGTCTTGCCACCACCTGCAAAGGTATACGGTACGGTTAGTGATGTATGATCATAGAGATGTGAAGTGTGTCCTACGTACAGGAGGTATACTAATACCATATATTTACACAGTATAGAGAAATAATGACATCCTGGTTAGCATATTAGGTAGATACATTTGCAAACACACAATAATTATGCGCTGGACATCAGAAAACATGCATGCCGGCATTATCAAATATATGTTGCACACAAGAATACCTTTAAAGATGTGCTTTGTATTACGCCTAGACGATGCGACATGAGGATGGTTGATCATGAAGCATCGTTGATTACTATCACATTTACAACCCAGGAAAAACCCGCCTTGACACCAGACATTCAACCATCTGAAGTTGGCTGGTTGTTTGCCCATCCCGCCCTCAGAGTTCCCTACATGCGGATTTCGTACCTATCTCGACCAAACTCAGCAGTGATATCTTTTGTCATTTTACACAACGGTTAAAAGAAAAAAAAAAACAAGAACACTCCAATTTTGTATGCTTAACACAACACCTATCCAAACAAGATGGTTACAGTTCTTTATTGGGAAATTGGCTTAACCTGACATCTGGCGGTGCTAAAGCTCAGTGGCTCACTCTTGACCATTTGTTGTCATGTGTTTGTAAAGTGCACAAGGACATACCTCTTCCATTTGACTCAGGCGTGTCCCAGTTCTTCCAGCTTGACTTATCAAAGGTTAGTAATTTGCTCGTAGATAGTCAGTTTACATGTAAATTCTTGTAGTTTCTTTTGTTATGTATGAGACCTGAGGACTTTGTTCGTTTTGGGTCTTGCCGACTAGGCTATAGAGACGTGACCTCACAATTTCATACCATCATCCCGGAACTATGCGTATTGAAGAGTCAAGTCGAACTGCGTATCCATGAGATGATCATGTGACATGCACAAAACAGCATTACGTGATAACAAACATGTAGTATTTGGTGGCATAGTATCACTCCGTCAGTACAGACACGAACGGTAGCTCAAGTTAACGCAAGAACCGCCAACGAGGCTGAAAATTAGGGGTGGGGTGATGGGGTGGATTCGGGGGTTACAGTCTCGGCCTGACCAGCCAAGTGCAGCGGGTCAGTTGCGTGTAAGGTGGGTGAAGGGAGTGGGGTTGAGGGGAAAAATGAGCGTAGCCTTTTTTTTTTTTCATTTTTGAGAAGGGGTCATGACAAAAAAAAACTTGAAGGGCATTAGGGTATCATTTACGGAAGTCAGCAACCCATATGTTTATTCCAAAAGTTAAATTTCAGTTGTGCGACAGTTCGGTAGATATTCAGACCGTACAATGGTATGTTGAGGAAGCGGACATAGTTATGATGGAGTGGAGGAGATCACGGCCTGCCACTCCCCGGCTCTGCTAGTGGTGTGGGCCAAGCAGCAGGAGGCAACGAACGGAGAGGGGTTATGTATGTGTGGGTAGGGGGTGTGAAGAGTAGCGTTTTTTTTTCGTTATAGTTAACTTATTGGATTATTTATTTGTTTTTAATTTACTAAATGAGGTCGTTAGGGAGGCTGTTAGCTGAATGGAAATCGTTTAGTTAGGTCTTCTTTGGTTAGGTTAGGATAGTTAATTTGGTTGCATTAGGTCGTTATGTAAGTTAATATTGTTTATCTAAGCTGTAAAAATTCTGAAAATATGGAGGCCTCTCAATAGATTCGCAAGAAACTACACATGTAAATCAACAAATGCCTTTTTCTTACATTTTAGAAACACTGACGAGGGAACAACATTAAGGTTTGACACTAGAGTCTTAATTCGGCGGCCAAATGTCATCAGTCAGTCACGTCTTCATCAATATGAACCATCATTACGGGATTTGATGTGGTGGTGGGGAGGCGACCTGTTGATGGGAATCCCCCTCCCTCCCTTTAGCGTGGTAACGACCTTATTTATATTCCAGAGGCGATCATGGTTGTAAAGACAATGATATACTGTTTTTGCTTGTCTTCATGGTCGATATTGGCGGCCACGTAACGTCCAAGCCTCCATCAGGGCCGTATCGCCGTGCTGACGCCTAATACGTAACCTAATGTTCAAGGGTCATAACTTTATGTTCATGGGTCGTAACTTCATGTTCTAGGGTCGTAACCTGATGTTTGAAGAGTCGTAGCCTCATGTTCAAGGGTTGTATCCTCATGCTCAAGGTACGAACAGTGACTGAAAAATACATAAAATCCTTTCTCCCATAGTTAGTTCCTGTTGAGTGTGTCGCGAATGGGTGTTTGTTTGCGGGGGGAGATGAACACCACGTACAGCTAGAGTCGTCGACCCCCTCCCCATCCACCCCTGCTCCACCCAAACACCTGCTCCTCAACGTACGAGTTGAAGACATAACGGTTACTTGTAGCTGATGCTTATGTCTCGGGAACTCTCATTCTCTATCTCACAGTCTCTCTTTTCGTCATTCACTCCTTCCCTCTCTCTTCCTCATTCCTTCCTCCGTACTCTCATCGTCTTTCATAAAAGCATTGATATCGTATTCCTATCATCAAGTTTTCTCTAATGTTTTTGATAATTTCTCTTAACTGTAAACAATTTACCTCGGTTAGATATCATATGTATTCATGAGTGTATGTCAGTCATTGTGAATCAGTTGGGCAACATACCTTGCGTAACTTTGTTGTCAATCACTGTGAATCTGTTGTGTAAACATGTTGGTGCAACGAAAATTGGCCTCATTTTGTCAAATATACGTAGTTTACAAGACATCAAAAATGTATACATGAGTATCTTGGAATTTTTTGTGTCCCAAATCTTTAGTTCTGGTCTTGCAGGAGAGAACAAAAGGTAATGCTTGCCTTTGTCAAACCTTGGTTCGTGGGTTCGAACCCCCTGTCGGACCCATCGCGCCAGATAGTTCGCCACTATCGGACCATGGGTATGACGAAGCTTAAAATAAATTAATTTAGATACTCATGAACGAAGGTCCGTGATGTGATAATCGGAAAATAATTATGAAAGTAATAAAAGATGTGCGATGATTACAGAACTTCACTCGAGAAGTACAGAACATATTAGATTATGACATGAGAAAATATATACAGTAATGACAGAACCTATTATTTAAAGAACACCATATGAAAAACAGAAGGTATCTTATTATATATGAGTCAGAAAACATGGGGTTTTAACATCAGAAAGTGACACACGGTTCTCAGATAACACAGTAATCAAAGAAAATAATCACATTAGTCACGGAGACATGCATGATAGTCAGAGACTAATGACTGACATCCCGTTTATTGCAGGGCGGCGTACGATAATGACAGAAACGTTATACTTCCAAACATAAAAGAATAATAAGCAGGGTTCACCATCTTCGCCTTTAATGATAATCAAAGCGTTTTGCGGCATTTGTCGGACACGCTGTAATCGGAACCGTACGGTAATCAGGGAACCCAAGAGCGTCGTACGGTATCGGTCGCCCCTGCTGTAGCGAGGCGGAGACTGCTGGGTCATTCACCTTCCGCTCCAGACCTCACCTCTTCCATACACTCGAATCCTCCCGTAACCCAGGTTCCCAATGGTCTCGTGGCTAGGCAGCATTTCAATTTTTTCTTAATAAAAAAGAAAAAATATCATCTACAGGCTGAGTAAACGAGGGTAAAGAGGAGTAGAATTGTGGGTTAGTAAAGCGGCGGGGAAGACTTGGTGGGTGAGGGCGACACCGCTTGATCATAACGGTGTTTAGCTTCCGTTCTTCCCCGAGGAGCACAAGCGAACTTTGTACTGTTCCAGTCAAGGCTTTTATACGTGCCATGGAGAGTAGGCAACTGAAAGGGTGTTCCATGAATCCCAAGTGTAACATACACGCAGTAAAGGCATTGTTTTTAATAATAATGGCTGGAATATTATATCAAAAACATCTATAGTATGTTCCACGGCTAAAAGTGGATTTGTCTACTCGTAATGAGCCAGGTTAAACATTTCTCTATAAGGGCCATTTAAATAAACTTGAGGTATGAGTCATGCCTTAATCTTCTCTATATACTGGGAAACAACTGTGTATTTTTTCAAGGACACAAGCTGAATTTTGTTCACGTTAGGTGGTATGTTAAGATACAGGATAAACGTTCTTATAAGTGGCATAACTCAAACAAAACCTAAACTAAGGTTACGGATCTTATACTATTCGGTTCTTTAGATGCTAGAGAACAAATGTAGAGTATGAAGATCGGTACATTTGACCTGACCCGTAAGGATCAGGTCAAACACGTATTCAGGAAATCAAGTTGACTCCCATTGACACTAACGGATCTGTTAATGTCTACCTCGCTAAGCAGACCCACACCAAGAAAGTATCATGTTCAAATGACTTTTTCTTATATCTTGATTTTTTGGGCGCTAATTTTCCATGCTTATTCATCAAAACTAAACCATACTATTCAACCTGGACAGACCCCAACCCCCCCACTCCTTTACCAAACCTCTGATGTCTTGGGGAAAAGTTCCTGCTGTTTTCTGCAGCTGATGAAAGATGGATTTTTTTTTTCTTTTGGTCGCCACAGCAAACGGTTGTGAAGAACGCATGAACGGACTCCAAGGAAAACGCTTCAATAGCATATATGGTATAATTTAGCCACTGCACAATCACGTTCATAGCAAACATGTTTATAAAAAAAAAGTCATTGTCTTTACATATGTTTTGAGGTATAATTCCAGTGACTGCCGCCAGTGTCTGTATAACTCAGATCGTAACAATATAACATCAAATGGATGGCTTCATCATCCGCCGTTAAAAAATCTAACATTCACTAGACTAACCACCACATTTTTAACAGATCATAGGGCAAAATAAAGTTAGAATTATGAGAAATTGTTTTGTAAATTATAACTTATATTTAATACTCTTGTGTTGTTTGTCATAGGCTTCGCTAATTACAAGTAGATGCCGTGGGCTGGGGTGTCGGAGTGGAGTTGGATACTCATTTTATGACACAGACTGATATGATTATGTCCAAACATTCACCTGATGAATCTATTGAATATTCACATGAATACTTATAATATAAAAGTCAATCTGTTGTTAGGAATATTGCATGCGAAGTTTTAACACAAATTAATCCATGTATGACATTGGAGTTACTATGGTCTGTGTATACTGAATTGAATATCGCACTTACCTGGTGAAAAACAAAGAATACAGTGTTTGTTAACTTTTACTTTAAGATATAGGCGTGTTCGGCAGTGTATCCGGATTGGCTGGTGCCTTGACAATGATACTAGCGGGACTGACGGATAACCGGCAGAGCGACCGCCAAGAATCCTTCGTCTGCCTCAGAGCTCAGGTTAGCGAGGTACCAGTTCGTAATTATATAATACAAGTTTATTCCACAAGCAGTCTTTCCACACAGCATTCATAGCTAATCCAGTAGATAAGCTATATAGATATCACGTGTCTGTCTGTTGGTAAATGAGAAATCATCTGTAGAAACAGAAAATTTTCCAAAGTTAACTGATAAGTTGGGATCTCTAGTTGTTAGGTTGAGCAGCGGTACTCCCAGCCTAAGCAAAATGTGCCGATGAACCACATAGGTTCTGGCTTGACCGAGTCTGTGTGCTGCTTGTGGGTTAATTATGAGTTCTCGTCGCCGTTAACCTGAGCGGTTCATCAGGAAGCCTGACTTTTTCTAGCAAAATTCCTGACACTACAGGAAATTTGAATGAAGGACTGATTGATGTAGGTGACAAAAGATGCCAACGAATCCAAGAGGAGGGATAGTAGGCTGTGTAATGCCCATATGATTCACGTAAACGAAGATTAATCCAGTAACATGGGCGAAAGAGTTCAAGCGCGGCCTTCACATGCCGCTGATAAAACAACTGTAACTCGAGTCGAGATCTTGATTACTGCGGCTCAAGTCGTACGCCACTAAGGAGAAATGGCAGGGAATGTTGGGTAAAGGTGTGTGTTTGTGGCCCATGGCAATACGTGGATGTACGAGGATTGTATAGGTACCTGTGGTTTCGAGTGGTGCAGTCCTCCTCCTCACAGCTCAGATCTGGACCTCAGGTGCCTGTTATATATTTGGGAACCTGGAAGTCCCACCTGTGTGGTGTGGCCGATTTGAGGATGATGAACTTACAGAAGCTACTGAAGCCTGGATATACCAGCAGCTGGAATATGGTAGTGTTCTGTGGCTGAGATACGAACTGAGGAACGGAATAGAGGTCAGTGGAGATTATAACCAAATATGAAATATGATCTGTCTGAACTTTTGTTTCATATCTTGATTTCTGTTCTTGACTGTTCTTCATAGATCAAGCGTTAACGTTAACTTGTCCACTCGATGTCCTCTCGCAACATATTCTTCATGTAGAGCGGTAAGTCCACCAGCAGGGTGTGTAGAAGGCCCACATGTGATCCATGTTGGCCAACAGGATCGCCCAGGACGAAGATAACCCCAGCAGCGACCTCAAGAGCACCGACAGGAATTGGCAAAGAACGCAAGGGGTCATAGTCCGTAAATAACGGGATATAGAATCAGATTTGACAAATTATGACTTCAAAGCTTGTAAAATAACGTGGATTCCGTTGAAGTCTATAAAAGAATTAGAAATGACAGTAGAGTGTGGATGATAAAGTAAGGAATCAGGGGATCAAGGCGATAGCAATCATAAAGCCTGTAAGAAAAAGAAAAAACTAATGTTACGCGTTGAGGAAGCCAATTCTGTTCCAAAATATATTGATAAGATCAGATCCCTGATACTGGCATCAGAAACTATCTGGTATTTGATTGATGTTCGTCTCCTCGAGACAAGCCAAGGTGCTAATTTTCCAGTTCCTTAGTAGGTTTCATTTGGAAAGAAATGTGATTTGGGGAGTACACGGGAAAGTAGCAGGAGGTTTAGAATAAGGTATGTCCTAAAATAAAAACCCGTGAGACTCTGTGAGTGAGCGATTGCATAGTGAAGGGTGTTTGAAGATTCTGTAGATGTTTCGGAATTATAACGGATGGTATGTTGAAGAATTATGAAAGCAGATCTGAAGTTCAGAAGAGAGGCAAACCCATGCGAGAGATTAATAGACTCCATAAATGAGCTTCATACACATCTATTTTACATCCTAGTTGACCCATCAGTGAGATGTTTCAAAACTAAGTAGTCACAACAGTGTGACCTAGAGAAAAGAAGGTAATGCCACGTAGGTTTACATAAGATATCAATACATTGGTTGAAAGAAATCAGTATAGTCTACATTGTAAAATATAATGGATTTTCTGATTTTGCAGTCATAAACAACAGCACCTTAGTGCATATTGCACAACAGGATGGCTAGTTGTTTAAGCTAAAGGTCTTCCAACAGAGTTATTAAGCCGTAATCGTCATACTATATCTACCAGCCAATAAATCAATAATGTCTTCTTTAGGAGTTAAGGATAATTCTGAGATCACATTCACTCTTACTAGAATTTGCACGGGGCCCATGACATCACTGAGCAACAAACGAGTCTAATGTATTCGACTTTTTCACGTATGGCGGCGCCAATGAGGACTTAAGCAAGGAGACGAAGTTCCGATTTTTTTTTTCAACAACGTTTTCTGATTTCAGGATATAAGGCAAATTTTCGTCATATTAATCTGATTGGACTGGATTCAGCATTCAACTTATTTCAAGACTTAAAGATTAAAAAATCAATACTGACATAAGCATTCGAATCCTGACAGTCGTTCCGAAATTCTCGAGGATTCGAGTCGCCAGTCTTGTTCCTTACAGTGCAGTGTTGTGCTTGCGCATGACTATGTCATGTCGTAAACCCAATGTAGTGTTACTGGATGAGAGGACAAAGGTCTTTGGTGCCCTGAGGAGTGTGTGGGAAGGTTGGGTGACTTTCCCTAGAGTGTGGCTAGGTTAATTTAACTCCTGAAAAATTTTGAATGGTTGATTTTACTCTGGAATGCTAAAGTGGATGGTGATTTCATCGTAGGAAAAAAATACCATTAAAACCAAAAAGTGTCAGTGACAGTCCTCGTGGAAATGACTATGTTGTAGTATTTTTAACATTATTCAGTACTGAAGCGAGTGAGGAAAATTGAGTTTTTGAAGTTAGGTTGTGCAAACGATGTCGTTTACACGGTGACTCTTCCACCTTCCTCGTCGAAGAAAAGACTTCCTAGGATTATGGCCACGGTAAGTCAAAATTCTTATTTATTTCGTTTTAGTTTTCTTCATTGTATCAATTTTTGTTAAACCTGTCATCTGTTATTTCTTCTTTTTTGCAAGGTAAGTTTTGTACCATCAGTTTGGTTGTCACCAATTGTAGCTTTTATTAGTATGGATATTAGCAGCTTCGATACAACACACTATGAAAAGTTTTTGTACCATAAGTGTGACTGTCAAAGTGTAAGTGTCAGTACCCAGATATCGGGAATGTAGATACCAACCGATTGTGTAGCAGCGATTTGGTTAATATTTTGTATGTGGATGATTTAAGTGTCAGCGGTTTTCGTATGAAGAGTTATGGTAATTACGGTTAGTCTGTGTATCAACAGTAACAACACTTATGAATCGTCTGTCAACAGTTTAAGTTCGACGGTAAATGTCTAGAATGATATAAAACCATTGTTATCGGCAGTTTGAGCCAGTTCCTGTGTACAATTTAAGAAAGTTTATCAACAAAACGTAATGGAGCGAATCTTATATAAAGTGCCGCTGACATATTTGCTTTTAATGAAATTACTTGGTCCGTGAGTCTTAATAGTGCATTCCTGCACCGGAAAAATAAAGTCATTTAATACACCAAGAATATGCTGCATTTCCTAATTCTTATAGTTGCTCTATTGGATATATTCGTTTTTGCTAGCTGAATATAACTATGTTATGTTTTTCAATTCTTATCTTACTTTCCTTTTTCTTTTTAAGGGTTTTGCAACTTATATTACTCTCTTTAAAATGTATGGTAAAAATGAGTTTTCTTATATATATTACTAGTGATCTTATGAGTCGATAGATCATTCTAGGAAATACAGTCTCGCTTCTCTTTAACGTTAGTCACGGGGATCGATCCCTCTGATGTTTTGAGATGCAGTTCATCACATTTCACACAACAGATTTATCTATGTAAAAATCACGACAGTACAGTTCCGAAACACTGACCGTTCCAGACCAGCAGTGGCACCCGAGCACATACACCCGACCTGTGCCAGTAATGGCACACCCGGGAACGGGCTGCCATTGACAAGAACCCGTGCCAAACTGTTTTGGCACACCTTTAACACACACAAACAGCTGTTCAACTTACTTTGTAATTAGACGAGGCTATAGCATGACTTTGGAATACAGATCTCTCAGATTTTACCTCTTCCTTCCGTATCTTAGGCTCGAAGCGTCATAAACAGCATCGGACACCGGGTGACCGAGTATATGATGGTACAGTTCACCATTTTCATAAGTCAGATCTCTCCCATTTTTTTTTTTTTTTACTAAACTCGTTAGATTCTTTTTCCATTTCGTTTCTGTCCGTGCTTTTTTATGAACTAATTCGTTGTTTCTTAAAAGTAATTCAAGGCCTGGCCTTGATTATTTCTTTATCCGTGACTGGAGCCTTAAAAAAGAAAACAATGCTGTCAAAATTTTAGTCTACTTCTTTTCGGGTAGAGTAAGGGCGTCGTGTTCCAGGAGACACCAAGCGCGTCCTGTGGGTGACGTACTGCCGGCCTGGGAGTTATGTATGTGGTGACTTAGCTAGGCGTCACTCAGGCCGCCGCCGGGTGAGGCAGGTGGGAGGGAAGCCTCTTCCAGCTAGCGGGCGGGTAGCGGTACAACCACACAGAATATGGCTCGGGAATCTCTCGAGGTTCCCTTTCAATTCTCTTCTTTTCTTCTCATTCTTATTCTCCTTCAACATCTACGTCTATCTGTTTTCATATTTCCTTCTTAGATGTTTCCCTTGCGCTCATTATCCTCTTGTATTTTTCTCCGTCGCTCCCCTCCATTTGTATCTCCTAATTCTTTCCAATTTCTCCACCAAAAACTATATCTCATAGCAGAATAAAAACTATTTTGTAACGTTAGCTAATAAGTCTGTGGCATCGTTTTAATACTGTATTAATAGCTTACCAGCATCATGGTAGTGTGAGTGTTTTCATCGATGAAAGACTTGATCATGTTACATTTCTGGCTGAGAATTGCATATAAAAGCCAGTTTCCTTCAGACTCAAAGCAGTTCGCTGTGTAGCCTAGTACTTATGGACTGCACGGCGACACAAGCTGGATCAAGGCTACTATTGCCATCCGCTTAAATTGCTGAATTCATGTCGGGCGATGTGAACGACGGAACGATCCTTAAGGATGACGGTAGAAAAGGAATGTACATAGGAGTGAAATGTCCTTCTATGAATTCCTACCCTTACATCAAGGGATGATCTAAGTGTGGGTATACTTTGCAGAGTCGGAGTTCAAAGAAGTCAGACTTACCTGTCCCCGTCTGACCTCGAAACTTGACCCACTTGCCCTACTCTTCAATGTTGATTCTGGTTTCTGCATGCGAAAGCTGACTGCTTGTGTGCACCCATTATTTGCGAGACCACGCAATACTTAGCATAGGATTACTGTGCAACCAGTAGCAACTCAAGGTGTACTATTGCGATGTTTGTTTCTTTCCTTACGCTACTAAACATTGGAATCTTTGTCAAATTGCTTAACAACTACGGCCTTCCGACTCCCTAACCTTCCCCCTCCCCCCTTTCAACAGCAAGTTTTTCTCCTCCAAAATCATATTTTTTTTTCTCACATTCCCTAATATAAAGGTTAACCTCTTAACGTGTCTAATTAAAGGCCTGCTGATCCTCACCATGTCCATGACTAGAGCCTTGAAAAAAAATTTGAAGTAACTGAAGATAACCTGCTAGCGTTTTCTGCATTGTCTCACCTTTGTCGGCGTCTTTTAGCCACGGGCGTCACTCTCCACGGTGTAGAGTTCCACGCGAAAAAATTACTGAGAGTTAGCAAATGTTGATTGATCCGAAGTGAGCGTTTGGACCCAGAGACCCTCCACGCTACCTGTCATGACACGCTGTTATTTACGCCCATCCCTGAGCACGACGGTATGATCATTGTGCACGATTGTATAACCCATGAGTACGGCAGTTTAACCTTTGATAATGATTGCTAGGTCTTTCACCTAACTTTCAAGGGGATAGGTTAATAGGTACAGCCATCCTATCCAAGGATCGTTAGGTTAGAACGAACAACAAATAGTACAGAGTAACAACCATTCCCACGCGTTGCCGTACGGTAGAAGCCATCATTTTCAACCAATCAGAGAGACTAACCAGCTGAGAAGCGTTTCATAACCGACTCCGGCTGAGTATCGTATTACCTCTATAATTAAGAAACTATATATATTTCTAACAGCCGCTAGCACGGCTGGTGAGCTCGACGGGTAGACTTACACGATAAATGTGAAGCAGACGTTCCCTGTTTACGGGTCTGCGCGGAACAATACATTGCCTCCGACTAAGATTATGCTTGTAATATTTTCACAAGGATACTTTCGTTTCTACATCACGTACTGTGAGAGACATGAAGATTATCTTTACCACACTTACTGTATCGGAGCATATTCTTTCTCGAACTTGTCAAGCGAAAATTACTTAAGTTAGGTTTTCACCTGAAATACAAGTTATTTTATCCCCCAACATGAAGCAATGATGACAACTTCCCCGTAACCACCATATCAACATATTATAACATCTTGATGTTCATTGTTGCTGGCAATGACGCGCAGGGTAACTTTAAAATCAATCAAGTCGGTCGTGAGTGTTTCAACGTTAGGAACGTTCTACAGATTGAGTGAAAGTGTTCTAGATATATGATGATACAGGAATTAACCACACACACACACACACACACACATCTGAACCTGTCTGCTCTTTCCGATCGACACCGACAGCTCACATGGTAGTTTGACAATAAATTGCTGATACACCCCGTCACAGAATTCCCCCCCAACCACCACCAACAACGCCCCTGCACTACGAATCGCCATTCGTTACCACAATCGACTTGTTCCTGTTTAGAGTTCGTACAAACAGATATCAGAACATTGTTATACCTGCCATTTTGAACGTCATAAGCAATCCACAAACAAGTTCATAGCTATGCAAGTAAACAACTCAATTTTCCGTGACATGATCCTCTCTGTATTTCAAGGCCAGGCATATATATATATATATATATATATATATATATATATATATATATATATATATATATATATATATATGAATAGGGCTCCAATTACTGTCTTATTTTTAGCCCATTGGTCGGGTTGAGCTTAGCTCTTGTTCTTGACCGACTCAGGAGTTTGTTTAAATAATTTTCATCGTAGCTTGTCACAGTTCTGATCATTACTTAAATCCTTCATGACTTAAAGCGTCATCTGCAAACACATCCAAGTGTGCTTCCAGTGCATCTGGTGAGGTATTTACTTAAATAATAGATATAAGCGGTTCCTAGACTGGGAGTTCTGCGGTCGATCGCCAATTGTTATCTTATTATGATTCAGTGCTGATTGTTGCAGAGGACGTGGCCTCAGCGCCCGGCAGCCGTCGAGTACACGTGAAAAAAAAAAAAAAAAAAGCCCGGTAGCAGATGGCTCCAGGGCGTATGACCACATAAGTGTTATTGGGAGTCCGGGTTACGCCCCACGGCCTGACCTTCCTCCGCTGGTCCTGTCTCATTCATTTTCGACTTCTTTGATAGCTTGATACTTTTTCCCCATCTAGTTTTATACTTTTTGATGATCATCACTTCATCCGTATTATACTTATTTTTTTTTTTTTTATTAAGTGATATAGGGTGCTTTTAAGAATTCGACTGACATCACGAACGCGGGATGTAGTAAAAATTTATTTCTTCGTAATTCCCCTCATAATGTGTATTTCCAAAATGTGAGTGATGTATACGTCAGAAGACTGGCCGTAGTGATAACCTTCGCGTGATGTAAGGTACCGTTCCACACCTGACCGACCAGAGCCTACAAGACCATCCTTAAGATGTGGGACGGAGGAGGCCGAGCGTGACGTGTGTGTGTGTGTGTGTGTGTGTGTGTGTGTAGGGGGTGGGGGGGATGTGTTGCTACTTTGTACGTGATCCTTTGTTATGATAACATTTTTTTTTTCGGATGGTTTTAATTTGAAACCGACTCTTTACTTTTAGCGCCAGAACCAAGAACAAGATAATTGTAATTGTATTTTTACGTACTTAACCTCTTGAAAACAGTGTGTGTGTGTGTGTGTGTGTGTAAAGATTTTCCTAGATTATGCTTGGTTCACTAACCAATTCACGAACCCACTTGAATTCATCTGGGATGAACACACATACACACACACACACACACACACACACACACACACACATCTACTCAAGGGCCCACTACACTACTGTTACACATGGGCCGACCTGTGCCGGTAATGGCACCCCGATCCCACACAAACCCTACTTACTGGCACACGCAAGAACTGCCAGTCTTCACACACACACACACACACACACACACACACACACACACACACACACTGATTTGACCGCTTGAGGACGAGCGTGCGACCTTGAGTATGGTGGCTTGGCCTTCGACCTGAACTTTAAAGGGTCAGATTCAAAGACAAGCCATCATACCCAAGGGCCTTGAGACGTTCTTAGCAACGGTAATCTGCCACCAGCACTGTGCCATCAGCAAACGAAAACTGGCTCACCTCCCAGGCCCACTAGCGACGAAGGCAGACCATAGCTAGCCCCCGGGAATCTGTTCTGCTTGTCGCAATATAGACCCAGAAGCCGAGTGGGTGAGTCCAGTCAGCTGAACTGTCGTAATGTGAAGTGCTCTGGCCGGCCGTTGTGCACGGCCTCTTGACCAAGTCGTACACACACGAACTGCCAATACACGTAGACATAGACATGCAGGGAATTACTTGTCAGTGTCAAGAACACAGAGACGAGGGTCGAGGGTCCCCTAACCAGAAGCTCATCTTACCCTATACACAAGTAGATTGCTATATATTTTTTTTTAATCTCGTGTTACTTTTCATTACAGATTCATTTGATATATCTTTCTTTAACATTATTGAGTCATAACTTTGAATATTACTCTTTTGCTGTGGGGGAGTAAATCATAGTATCCGTAATTAGTGAAGAATCTTAAAAATCGAATTTTACATTAGTTTCTCTTTAAATAGGAAATTGTTTTCTCTTACTATTGTTCAGGTATGTTGAAGGGTAACTTATGTATTAGATTGGTTACTGTAAACTAGATATTTTTTATACTAGTAATTGTATGTAAAGGTTGAGAGGATTGGTAATATACAGTTTGCTAAGGCAAGATATTATTGTGTGATATTCAGGTAAATCTTCCCGTATCATAACAGCAAACTACCGGAGAGAACCAAGTGTACACCACACAAATGCACCAACGGGAATTAATCGGAAACAAATGGCAAACAAGCTCTTCAGAATTTAGCACTGACATGTCGCCATCCCTTTCCCAGTGTGCATAGTGCCTGGATCTGGATGAACCAATGCAAGAAGAGCGCTAACCCATCCGTTACAATACAGACAAGTCCAATGCATGCATACGCATTTTCACCCTGCTCAAAAATATCACGGGAGTGGAATTAGCAACGAACACCAACTACAGTAACTGCCACAACCCCCCCACGCTTACCTAGGAGGCTGCAGTCTCCCATCACCAGGGATCTCATGCCTCCATCCAAGTATTCATCCCGTAAAGAAGTCTTGAGATGCAATGTTAATCAGTCTGCATGTTTACATGTACCTCCACCTTTTGCTGACGCACAGTTGGTTAAGCTTGTGGGCATAGTGACTGATAAGCCACTGTAGCGCATTTCAGTTTATTTTTTTTTTCCTCTTTTGAATCGTCATTCTGAAGACTAAAGTAGGGTCAGGTCAAAGATCATACTGTAGTATTGCCGAGCTCAAGGGCTGTACAATTGTGCTCAGGGGTCATGTCGTCGTGCTCAAGGGTCATACAGTCGTGCATAAGGGTCTTGCCGTTGTAACTATGGAACTCTAGACATGAGAGCAATGAGAGAGGAAGGAAAAGCTTTAGGAACCTGACCAAGTATCACCACGTCTTTCTAACAGTATCCAGATGGCTTAGCGACATAGAGAAGAACCATTCATTAAGCAGTTACCTACGGGAAAGGTATTGAACCCCATATCAATGTGCGCTTTAGGAACCTAGACTACACCTATCATCCATCCCTCATATCATTATATCCCAAAAATTGGGTTGACCCGATTCAAAATTGAACAACGAAAACGGAGTAAAATATTAATGTACGTACACTGCTCTAATGCAGTTCATTTAGTACTGTAATTTACTCAGGAAGTTCTGTTAACATACGGTTCTTCCGTTCGAGTGTATTTAGCATTAGAATGATAGAATTATGAGGGTAAGGTAGATTAGCTTATTTTTTTTTTTTTTTTTTTTTAGGTTGAACTCAAGTCGTATTCAGCACTGACTTTGTACCACTGTATAAGACAACACACTAGAAAAACTCGGGGAATTAAGGCCTCGATTTCTCCCCCTTTACAGAATATTTTCCCTTGACATTATAGGACGACGACGCGCGATGCGTATCTTTTATTTGTATCGCAGAACGAATGAGGGCGCCGCTCCCGATGCGTTTTTACTCTTCCTCGCTTGGCTTACCTCACACGAATGAATGACTTGATGGTGGGTAGAGAACCAGTCGTTTGCATTAGATCTTGACAGGAAGTCGTCAACATTGTTCTATTTCTGACCTATATACCACATCGCTGTAATTTTTCCTGCCGTCCAACGCACGATTTTCGTGTCTAGGAGGGCGAGAGGTGAGCTGCGGATTGAAAGAACTATTGGGAGTGTGGTATAGGGGGGATGACCTGTTGTCACTGGGTTGATCCAAGACACGCGAAGCGGGTAGTGTAAACCATGGAATAGTTTGTAGGACTGAACTGTAAATGGTAGGCATTGGTGTCAGTGCATCATACATGACATTTAGAATGTGGATGAGTCTAAAGTGAGGCCGTTGTTCATTTGTTTTTGACGCTACCTCGCTGGAGCGGAAGGCGTTGTAGTGCATGAGAGAGATGATTAATTGAGGGATTACACCTATGACAACTTTTTGCATAGTTCATTTTTTATTCCATTGTATTGTTCGTTGTCGTTTGGTGGACAAGTCTGCATTTCATTTCGACTTTTTTTTGCTATTCATCTGCCATATAGAAAGAAAGAGCGTTTAAGGTGTTAGATTTATTTTGAACTGAAGAAGGTGTTTTAAGATTTTTCGATTGATGGTCTTGACGTTAAGGAACTTAATGACCCTGGCAGTTCATAGGCATAAATGGCCAATTATCTTGTTACCATGATTTCATTACCGTCAACCATACGTGCAGTAGTGGGTCCTGACCAGTGTTGCAATAGTTACCCATGTAAGACTGCTCGCGTTGCTCTGTTCTTTATGATCCTCAGCTGGGCAACTTTCACCAAACACTGCCTGTATAAGGGAGGCGTAGAGAGAGCGGCCCAGATCTGTTGTTTGTCTAAGGTGTCTCCATCCTGCCCCACCGCCTTCGTCTCCGCCTGGCCACGTCCCCGCACCATGAACCCACCTTCTCCGGGCGACCGACCATCCTTTAAAATCTAGCAGTGACTTCATCGTCCCTTTGGTCAGGGTCTAATCCGTTTTCTGTGCTTACAGGGATGCCATATAGAGGTTGGCGACAACCGCCCGACCTCACGACATTTGAGGTAAATAAAACATAGATGATATACAAAATAAAGATTTAGGAATGTATTTGATACATTGAGGACGATATTTGTCGAGTGGAAATATATAGGGCATTGTAAGATTTAGTCAAAACACAGCTGTGAGGGCTTTGCCCTCTATAAATTATGTGGAATTTTTGAGAGGTCAGAGTTCAGTTTTGGGGGCCTGTATATGTCGAATACTAATATTTTCCCCTGGAATACTTTGTGACGGTCAGTACGCAGGGATTTCGTAGTCCTTGGTTCATCGAAAACTTGACCAAGAGAGACGTGTTGCGTATCTTGGTCACCATTTCTGTAAATCGTGATATATATATATATATATATATATATATATATATATATATATATATATATATATATATATATATATATATCATCCCTGGGGATAGGGGAGAAAGAATACTTCCCACGTATTCCCTGCGTGTCGTAGAAGGCGACTAAAAGGGGAGGGGGCGGGTGGCTGGAAATCCTCCCCTCTCGTTTTTTTTTTTTTTTTTCAATTTTCCAAAAGAAGGAACAGAGAAGGGGGCCAGGTGAGGATATTCCCTCAAAGGCCCAGTCCTCTGCTCTTAATGCTACCTCGCTATCGCGGGAAATGGCGAATAGTACGAAAGAAAGAAAAGATATATATATATATATATATATATATATATATATATATATATATATATATATATATATAATCATCACCACAGATCTCTCATGTTAATCTATATTGACCCTTGGATCCAAAGTTTCTGTCGTCAAGCACAAACATGGGGCTCATGCACGATTCGTCTGGTTTTTTTTTTTATTCCTTGTTAATGCTGTGGATAGAAAACCATGTGTCATTGTTGATACAATAGTTATTAATGCAATAGGGAATCCTTGATGTGATTGTTAGTTATTAACAAATTACTAATAGGTAATGAATGACATAATCGGCAATTTTTGATGTAATAGAGAACGATTGATGCAGTAGGTGATTATTTATATGATAAGATAATGATTAACTGACATGGGTAATTAGTGATGTAATTGATGATGGTAGACATTGATGTAATAGGAAATGAGTGATGCAGCAAATAGTTATCATTGTGGTAGTGCATAATGTTGTAATTGATAATTGTTGATCTAATAGGTAAGCACTGATGGGCATAATTTTTGTAAAAAGTAATTATTGATGTAATAGGAAATTATTTATGGAATTATTATTCATGTAATAGGCAATCACTGATGAATAGATAGTCACTGATGTAATTATTGATATGAAAGACAATTATGAATGTAATAGATAGTTGCTGATGTGATTATTGATGTAACAAGTATTCAGTAATGTAATTGGTACGGATTGATGTAATTGATATTCAGTGATATGATATAATAGGTAATAATTGACGTAATGGTTAATTATTACTGCAAAAAGGTAAGTGGTGATGTAAGTAGATGTTGATGTACTGGCTAATTAATAAGGTGACGTAATGGGGAATTTTGACTGAAATGGGTTATCTTTGATGGCATTGATAATTACTGTTGTAATCAGCAAGTCGGGGATGTTTTCAATGCTTCTTTTCTTAATTTATCCGTACTTTTAAAACTGTGTTGTGACTCACGGCATGGGAGCGTCCTTGGACTAAGGCGTCCGTTAGACTGTGGGTCCGTGACATTGTGGGTCCGTTGCACTCAGCGTCCTTGGCATTGTGCATCCGTGGCACTAAGCGTGATGCTCTCGGCACAGGACACAGCATCTTGTGTGGCTGTGTCTGGCATTATAGGAGAGAGAAATTTATATGGTATAGTGCTATTATAATAGCGAACTTGATATACGTTAGCGCAGTATAGCAGATAGAACTTTGTGTATTTTGATGCAGTACAGTGAGAGAACTTTATATTGTTTGATGAAAAATAGTCTAGATTATTTTACATAGTTTGATGCAGAATAGTATAGAGAACTTTATAGAGTTAGATGCAGTATATTTAAGAGAACTTTATATATTTTGATGAAAAATAGCCCAGGGAACTTTATATAGTTTGATGCAGTATAGTAAAGTGAACTTTGTATAGTTTGATGCAGTAAAGAGAACTTTATGTTGTTCAGTGCAATAAAGAGAAGTATATATAGTTTGATGCAGTTAGTAAAGAGAACTTTACGTAGTTTATTGCAGTAAAGAGAACATTTATATATAGTTTCATATCCTAAATATTTAAACTTTTCTATCCTTTATATGTTAACCAAGAGACGACTCCACTTATCCTGTCGTCTCTTGAGATGTAGTAAGACGATTCTTTTAAGTGGTTGCGCGTCTCTGTGAGACACTTAAACCGTGTGCATTTAGTGAGTTGGCTTGAGTCGTAAGAGAGGCCATTACGTCTTGAGAAATGTTCACGAAACGAGTCATTTTAAGATTATGCAGTTGGCGGGTGTGGGCGGAAGACGTGGCTGGCTTTACTTTGTGTTTTTGAGTATAAAAGATGTGAAACAGCAAAGTGCTTTTTGTGTAACAAGATTACGGATAAGATTAGAAGGGAACTGATAACAGAAGGGTTTCGATGATGGTCACTACCTCCTTTGTGTATGGTGTGGGCACACTACCTCCTTCGTGTGGGCAAAGACATCTTGGGCCACTCGATGCATGAGTTGGGTTCATGGTGTGTGAGGGCGGGTTAGAACTCTGTATGGTTGAATGGTAAATGACAGCATGGCTGTCTTCGTTTTCGCTCGTGAAATGTAAAATTAGGGAAATGTTGTCCAGTAGAAGACCATTCTGGTTATTCATGTGAATGGTTCTGTGACGACTGTGGCCGGGTATACCTTGAGCTTTAAGAAGGGGGTGAGGTTAGGGGGGTCGAGCGTCATCTGGCAGAGTGGAGGGGTGGGGGGGGGGTGCGCGTCTCCAGCGGCTGGCGTGCAAGGAGTAAGATAAGCTGTGACCGTGAGCTTATAAGCTGCAGCAAAAGTTAACCTTCTCATCTTCGGAACTTTTTTTTTCTTTTAATGATTCCTCGGGAGTCACGGATTCTCCAAGACTCTCATGCGTGTGATATTGTATTTCCTTTGGAGCGATGGATGCTGGTGTTCAGTGGCTGTAAGTTTGTAAAGACAGAGTTCTTAAATCAAGTCACTCCAGGATCATGGATGTCGTATGGACAGCAAACTCGCGTCTCGTAAGAGGCTGTCGAACTATTGCCCTAAGGGACACCCTTTAGCACCTTAAGCATAGCCATTAGGAGGCATGATGGCCCTAGCCTTTAATCTGACTCTTTTTAAGGTTAAGGTTAAAGGACAGAGTATCATACCCCTAAGGCCAATAGACAGCAAGACCAGCCATTGATTTTCAAGTATCGTCCATCGAGGCTGGATCTACATGTTGTATGAGCGCAGGACTTCGCCATGCACTTGCTGTACTTGGTGATGCTGTAGGCGAGAAGAGAGACGTCTTCTGCTGCTGCTGCTGCTGGGGAGGGTATTAGGGGGACCTGGCCGCTGGCTGGCTGACTGACAGGTACAGAGGACCAAAGACGAGGTGTTCAAAATGACACAATCTTTATTTCGATACAGATTCAGTACGTCTCCAATTACATGGCACAATGTGGGGAGTGTGCTACCTTGGAACCAATTAGTAAACAAGCTGTCGTGACACTCACCGCCTGACACCTGGTTGTGTCACGTGCCTTATTGTACGGCACGTGACACCATCCATGACACATGACATGTTTGGTGACAAGTAAGGAGCCTCTGTGACACGGAGATACGAGATCTCTCTCTCTCTCTCGAGGGATTCATGTCTCGTATGACACCTGCCTGGCTCTCGACATGACACACAGACATGCATAAGGACGACACACAAATAGACAGGTCAACCAATATTATGAAATTAAAGCATTTGTCAAGAAAACTGTAGCTCTGCATTGTTTGTTTTCAACATACTTTCACATCTTGAAATAGCACCAACTTTGAAATAATTTATTAGATAAATCTGGTATAATATCACTATGAAGATATATAAAACTTTTCGTTAAATTAAGGATTAACCAAAGTATTAAAGCGAATCAATGCACTTCATCCCAGTGATAAGTTTCCAAACATGAGTTGGAAATGATGACTGGAAAAGTGCGGACAACAGCAACGAAAACAGTGGTAATATCAGAGAGAGAGAGAGAGAGAGAGAGAGAGAGAGAGAGAGAGAGAGTATAAGGTTTAGGAGGGAAAAGAGAACGTTAGAGCGAAGTTAGAACTCAGGAAAGTCCAGATAGTAGGTTGGCTCATAGAGACTGCAGCATTCGTGAACGGAGAGGTAAACGAAGGCGTACAGGCAAGCCTCCCGTGGAGATATGTTTTTCACTGATATTGCATCATGATTGAGTAAGGAACGGCAAGATGATCGTCTTCACGAATAACATCAAACTCTTGGACGGGTCAGCCAGCGCACTTCCAAGCCCTGAGAAAGTGCCTTTTTTTAAAGTCTTTTGATCAATCTTCAGGCTTTTGAAAGGCCTTCCGCACGATCTTTGGTCATCGAGCTGCCTGCTCCCTATTCCAAGTATTTGAGTTACCTTCTGCGTGATTCCTTGTGATCTCTAGATATAAA